>NC_135531.1:178952321-179270110 GCF_045843805.1 Urocitellus parryii
TTTCTTCCTCTGAAAGATGCAAGGACTACGATCAATATCCTTGTGTGCCGGAGATGCAGCTCCATGACAGAGGGCTTGAGTGGTCTGTTCCAGGTCCTGGGTTCCATCCCCAGCAACCGGAAGATAAAAAGAAAAAAAAAATCACTGGTCTTGGAAGCCTCTGGAAGGTTATGTTTGGGATATGTCCCTAAGCCCTGAAGGTGGCACTTGAGAAAGGCCATATCCAACTTCCACTCCAGCCCACTAAATCTCAGGGTCCTTATGGAACCGTGACCTAGAGCCAAAGGATGATAGAGCTGAGCCTGAGCCTGCTCAGCCAGTCAGTGCTCTCAGGTCACACTTCACCTCAAGCACCCCAAATCCTTGCTTTTCCACACCGTGGTGATCCCCTGACACATGCCTTACTCGCATATACTGCTGTGAGATCATTTCTCCTCCCCAAGCTTTTTTCCAGAAATGAATCATCCCTTAGATAGAGATCTCCAGAGCCAGAATAGAGCTCAACACCTTCATCTGTCAGATGAGGAAACCAAGACTTGGAGCAGAAGGACTCGCAGTCTCCCAGGGCCCTGAGCCTGCAGCCAGATTGCCAGGCACCCTGGGGTCCTTGTCCTGTCCTATCCCTTCTCACTGACAGCCCTGCTCTGCCTCGCTGGCTCCTCTGTGGTTAGGGGCTAATGTCCTGTCTTAGTCTGGGCCTCCCACTCACAGTGGGCAGTGAGCATTATGTAAATGATAGCAAGATGTCATGGAAAGTGTCCAGACACTGAAGTAGGGCTGGTCTGGGTTCCCTGCCAGCCTGGCCACCACCCAGCTGGACCCAACACACCTGGCTTTCCCTTGGTGGAGCCTTCTCCAAACCCTCGTCCACAGGACAGAATCACACGCCCCCTCCCTCCCTCCCTTAACTTCTTCATGCGGCCTTCCTCCTCAGTGGCCCCATGTAGACTCACCATGACCTGGGCTCTCGTCCCACTCATCTGCACCTCTTGGAAAGTTTCTTGTTCCTATTCACTGAGCCTTGCTCTCCAGAGATAACCAGAGCTAGGACAGTTTTTCCAACCCCTGGTTCTTAATCCAGATTCAAAATAAACACTAAAACTAAACTAAATTACACTAAAACCAAAAAAAAACACCTTTTTTTTTTTGAGTGCCATTCTCTATCTTCTTTGGCTGCTACATCAGCATCTCCATTTGACCAATGAGCATCAAGACTTAGAGACATTAAGCAACTTGTCTAAAGTCTTCCCACAGAAAGAGTTGAGCTGGGAGCTGAACCCTGGCAGCTGGAGGCCAGTCTGAGCGAGGGCAGTTCTGCCTCTGCTGGAATGCCTCACTGTGCCATTTGGACAGATGGCTGTGGGGACACACCCGACTCCCCTTCTTCTTTCTCAACTCTAGCCCAGACTTCCCCATCCAGCATGCCCTGAGCACACCGAGCCGGGACCCTCTCTAGATTGCCTTTGGCCCACTGCTGCCCTCCAAGAGCTCCGGAGAGACACAAGACGTGATTTTCAAAGGGCTGAACCTCCAGCATTTCAGGGTTCCTTTTAGTTCTGCTGCCTCCACACAGAGGAGGGAGCTCCCAAAGGGCCCGAGCAAGCTTATCGGAGGGCCACATCCCAGGGAGCACATGGTCCCTTAGAGAAGTACAGACTGCAACCAGCAGATACTTAGAAAGCACGTGAACCCAGAGCTGTCTGGGACAGGGCAAGGGTGGCAGTGTCACATGTAGCCTGCAGCTCCCCACACCTCATGGTCTCCCATCCAAGCATCTCCCAGAAGATCAATTTTGTTATCCTTACAAAGAAGAAAAGGGAGAAGAGAAATGGCATGCAGATGGTGGCTCTGGGTCAGATGCTGGACTTCAAGGACCATCCAAGTGGACAACCCTGCAAGGTGGGTGCTGTCAGCCCCGTTCCACAGATAAGATCGGAGCTCAGAGGTGAAGTGACTTTTCCAAAGACTGCCCTCCTGGGGCAGGGAGGACTGGGGATTCTGGGGGGTTTAGATTTATATGCCCTGTTCACCCATTTCTGTGGGGAAGCAGTACAGGATGAGGTGAGGGGTAAGGGTCCAGCCATCTGGACAGGACAGTGCCCATGCCAACATGGCAAAATGATCCATCCCTGCTGGGCTTCTCCCCACCCCAACCCCCGGCTGACAATGAACTGGTAGTGAATAGGAGGAAATGGATCTTAGCAAGGCATGATCCGGACAGAGCTTCTGACTCAGGGGGCCCTGTAGCAAGAGGAGTACCTGAGCTGTTGCCACCAACCCCTTTCAAAGAGAGGTGGCTGAGTGGCCAGCCAGGGCTGAGAGGAGGTGACTCTGCGCCTGCATTCCCACCAGGAGCTGCAGGGAGCAGCCCTGGGCTAGCCCCCGTGTGGCTGAGTTGAGTTAATAAAGTTGCATCCTAATAACCTGGGAGGTCTCCTGGGCTTCCGTTCCCAAAGGGGCCAGGCATCAGGAACCTACTTTGTTCATTATTTTGGCAAGTTTAGCTCTGCATGCTTCTCGCTGCACTTTCTCGTCTGTTTTGCAAGCTTAATAAAGTCTTCGTAATGATGCGCCCCTTCAGTGAGGCTGCGCAGAAGGCACTGAGAAATGGGGCACAAGTGACAGCAGGTATTATTTTTTTTTCTTCTTTCTTTCTTTTTTTTTTTTGTATTTAAAGAATTATTGTGTTTGCAAGAGATAGAAGCACTAATGAGCCTCTATTCCATTTAGACTCTATATTTCCCATTTCTATGAGGCACGTCTCCCAAGGGCACCCTTATTTCTATTTGATTATTTCCAGGTTGAGTTTTTAACCTGGGCCCATCTCAGGAAATGAGGTTCAGAGAGGTACAGATGCATTTCCAAAGGCTGGGCAGAGGCTCCCCTATATCCACTCGGGCTAAACGCCTCTTTCTGTGTGGCTAGTTCTAAACCAGATGCTGAGGGGAAGTCACAAAAGAAGGAGTGGGCAGAGGGTGGCAGCCAGTCCAGGGCTTTTCAGGGCCATGAGGACCGTGCACATGAAACCATCAGGAAGCAGCACGCACCGCATGAACTCCAGGGCTGGGCTGAGTGGCACGTTCCCCACAAACTGCTGCAACCCACAGCAGGCTGAGGACTTCAGAATAAATGCACCTCAGAGAAAGCTTCCCAGAGGAAGGTCTTGACCACCACTTTGCAGGAAAGAGGAAAGAAATGAGAACAGCTATTTGCACAACATCCTGCTAGACACATGGCACAATTTGGATCTAGAATGTTCCTCAAAGGCCCATGGTTAAAGGCTTGGTCTCCAACTTGGTGCTATTGGGAGGTGATGGAGCCTTTAAGAGATGCACCTAGTTGGAGGTTTTTAGTCACAGGGGTGACCTTGAAGGAGAAATAGGACTTCAGTGCTTTCTCTCTCTCTCTCTCTCTCTCTCTCTCTCTCTCTCTCTCTCTCTCTCTCTCTCTCTCATCTCTATCTCTATCTCTATCTCATCCAACAATGAGGTGGACAGACTTCTTCCATCACAGGCTTCCTCCATGAAGTATTGAGTCAACAAGGCCAAAACCACAGGGTCAATTAGTCTTGAACTGAAATCCTTGAAATTGCGAGCCAAGATAAACCTTCCCAATTTATAAGTAGATTGTCATGGATATTTTGTTATAGCAATGGAAAACTGACTAACAGCACATTACCTCACCTTTGTAGCCGATGAAATGAGCATTATAATCCCTATTTTTATACATGAGAAAATGAAATCCCAGCAAAGTTGAGCAACATGCTCATGGTCACACAGCCTGGTCTGAATTTAAACCCATAACTGATTCCAAAGCCCCTACTTTTTCATCCTTCCTCAAGATTTTTTTGAAAGTGTGAGGCAGGAGAGGTTTAGGGAGAAGTTCTCCGACAGAGAAGAAAAAATTAGTATGAAAGCTCAGTGTCTAAAGAGGAGAGTCAGAGCCCCTGCAAACCAACTGGAAATTCTGGAAATAGGACCCAAGGAAGCTGGAAGATTCTGTCCACCTCACAAAAGCTCTGCTTTGCTTACCGTATTAGTTTTGTAGAGCTGCCGTAACAATTTATCACAACAGGAATTGATTTTCTCATCTTTCTGGAGCTCAGAGTCTAGAATCAGGTGTTGGCAGGCCGTGCTCCCTCTGAAGGCTCCTCCTCTGAAGGAGGAGGCGTCTTCTGGCTCCTGGTGGCCCTGACGTCCTTAGCCAGGGCACCTGCACTTCCACCTCCTGCCTCCATCTTCACAGGACCATCTTTCTCCGAGTCTCACTGTGTCTGTCTTCCCTCCTGTCCCTTTTATGGAAACTGGCCACTGGATTTAAGGCCCACTCTAATGCAGGATCATCTCCTCTTGAGTTCTTACCCCAAAATCATCTGCAAAGACCCTGTTCTCAAACGAGGTCCCACTCACAGATCCTGGCATTAAGATGCAGACAGCCCCTTTGGAGGGACACAAGTCAACCCACTGACCCTGCCATGTGGAAAAGTTAGCTGAATCCATTTCTCTCAATGAAGCAAGCAGCCCCACAAAGTAGTTTAAGAGAGGGTCAGGGACACGCACCCCCCCCCCAGTGAAGGGCAGGACATACAGGGCTACTCTTATGCCCACCCCACCCCTGGGGGTGACAGATGCATATTTCTGAGGCAGTATAATAGAATAAATAGAAAAGAACAAGCTTCAGAGTTAGATGAACTAAGTTTAAATCCCACCTCGGCTACCTACTAGCTCTGTGACCTGGGTAAGTCCTCTACCTGTCTAGCCTCAGTTTCTTGTCCTATAACATGGAGAAATCACAGCACATCTACCATCAGGGTATCATAATGGTTGACAAGATAACCCAGATGTTCAGCATAGTGACTGGTGCACAGAGAGCACTTAATCCACATTGGACTTCATCTTACACATCCCTGTGACTCCGGCACCTAGTACTGAGCTTGGCCTGACATGAGCACTAGAGGGTAACTGCAGGATGGTTGTCACATTCATGGGAACAGCTAGAGCCCCAGAATCATGAAAGTGGTGGTTGCCGTGGTAGGTTTGCTTAATGGCCTTTGTTCTCTCCTCACAGGTAATTTCCTGTACGGTGCAGGAGGCAGGCTGACACATATCTCTAGCCCAGTGCAATAGCACAAACCTGTAATTCCAGCTACTTGGGAGGTTGAGGCAGGAGGATCACAGTTTGAGGCCAGCCTCAGCAACTTTGTAAGACTTCATCACAAAAGTAAAGATTTTAAGACAGATTGGGGATGTAACTCAGTGGAGCACCCCTAGGTTCAATGTCCAGTACTACAAAAAGAAAATTAAAAAGAAAAGAAAGAGGAATGAAGGAAGGGAGGGAAGAAGGGAAGGTGGAAGAATTGGATATAATTTACATTCTGGCAATAAAACTTAGAAGTCAGAAATTAAATGAAGGCACCTTTGGGTGGTGGTATTTTCTTTCCTTTCCTCCTTCCCTTTTCCTTGCTGACAAGGAAAATCATGCAAAGCAAAGAATTTCTACAGCAGCTTTCCAGGGTCCCATTTTTGGCTTCTTGAGTATCAAGAGACAGATGGAGTAGCAGAGGCATCTTCTGGATTCCAGTTTCCTGACACCTGGACCATGGCGGTTGCTTCCCTGACGGGTAGGTTTCACAGTATTCCAGGACTCATCCGGGAAGCCCTGTCGTTGAGCCTACCCCTCCAGCCCTCCCAAAGCACTTGTACACATTTGCTGTGGTCTGAATGTCTATGTCCCCCAAATTCATAGATTGAAACCTTCATTCCCAATGAAATGGTTGAGGCCAGCCTCAGCAACTCTGCAAGACTATCTCAAAAGTAAAATATGGAGATATACAGCCTTTGGGAAGTGATTGGGCTGTAAGGCTGGAGCCCTCAACATTGGTATTAGTGCCCTTTTAAAAGGACCCCTGAGTCCTGCCGTGTACCTTTCACCATGTGGAGAAAGAGCAAGAAGGTGTCATCTGTGACCCTTGCCAGACACTAAATCTACCTGAGCTTGGACTTCCAAACTCCTGGACTGTGAGAAATTACTGTGTTGTCTGGAAGCCACAAGTAATCTAAGGAACTTATCATAACAGCCCATGTGGATTAAGATGAAATATAATTCCTGCTATTAGTTTTTCTCCTGCTCAGATCCTGAGTGTGTGTATCACGCTGTGTGACTGTAGCATTTTAGTAAATCTTGAAATCAAGTTCTGGGAGTCCTCTAACTTTGCTTTCTTTTTTCAAAATTATTTTGGCAATGGTAGGTCCTTTGCAATTCCACATAAATTTTAGAATGGGCTTGTCAAGTTCTTCAAAAAAAAAAAAAAAAAAAAAAAAAGGCCTGCTGAGTTTTTGATCAAGACTTTTTTGCACTTTGCCTAAAATATCTCCAGTTGTTTTAGTTTCTTGCTCTCCCTTCAGAGTGACAAAGGTCATCCCTACCCCTCGCTTTGGGGATGCCCCAGCAATTCAGATGTTATCCTGGGTCCCCAGTTGAACTAAAAACAAAGACAAGCACTGGCTTAGCCTCTTCCCACGTCCTCAGCCATTGAGTCCAATGGGCGGCTGCTGAAATGCACCCCCACTTATTCTTGTGGTGCAGACCTCATTCCCCATTCTGTTCTCCTATTGCCTGACACTCCATTTTTCTTCCCTCACCTGGCATCTCCTCCTCCCCTGAGCCCCCTTCTGCCACCTCAGCTTAAAGCCGAAGGATCTTTAAATCTACGTGCATATTTATTTTTGCACGAGAAAGTCAGCTCCATTCATTTATCTCATTTCCCCTCTCCCTGTACCCCACCCCTGCACCACCAGCCCACCTCCCTGTCCCAATACACAAAGCCACAAACACTCTCCCTCAGACCTAGAAAAAGAGATGGCCGAACCCTTCCTATTCCTGGCCTCCAAATTGCCAGCTTCTGCAGATGGGGAAATATAAGGTGTGAGGCCCCAGAAAGTTCATAAACTTTTATGCAGATTGGTTTTAGTCTGGTTCAAATTAGGCAACAAAATAGAATTTCCAGATGTTCTATTTGGAATTAACTTGGCTACAGAGAAAAGGCTACTAGGAGGAGGAGTTGGTAATAGGGTTATTTTTACATTCCAGAAAGGGAGTCACAAAAAAGCATATGGACTTGATTAGAGGAGAAGAACCTGCTGGTTGGCACATTAAGAGGACTGTTCTCATTTATTCTGGCTGAGGACACGCGAAGGTGCAAGGGAACATTCTCAAGCCCCTGGGAAGATAAATATTCAGTGCATCATGTTTTGTCCCAGCAGTCAGCTAAAAACAGCAAAAATTTCGGTGGGATCTAAGGAAGTCTTTGGATATCAGACCACTGCTGCTCAAATGTGAATGAGAATGCGAATCCCCAGGGGGCCGGGGGCGGGGCTGGGGGCGGGGCTGGGGACGGTTTCTGCTCAGGGCTGATACTGATGCTGCTCATGACAAGATGCCGCTGCGGATCAAGGCACTGGGGTGCCCTGCCACAGGGGGTCACAGATGCATCTCCAAGGGCTGGCGAGGGTGGGGACTGACAGGAAAATACAAAGGGTAGCACCATAACATTGTCTAGCGATGGTAGAGCATGACAAACAACTAGAGCAAATCCAGTGCGCAAGGTCTTGAAGATGGGTCTCAGTTCTACTGGAGCCCCCCAGGAGGAAGTAGCTACCTCGTGGCAACTAGAGGAGGAATCAAGGAAGCCAATGCTTAGGGATGACGGTCTGTCAGGAAGGAGGAGAAGAGCATGCCTTGTGAAAGGAACAGCTTGTGCCAAATCTCAAGAGGTGTGAAAGAACCACATATGCTCAGCAACCAGTCCACTGTGGGTGGAGTCCATGGTGGACAAGAGGAGGGGTTAGAAATGTATATGGAGGCCAGATGGGAGAAGTCCTGGGAGCCTTGCTAAGTATTTGGAGTAAGAGCCAAAGAATCACTGAGCGTGCTAAGGAAGAGCAAATGTGGCTCAGATTTAGGTCAAGGGCGGTGATTTGCAGTGGAGGGAATGAGATGCCTTTGTCCTTATCTAAAATAAGATGGGAGGACCATCGGCCTGGGTGGGATGGGACTTTCACCAATAGGAAATCAGAGTCAGGCTTGGCGCATGGCCTCTGCCCCTCTCTTTGCCGCTGAGTTCAAGACCGATGGGTTTGCTGGGTTCGTGAATAGAATTAGGGCTCTAGAAATATACCAAAAAGGCAGGAGTCTGAGACTCAGAAAGACAGAAAAGGAATCTCAGAGTCAGAGTCAGAGCTAGGCACTTTTATTCATTCAACAAACCTGTGCTGCGCACCTGGGCAGGGTCCTGGTTGGCACAGTGGAGCCAAGTTAGTGCCGCTGAAGAGGAAGCCCAGGTGCTGGAATCTTCAGGGTGGGTGCCGGGGGGCCAGCTGGGATGAACAGGAAGAGAATGGGGACAAGGGAGAGGTCCTGTCAGGGAGAAGCCTTGGCTGAAGGCTGGAGGGCAGGCAGGAGGGAGAATAATGCAGGCAGATGGAGCAGGTGGGAGGAGGAGTGGAGTGGCCATAAACTCCCCTCCGCGTGGTGGGGGCTACAGGGCTGGGAGGGGTGGGGCTTAACGCAAGAGGAGTGTTGGAGAGAGTGATGGGAGACGAGAGCAGAGCCTCAGGGTCTGGGTCGGGGTTAACCCTGGGGAAGACTCGAGTTCTGTACTGAGCCCAGCAGGCAGGAAATGGGAATAAGGAGGCAACTCCAATAAGAGGGCTAGAAGCTTCTTCTGCCAGGGCCACGTGGGCCAATCTGCACAGCCTAAGCCAGCCTTGCCATGGCCTCATGGGAATGGACCAGGATCCAGCACACTTGGGTGAATGGTTTGGGTTGGCGGGTGGGTTCAGGGCCTGATCCTAGGTTTATGGTGCCATGCTTCAAAAAGAAATCCTGCTCCCACTGCCATTCCTGGGCCAGCCAAGGAGCACAAGCAGAAGAGGAAGACTTTGGTGAGGAATCCTAAGGCTGAGACCCCTTTCAATCAAACAGACCAAAACAATCATCAGCTAGTACAGAGCTTTAAGATTTCTGAAATTTTAACTTGGTTTGAGCACCCAAAGCTGGGTGTACCATCCCACACTAACCGGGAATAACCCCCGCAAAATGGAGGCTGGAGAGAGTTGCTGTGCAGGGCCCCATGAGGACTGGAGGGAGGCAGAAGCAGGGCAGCTGTGACAGAGGAGACTTGGCTATGCAGGGGGAGCCTGTGCACTTCCGTGTAGGGGATGGGCCCATCTAGGCCTAGAGAACTACAGGAACAGCATGGGTAAGACCCTGGGGCCAGAGGGAAAGAGCTGCCCAGACTCCTAGCTGGAAGCAGCCTCAGGTGGATGCTGTAGGAGCAAGTCTGAGGGTTGCCTCGTGTGCCTGCACAAGTGTACAGAAGCTTCTGGAAGTAAGATAGCTCCTTTTAACCTATGTCTGATCCAGGGGTCTGTGGCATCAGGAATTCTTTGGAGGGAGGCACAGACTCTCTGGAACATGACAGGTAGGGCCAGCGTCTCAAGGCCCAGGTCATGATTGCATGGGCAGAGGAACTGACTCCACTTCTCTATGCCAAGCCTCGTGCTCCATTCTCCTGGAGTGCCCTACCAACAGTTCCCTTCAGCCCCAGAGGAGCCAGCCCGACATCGTGTCCTCTTCTCAAATCTCCTAGGCCCCTCAGAGGAGCTGAACTTTTAAGGAAAACAGGGCCAGACCCCTGCACCCTTGCACCTCTCTTTATTCTTCTGCCACTACACACAACACATCTGATTCACAGAAGCAGGTGTTGAACACAAGCCAAGCCCAGGATCTGAGCTCTGATGTTCTGATGTGGAAATGCATCTGAAGCATCCTTGGAAACCATGCCATCTAACCCAGTCATTTAAAATTGAGGCTTCTGAGGACCGGAAAGAGTGGTGGGTTGTCCAGCCAGTGAGAGGCAGTTAGGGGGGTGCCAGTGGGCCCAGACTTGCAGAAAGCTCCAATTTACTGAGCACCTTTTCCATGGCAGGCCTCCCTACTAAGCATTTTAACAAAAACAACACAATAGCAACCACCACTCCATGCCTGGAACTTGACAGACACTATCACGTTGGATTCTCCCAATGACCTGAAGAGGAAATGGTTACCATCACTATTTGAAGAAACAGGGCCTTAAAGATGTGGTCAAGATCCACGGCTGGGATTCATACCCAAATGGTCCAACACTAAACTCTCAGCCATTTTTACAAATATCATGAGCCTTAGCCCTCACCACAATGCTACAAGTCAGAACAGAGGTTCCTCATCTTAAGAGGATTTGACTTGCACTTGCTCAAATTTGTGATGATGTGAAAGTGATGCACATTCAGTGGAAGCCACATCTTGAATGTTGAACTTGGATATTTTCCTGGGACAGTTCTATGTGCTGCAATACTCTCTTGTGAGGCTGGGCAGTGGCCGTGAGCCACGGCTCATACGCAGCCCCACGCAGCCCTGTAATCAGTCATGGGGGGAAACAACTGGTGCCCTACAGTGAGATGCATTGTTAGGCTGGGATGTGCAGTAGACTAAGAGTATCCAATGCCTTTGTGATAAGTAGTATTTTAAATTTAAGATGGGCTATGGGGTATAACCCATCGAAAGTCAAGGCACACCTGTGTAACGTTCTACCTTTTTATTAATGACAACACCGAGGCTCAGTGAGGCAAAATAACAAGCCCAAGTTCACAAAGCTAACAGGGGACAGAATGAGAGCTTACTGTTCTTTCTTCATGGGTGTGGCCCGTGCCCTGAGTCCCCTTGCCTTCTTCAGAACAGTGAAGAGGGACATTCAGAAAGGGACTTTAGGGAGCCCTGTGGGAGCTGAATGTCACAGCATGCCAACCTGGTAGTCCCAGGTGCCTGCAGGCCAACACAGCGCCACCTTCTGGGGGACCCAAGGACGTAACCCAAGAAGGATCCTCACTAAAGACCAAAGATGCATCTTTTGAGTTGCTACCTGCCTGGTGTTGGCTGAAGCCACCAAGGTGTACCTAGGTCTGATGTGTGTAGCAGGATCATGAAAGGAGATCAGAATGCATTGAGACCAGCAGAATATAATATCTCCTAGCACATTGTTTGTGGGATGCTCCCTGATTGGGGGCTGTTCTCTGAACACCCTACTTCCCTCCCAAAACCCTGCTCAGAACGTTCTCTGCTTCCCAGTGACCTGCAGAAAACACAAAAATGCCTTGTCGTGTCACTGGAGACTCCTGGCCCATACCCATGCAGGCACACAGTTAATGCTTCAATGACCACTTGGTTATTTGTCCCTAAATATGTCTTAAGACTTCCTACTTCTGGGCTTAGGGGCATGCTGTTTTCTAACCAGGAATTCTCTTTCCTCTCCCTCCTCTCTCTGACAACCCATGCATTCTTCAAGGCCCATCCTGAATAACTCATTCCTAGGGAGGGTTGCTGGAGCCCCTCATTGGAAATGAATCATCCTTCTCCTGATCTCCCAGAAATCACCAGTCACATTTCATTCTCAAATTACCTTGAGTTCCTTGGGAATATGTTCTTCTCTCCTGGTTTATGGAGAAAAGATGGGGCAAAATTCATCTCTGCTGCTCTCTGTGCCAAGCCCTGTCCCCAGCAGACAGTGGCAGCTTATTAATGTTTGTTGAACTTGAATCACAGTGTATTCACAGTGTGTACTCACTGCCTGCACAGATGTATCCAGGCTGATGGGATATAGCTGGAGGACTGATCCACTGCCAGTGGAGACTGAGAGGGTATCTGGGCAGCAGTTTCCCGGGCACAGCACCACAACCTCAGGGAGCTGGGAGCGAGCCCTTTCTTAGACACATAGATGTCCGCTAACAAAAGAAGGGGTGAGCTAGTAAACACCTAACCAAGAAAAGCAAGCCACGGTTTGTAGCATTTTCTCATTTATAGGGTACCAATACAACCACCTTGGCTGATTTTAAGGTACCAAGTGACATCACTGGAGGCTGAATTGGGAAGAAGTGCCAACAGGTTCGTGTGGGCAGGTAAGAGCCAGCTCTCACACATGGCTATCCCCATGAGACCTCAGGGCCTCTACCCCTGTCCTGGCATGGTCATTCATGATAATGATAATGGCTCCCCGGGTTGTATTGTCCTATGTCTCTTTTTCCTGTCCCTTCCTGCACCATCTTATTCTGAGTTATTATTATCGGTGGCATAAAATCGTCCCAGGGTGCTCTTCACTTTCTTCTCTTGTTCTATTCAATCCACCCACCAACCACGCTGACCTTTTTCATACACAGTCCAATCATGTCACTCCTTCAGCTTAAAACTTTTAGTGGTTTTTCATCTCTTCTAGTATAAAGTCCAAACACATGACTGCCCTCCCCAAGGCCATTTGGGGCCCCGTACTGCTCTGCAGCTGCGTCAGCATCCACTCCTGGCTCCGTCCCATTGACAGCTTTTGGGTTTTTTGACTGAGTCAAGTTTCTCTTCAACTTCAAGGCCTTTGCCCAGGCTTTACCTCCACCTGTAACACCCCTCCCTCCTCCATTGTCTTCTTTGGTAATGATTCAATCTTGAGGCTTCACATCAAGGGTTTCTTTTCAGAGCTGCCTTTGGGACCCATCCCATCATCACTGTAATCGTCCACTATGGAACCTGAAGTTTGAATTCTTGGCATCTCTTCTTTTTGTGAATGCACATTAATTTAATTGTGGTTTAATACGAGCTTCCCCCGCTGGGCCATAAGCTCACGGAGAACAGAGACCCTATCAGTCTTGCTCACCATTGCGTAGTAAGTATTTAGCATGGAACATGGACATAAATATTCATTAACTGAATTAATTAGTTAATGGTCTAGAAGCCCAAGGAGATAAGCAAGATCTTCATGGAGGGTCATTTCCAACACTGATCTTTCAGGAGGAGGAAGAAACTCAGACAGAAAACTAGAACTAAGAAGGCAGGCATGAGATCAGCAAGAGAGGCTGCGGTCTTTCTCTGCATCCATGGCTTTCCTGGCTTGAACTTGGATCTTGAGAGTCAAGAAGTCTAGAAATGTGTCCTAAGGAGGTGCCTGTCCATGAAGATGGATTTATCAAGACCCAGTTCTTCTAAAGGCCCTGGTTTGTTCCCTAGACTAGGAAGGACAGGAGTTGGCTAAGTGGCAGTTAGAGAACCTTGAACTTGAGCATTCTAGCCTTGCTGGAATCCAAAAGCAGAGGTATTTTCGTTCTATGTTTGGGTTAAAAAGTAAAAATTTAAAAAAAGAAAGAAAGAAAAAATGTACAGCATCACCTCCCAAGGCTAGAGTGGTATAGTGGGAAGCAGCAGTAGAGCCCAGGGAGATGCCCAATCTTGTGCCCAGGACAAAAGCTGGAACTCCAGGCCATGGCTGCAATCCACCTGGAGAGGCGTCCTCTGGCCAACATTGGAGAAGCTGGCCTGTGTTTCCATTTAACATGGCAGTAAAGGTCTTTGGGATCCTTGGACCTACCATTTCTGATCCTCTCTTTTAAGGGCTTTAGATCTTTGGAGCCATTCTGCAGGTGCCAACTGTAGACCACAGAGCTGAGGGCAGTGGTCCCTGAAGGAACCATGCTCTGGCCTGGTCAGGATAGCTGGACTATTCCTGGGCTGGGTGAGAGAGAAAACACAATGAGTGGAGCAGGATGCAGGGAAAGCAAGGTAGAGCGTGAAGACAGGTGTGGAATGACGGGGAGAGAGTCCCAGTCATGTGGCTCTGCCACAAATAAAGACAGCACCAACCAAGGTTAGGTGTATTTGGTGCATTTTCACCTTACAATTTTTTGAAATTTCGATGTTAGGTAGGTTACGTGTATTTGGTGCATTTTCACCCTACAATATATAACCAAGCACAGTGGGTTTAGCAGAGCTCAGCCCCATCGTAAGTGGAGGAGCATCAGCCAATGGCACAGCTCCAGCTCACCCTTGTCTAGAGGAAGTGGTCACCCTGGCTTCCTGTCAGCCTGTCACTCTCCCCCAGGAAAGAGAAGATGTACAGGGGTCCTGCCTCATGGACCCAATCAGCTTCTCTCTCTCTCTCTCTCTCTCTCTCTCTCTCCCTCTACCAGCCCAAATCACTTCACTCCCCCAATGCAGAGTCTAGGCTGCCTCCACCACAATGCCTTCCTGACATTCCAGCCTAGTTCCTTAAAGTCTACGCCAATAATTCTGCAGTGCATATGACTGGATCCAATTCAGTCACCCCCAAAGCAGGGTGGATGAAAAAAAGAACAGAGAGTCCCAATTTATGATGGTCCAACTTAGGATTTTTTTTTTTTTTTTGCTTTATGCTGTGTGAAATCCACATACATTAAACACAAACTTTACTTTGAATTTTTAATTTGGCTCTTTTCTTGGGATTTCAATATGTGGCACGATGTTTTCTTGAGATGCTCTGTGGCAGCAAGCTACAGATCACTCAATCATGAGGAAAAGAAACAAAATCCTATGGTGGACCATGTTGCTGAGGCAGATTAGGGAAGGTTAGGTGTATTTGGTGCATTTTCATCTTACAATATATTACCAAGCACGGTGGGTTTAGCAGGGCCCAGCCCCATCGTAAGTCGAGGAGCGCCTGTGTAAGCAATTCTACATGTGTTTATTATCCATCCCAAAAGAACCACAGACTTTATAAATGTCTAATTAAGGAGTTAACATCATCACCCTCCCTGGGTCACAGAGTCAGATCATCACACGTCACATGGTTTGTGGAGAATCCAGAGGGAGACGGCGGCTGGGCCACAATAATACCATGGGTGCAAATGACAAAGACTCTCACGCTACTTACTTAGATTAGTTCAGAATATTATGACATGGATAGTTTTTGTCACATTTAAAACTTACATCGCCTTCAATAGTAGAAATTTATAATCCTTTGTGACAAGATGTGGAGTCACCATGGAAAGGGTTTTGTGATTTTCAGATGATTTTATATATTTTTATACATTTTTTTATTTCACACAAAAATATATGTTCTACATTGTGTGCGTTCTGTGGAGAAATTGACTATCATAATTTAACAGCTGGAATATCCCTAATTTTTTTGAAAAATCTGTTCCTTCCAGGTAAAAGTGGTATTTTAACAACGCGTGATAAATAACTGTTTTGCCAAAGAAATGTGTGTTGTAGCCAAAATTCTTTGAGCACTGATGTTTAGAGAGTTTCCATCACTGTAGGATTTTATTCTCTGAAATAATATGATAGAATACAGTTTTTAAAAAGCTCTAATATTTGCACACTTTAAAAACTTGGGAAGAATTTCTAACCTATTTAAACATTTTCCAAAAGAAGAGCTTCAGTGGATCTTGAACCCATTTGTTAAAAATATAACTTTTGATTAGTTTACAAAAATTGACATTAAGGAAGATAGAAAATGACTAGCTGACTACATGAATTTCAATAGAAACCTTTGCATAATTGCTGGATGGGATTTTTTAAAATGAGCATCTTGATTTGGTAAGCACAGCCAGCATGCCATGTCTTCCATTTGGATCTGTGGGTCTTTGTAAAGATTCTTTTTTCAGCTCTGAAA
Source organism: Urocitellus parryii (assembly GCF_045843805.1). NCBI lineage: Eukaryota > Metazoa > Chordata > Mammalia > Rodentia > Sciuridae > Urocitellus > Urocitellus parryii. The sequence continues at coordinate 178,967,824 of NC_135531.1, forward strand.
ATCATTACAACTAGGTATTTTTTTAAAGAATGAACTTAGAACCAGAACTTTGAATTCAATGCTCCAATACATAAGGTGAAGCCAACACTAAAACATAGTTAAATACATTTCTCTAAAACTAATAATAATTTTAACAAAATTTTTGCTGCTAATGAACAAAATTAATTTTGAATTAAAAGTAGTATTCAATTCACCTTTATCACATGATCATGATCACATCTCTTTAATTTCTATAATTTCTTATTTCTATTTAGTCTCCTTTGTATTTCATTGCTTTTCTTTCTTTCTTTCTTTCTTTCTTTCTTTCTTTCTTTCTTTCTGTCTCATGAATACATTTAAAAGAACTGCTTTCTCTACCTTTGGTTCACCCTCATTAGTTCCTATTTTTGCACACAGGCATACCCTGCAGGTATTGTGGATTGTGGGTTCAGTTCCAGACCACTGCAATAAAGTGTATATCACAATAAAATGAGTCATATAATTATTTTGGTTTCCCAGTGCATATGAAAGTTATGTTTGCACCATACTGTGGCCTATTAAGTATGCAATAACATTATGTCTTTAAAAAAATCAATGTAAATGCCTAATTTAAAAATACTTTATAGCTAAATAATGCTAAGGATTATCTGAGCTGTTTGGAAAATGGCACCAATAGGTTTGTTTGATGCAAGTGTACACAAACTTTGAATTTGTGAAAGAGAGAGAAAAAATGTAACATTGGCAATAAATGCAATAAGTGTCATAAAGTAAGGAAACGCCCTTATAGGTATGTTTTATCAAATCTCACTAGTACAGAAATAGATGCATATGATTTATAAAAAAGTACTCAGAGATGGGGGACTAGTGGGGCTTCAGGTGCAAAGTGTATGGCAACTGCTGATTTATGTGAGTGTCTTGCTCCACCAAGAGACTGAAGCAAATTCTCAACTCCCAGCAGCTGGACATTGCTTCCCAGCAAACATTCATTGACTAGAGGGATGATTACAGGGGAGGTGGGAAAGGATGAATACAACGTTGCAGGGGCTGAGAAGACAGCATCCTCCTCTCCTTGGATGGAATGCCACCAGCCTGAGACTCAAAAGACCTGCATTCAGAGCGTAGCTTTCTCACCAATTTATTTAATGGCCTTGGTAACAATCTCACCCGGTCTTTTTCCTTAGCTACAAAATTAAGTTTCCCAAACTTCAGGCATTTCTGTGCCAACAGGATTTTTGCCATTTTTTCATAATCCCAGTTCTCTAAATTAACCTAATATTTCTCTTTTAAATAACTAACTTTTTTTACAAGCCTTATCCTAAGCAATAACAGCCAGAAATTGTGGATGGATCAGATAGTTATTTTTAACCACTACACATTAAAATAAATGTGTAATTATTTTAAGATAAAATGTTCACATTCTTGTTGCCAGGAATGCACGCACCATTCCTTGGGAAACCAGGTGACTTTTCTAAGACCCATTTCAGTCTGAGTCTGTCAGTTTGAAATTCTACCAGTAGAATGATCCCTCCCACCCGCTGGAGCTCACCAAGTCTGGATGCCAGTTGGGAATGAGAGTTCCTTCCCTATTTCCCCAAATTGGAGAACAATTCTGGTATCCAATTTGGAGTGTGACCTCAAAGTCCAGGGGATAACAATGGAATCATTTTTATTTCAATATGACAAGCTCTATTTTGTCATCAACTGCTCCAAACAAAAGCAGTATGCTACTCTATCCATGAATCTCTAATGATTATTTTTCTGGAAAGAAAGACACATTTTTAGCTCAAAGCTTTGTTTCTACCCACAAGCAATGAAGTTACGGTCAGAGCTGTCTTGCTGAGAATGTCCAAGAATGTTGGACAACATATTTAAAGTGATAAGGGAACGGAGCCTCATAGAACCAACAACAGACTGGTTTCTAGATCTGTTCTACCAGTAATTTTGTAGCAACATCATTATGGACAAGTTACCTGGTTGGTTTTTCCCATCTCATGAGTAAAGAATGAAAACAACTGTGACTGTTCTTGCCAGTACATACCTGCTGCTGTTGGTCATTCAACAAACACTGTGGATCTTGATTTCTACTAGGAAGAGATAACACAATGAAAATAACCCATTGTCAAACAGGGTGGGACATTAGGAGGTAGAAAAAAAAATTAAGCAGAACAGAGAGATGGGAAGTCTCTAAGGGTTAGAGACTATTCTCAGGACTGCAATCTCTTAAGCATGTTTTCTATCAGCTCCCCTCCCTCACCCCTCCACTCTCATCCGAATTTATTTATTTATTTATTTATTTATTTATTTATTCATTCATTCATTCATTCACTCATTCATTCATTCATTCTGTGCTGGGGATTGAACCAGGACTCTTGCATGCTAGGAAACTGCCCTGCCACTGAGCTACACTCCAACCCACTATCCACAACTGCTATTCTCACCCCATGTGTCAGGCCCAACCACTCAGGTTGCATCCAGTGGCATAAACCACCCACCAGTGTGGGACACTGACAATGTGTGTCCTTCTGGTCCTTGTCAAATGAGCTCTTAGCTTGTCCCAGGACTAAGGAAGGACAAAGCTAGGATCTCAAAGTCACCCCCAGCAACCTGGTTGTAGAACCTTGAAGAAGCCACTCAGCTCCTTTGGAATGTGAAGTCCTCTTTCCTGGGTCATGTGGAGAAGGACCAGGTTGTTTCTAAAAGCCCTTCTAGTATTCAAATTCCTCAAGTAAAATTATATCAGCCACAGATAACAAGGCAAAAGTATTGAGAGTGAATTGCACTCAAAACCATAATGACGCTGCGAAGAGCCCGTAAGCGACGTTCACCCTGAAATGGGACTGAAAATGGCATTGACGTCACCGAAAAGCAATCACTCATCAAAGTGATCTTGGGAGGAATGTCCACTCTGGAACGTATAATACTAATGACATCACTGAATTCCTGTCATCTGCCTGTCACTGGGCTGTACTCACCTCTTTGTCCCCACTATTTGATATATTGAGAGGCACAGACCTTCACAGCCCTTTGTATAGGATGTCCTGCCTAGCAGTTTTTTCTAGCTACTCACTTTCCCCAGCTCCACCTGCCTCATGCCTGGCCATCAGAAGGCAGGTTGCCAGGCCACACATCACACATCAGAGGTCTGCACACGTGTCCCCAGACACATTCATGTCCACCTACCCAGACGTGGGTCTGCATCATGTTCTTAAAAGATTTTAGTTACCGACTGATTTCACATTTTTTTAAATAACATTTAGCCATCTTAATTTTTAATGATTTGTAGTATTTATTTTATTAAATATCTTTTTAGTTGTCAATGGACTTTATTTATTCATATGTGATGCTGAGATTCTAACCCAGTGCCTCACACATGCTAGGCAAGCACTCGACCACTGAGCCATGACATCAGCCCGAGGATTTCACATTTTTAAAAAAAAAATTTTTGTTTAGTTGTAGACGGACACAATATATTTATTTATTTATTTTTATGTGGTGCTGAGGATCGAACCCAGTGCCTCACACATGTAAGGCAGGCACTCTGCCACTGAGCTACAGCCCCAGCCCCGGATTTCACATTTTTTTTTTTTTTTTAAGTCTGGCTTCTTTTGAAAACTCTGAGACTTTGGCCCACATTGACAGCTGGCATTGGTTGGAGCTGAGCCAACCAATGCTCAACCATTGCTCCATGAGCCGAAGCCTGAACACACTAGTTTGTCACAGACTCCACCACTCTTCGATCGCCTCCCGATCCAACCCCTTTGTTCACTGAAAATATCTGCCTGACCTGGTTCTTCTGCCTCCTGCTCCAGATGTTTGTCATGATACTGGAGGACATCAGGATCCAATGAGTAATGGGACATGGAAAGACTCTTCACCAAGTTCTCGGCTGTCGTGGATGTACATTAGATTGACATGGGGTCAACAAATTAAAAGAACAATAGGCTCTTGTTATGGAGTCCCCGCTCCATCCCAAGCTCCACGTGTGTTCATTACGTGTTGTTCATTCATTCACAGTGCATTTCATTTTGTTCTCATGGCAACCTCTATTCATTTTCATGTCTAACAAGAAAACAAATTCAAGAGAAGTGACTTCGAATCATACCTGCGAGACTCTAAACCCTGTCCTGGCCCCACTCATTCCTAAGCCACACTTGCTGGTGCCCCCACTTTATATGCTATTTTTTTACTTTTCCAACATGGAAATTCCTTCTCCATTATTAAAATCATGATTTTGTTTGAAATTAAATGATTCTGAAAGGGGTTGACCTTTATTGACTCTCCGACCATGGTTGGTGGCAGGGGGGCAGGGACTGGGCAGTGGGGCAGAGTCGGGCTGGAGACAGAGCCGTGCAACTGTTGAGCCATGTCAAATGTGGGAGCGTATGCAAGAACCACCAACAAATGTCCCTGTGTCTTTTGCAAGACTTCAGACATTCCAGGCCACCAGGCTGATCAAACCAATTTAACGGGGCTAGGGGTGAGGGTGAGCTCAGATTTGCTCAACATTAACTGCGGCGTCTGGGCGTGCAAAGTAGTGCATTTTTCAGTGACACCACCACAGCACAGAGAGAATTAAGGGAAAATGCAAACTGAAAACAGCACATGTTGCTTGTGCTAAGTTACCCTGGCCTTTACTCATCTGTTCCAGCAGTGGATGACCCTCTCTTATCTGCTGTCCCAGCCCCAGTCTCAATGGGAGGTCTTCTCTTTGACTTCCCACACATGTCCTTGCTGAGGGTCGTTTTGTCTACGGCTGGGTATGTGCAATAGACAAATCATACTTGATTTCCACCCCAGGAGAAAAGCACAGACCATTGGCAACAGACAGGTACAGGAACAAACTCTAGAAGGTTCAAGGTGCCCCCTTTAAAGTCTGAATGAGGGAGATGAGTCCCATGGGCACTGTCTGTGCCATCACTCTGTGAGATAGTCTGGGCACACTAGTGTGCCAAAGACCCTGCCACTTTATCATCTCCTGATCAGGTCCCTTCACACACTGAAAATACCTGCCTGAAGTATACCTGAATATGCCACGCAGAACTTTGTCATGACGCTAGAGGACATTGAGTAGTGAGACACTGAGATGTTCGTGGCTAACTGTCCTAAATATATACATTAGGCTTATGTGGGGACCAGGAATAAAGACAATGATTAGTTCACTTTTAACTACTCTGCGACCCACCTTTTCTCCTTCCAAACGTCGGTCTATAGTGCCTACTTCACAGGTCCTTTGGAAGACTGGCCTCGTGGGGTCAAATTTTAGTTCTCATGCTCTTACCAAAGGAAAGCCAGTAAGGGCACATACTTCCCTAGTCCCCACACCCCGCACTAAAGAAGTCACCTTGTAGACCTCAAGGGTACCCAGAAGGCCTACAAGTAGTCACAGATCAGGGCACCAAAGTGTAAAGAAGGATGTCTGAGATGTGAGCATCTGAAGTCTGCAGAACAAAAGAAGAAGACTCTGAAAGCAGAAAGAGGTAGGGGCATTTGATGGCCTTTTGCAAAGAACCCCCAGAAGGGAAGATACAGATTTAATTCATCTGCACACAGTTTTCCAGGAAGCTCCTCCAGATAATCAGGGTGGCAGTTGTAATGATGAACACCAGCCTGGCCCCTCCCTTGGAGTGCTAATACTCTACCCTGGGATGAAGATCTCTGCCTACCTCCACATCTCAAGCCTCATCCCTTACATATCATGTAGACACCCAGTAAGAATCTGATACAAGCCTGGCTCAGATTGAAGAACCTTCTCTATGTTCTTCGAACCTGCCCTCGACTCCATCCCTGCCCCACTGCCTCACAATCCTGCCACCCCTGAAGCCACTCCTGAGCCCTCCCAAGCCCTCAGGCCTCCTAGGATCAACGTCTATTCCAAACACTTTGAGACCAGACCTGTGCTACCCACACTGTACACTAGCTCTTTCATTGCTCAGCACAGAGTAGAAGCACCAGGCAAATTCACGAGTTAAAACTCCTTGAGGGCAGGGCCCATGTCTTTCTCTACATGCCAGGCTTATGGCATCTGTTAATAGATTACTTTAGCTGGTTGTATGGTTGCCCTTAAGAGGGTAGCCTGGGGGAAAGAGGTAAGTTGGCATCTGAAACCAGGAATGATATTACCCACTTGTCCCAAGACAGACCAGGTTTCCACACACAATTGCTAAATAATACCTGCTAAAAAGAAAAATATCTTTCAGACTTTCCCACAATTTCCACAGCCTAGAACCCTGGGTTACCCAGGCACTGCCCCCCACCAGGCAGAGTTCAGAGCAAGCATCCTGCTGGGGAATGATGTTGAAACTTGAACCAACTGTGTGCAAAAAGCCCCAAAGAAGGGGAAATGGTTGTTTGCCAAGTTGAGAAGACATGGGTTGGTTACCATAGCCTCTCCCTTCTTTGGATTGAGGCAAGAAGCAATTAAAGAAAGAACAGCACTGGTACTTTTCCCAAAGTAAGTGGCATTAATCTGTTTAATTAATTAGGCTAAACTGACATCCTTCAGGTTTGCATATTTATAAGAAAAAAAAGTGAAAGTCTCAACTTCCATGAGCTTGTCACCGAGAAATACGAACAAAAAGGGTCGTATCTCCAAAACCAAATTCAAGCAATTTAATAAGTGGCAAGCCAATCCCCTTAGGGCTGGGTTTGGTCTCAGATGATTTTTCTGCTCGCATCCTGGTCTAGACGGGGAAATGGCACAGGAAGAACGAGAGGCCCCTGGCTCGTTAAAACTGGGTACTCTACCACCCGGAAACTCTCTTCCAAATCTGTAAGTAGCCGAAAACCAACCTACATTCTTAAATTCCAGTGAAAAAAGATCTCACCCTAGTTGTGATGAATTCGATACTTCTGCACTCTGTGCAATATGTGTGATATATAATCCATATCAGGATTTCTAATCCTAAATGTAATATGCTTCCTGGAAAGAGTAATTCTTTGCTAATCTTTTTGAGTTTATTGCATCTGCTGTCTGGGAGTACTCAGTTCTAACAAATCCAGTTCAGGCCTCAAAATCGCTCATGTACACTGTTTGTCGATCACATAATATTATCAATGGAGTCCAGTTATTTATTTAATGAAGAACAAGGATTGTCCTGCGAGACATCTTTTCTCTGGTTCTTTCACAATTGCAATAACTGAGTCATTATTCTGGAAACTAAATTCCCTTTCGAAATGAATTTTAGATTTTTTTTTCCCTATGCTTTCTGCACATGGAATTGAAAGTTCATGAGTTTTATGATCCAATTGTGAGGGTGCATGTTGAGTGCTGGGGAGGGCGGGGAGGGGGATGAAATCTGTTAGATTGTCATACAGAGAAATAACTGTATGAAATTTTAATTATCTATCTTGAAGTAATAATAAATGTTTGATGAGATAATAATGAGACATGCAGGGAAATGTTAATGAATGTGTGGAACATGAAGAGTTTAAATAAAGGAGGAAGAGGCACGACTGGGTAGCGGGCTGTCACTGTTCCGTGCATTTGCTACGGTGCGTTGGAAGTCAACCGGAGGAAGTTCCACGGGTCACAGTGCAGTCAGGATCGTATTGGGTTTGTTTATGGTGGAGAAAAAGATCTTTGCATCTTTTTCCCTTGGCAAAACGGTTACCAAAATAACTCCTGAATCTCTGTTGGGATCTGAAGCGAAGTTCTACTTTTCTCTGGTTCCTCATTGCTACGGTTAAGAGAGGTCACACACAGGAACAAGGACAGCATCAGAAGCCCCAGGTCACTGCACTGGTGCCAGAATCATTCCCAACTTAATGCAACAAAAATTAAATGTTGTTTTCTCTTTCTGGCGGATTGTTTACTTGGAAAAACACCATATAATTAAAACCATTTTATGAGCTGTAAGAACAAAAACGATGAGTCAGACCTGCAGATTCGTTGTTCACGGGGGTGGAGGGGGGATCTACCCAAGCGAGAAATAGAAAGTATTGGCCAGATGAGACATTTTGCAAATAGTTATTATTTTCCCCTTTAGACTCACTGAGGCCTCACCCCAGGACTTGAGGAAGATGTTCTACAGGAAAGACAGAACCAGATAAGGAAAATGTGAGCAAACCTTAGAATGTGCCTCAGAATGGAGGATCCTGGCCTCCCCATGCTATAGCCAAATCTGGGCTACCGTAGTGGAAAAGAATATGGGGTAGAGGACCGCTCAGAACCGTCTTTAGGCAGAGAGTGGAATTTCTCTCTTGCTGAAAGAAACAAATATTAAAACTACAAAGGGATTTTTCATGAGAACATAGGAATTGTGTTGCTCTGTCCAAGTTAAGTCTAGCAGTTAAAAAAAAAAAAAAAGATAACTCTGAGTAGGTAGTTATCAGAGGCTGAGCCCATGTTAAGCACTTCACAACCATTTATCCCACCTGATCCTTACAAGAGATACTCTTAACCCCATTTACAGATTAAATAATTCAAGTGTGCAAAAGTTAAGAATTTGCCCCAAATCACAACATCAGTAAGTGGTAAGAGCCAGGATCAAATTCCAGTCTTTCTTACATGGATGCTTATGCATTCTCTTTCCTCTCCAAAGGCCCCTTCCAATACACTTATTCCACACTTTCATACATAGCACAAATTGAGCATCTGCCCGGCCACTGGCCCTTCCAGATCCAAGTGTACTTTGGCTGGACAGACAGCCACCTGGGCTGCCTCAGAGAGGAGTTTAGGAACCAGGCACAACTGCTTTTCCTTCACACCGAGGCTAGGGTGGGGTGCAGAGACGCAGGTAGAAAAGATCTCTTTCATACTTGCCAGACTTTGAACATATAATTAATTGCTCATGGACTTTCCGGGTGACTTAATGAGATCAGCACCCAAAAAAAAAAACCCTTCAAATCATGAGATCTCTGTTAATGGCATTCAAATAGAGTCTTAATGGATGCAGAGAAAAGAAAAAAGAGAAGAAGAATGAAGCAGGAAATAGAGAAGGAAAAGAGAGAGCGAGAGAGAAAGCTGTGTGTGAATTCAAACAAAACATATTCTGTGGACATCAAATTCCTTGCTGTTTGCCTATGTCATCGGGCTCAGCATTTTTGGAGGGTACGAGCCGGTGTTCTCACGAAGCCAGGCTGACTCAAAATACACCATTACAACTTCATATATCCAGTATGTAATTTGTACTTAAGGGAGAGATATTTGGGAGGACTCGCCCCTCCCCCACTCCACCCTGGCGACTTGGGGCCTCCTGCTGGGGGGGGTGGGTAGGCCTCCCCAAGACCTTTGTTTTGTAATCTCTGACACCAGTAGCAGTTGGCTGCAGTGAAGTTACAGCAGCCTCCTCTGCCATCCTTGGGGACCCCTACTCTGGTCCCGGAAGAAAGAATCTACCAGAACTGCTTCTCTTACATTCTGGAAGCTTCCACAGCAGCCCCAGGCCCCCAGACAGAGAGATATGGAGAGGGGGCCAGAGGACCTCAAGTCCTTCCTTCCTCAAGAGGTAGGGAATCAGCACAGGCCCACCAGCCCTCTCTGCTCCCAAACTAGACAGGGTCTTGGCTAGCAGAAGCCGTGGCCCCAGAGGGTGGGCAGAAGAGACGGTTTCCAAAATATATCCATGGGCCCTGATAGCTTCTCACCGGGTGACTTTGCACAGGATGTGCAGAGCAAGCTGGGTGGTGGTGAGGATCTAATTTAAAACTGTTGCCTAGTGTCCTTCTAAGCCGTGCCCTACTCTGCAAAAAAAAAAAAAAGAAAGAAAAAAAAAGCCCCATCATTCAGGCAACAGCTGGAAGGCTTGGCTGAATGGTGTGCGCCTCAATGTGGAAGGTCACAGGATACTGATCTAAGGGCTGAGAAGTCTTGCTCACCCAACTGTTGACACTCAGTAAACCGGGCAGGCGGGGCTGGTGTGGGCATCTGAGGAAGAAGGCCCCCAGCCCACCCCCCAGCCACAGAAAGAATAGGAAGCTCCTTCTATTCAGCATTCACAGGGGTCCCAGGCCCCTTCTACCCCCTACCAAAGCCACCAGGCCCTTTCCCTGCCTCTAAGTTACCTTGTATTATAACAGGATTAAAGTATATTTAGCTCCCCATTAGCATACTTGAGCCCCCATTTTGGCCTACTTAAGGCTTCCGGCTGGCTTTGATCAGTTTTGCGTTCTGCTGGTCAACAGAAGAGCCCAGCAGGCAGGGGGTAAAGGGGACAGGGGGAAAGGGGAGGAGGCAGAGAGGGAGTCAGACTGTGAAATTATCCTGATGCTCCTTCTCCGATTCCCCATATTCTATTGTTTTTCTTAAACGGCCCAGTTTACACCCAGAGTGGGCAGGGAGGGAGAAGGGGGGGGAGGTGGCAGGAACCAATAATAATTAGGTCTTAGTCGCAAGGAGAAAAAGGATTTGAGCTCTCCTAAGAAAAGGAGGGGGGGGAACCCTATAATTTCTACAGTGTCTGCCTTTTTATTGCTTGCATTTGCATATAAATTAAATCCATATTGTAGCTTTAAGGCAAGCCCGGGCTTAGAATTCCACACAGCTCGGGGTCCTATTGTCTTACAGCCAGTTCTAGGCGGCAGCAAAATGAAAAGGGAGGGCCGAGCAGAGGAAGGAGAAAGTCAGTTTTGTAGCGTTTTTAATTGCCTGTTTGTTTTCTCCGCCAATTACAGGCAAATTAATATTTAAAACTTGGGGAGGCTTGTGAGGAGATGCTTACAGAGAGGGCAGGCTGCAGATTCCAGGCCGTCCTGCAGTTGAGATTTCATGATGGAGAAATAAAAAATAATCGAGGTCGTGACGTCCCAGCTTGGACCTAGATCTTGGTTCTGATTTCTTCTCTCATCATGGCAGGAGCTCCGAGATTCATTGGTGCTTCTAGAAAGATCCCAGGTTGCAGGGGTGTTGGGGGGGTGTGTCCACTTGGCTGGGTTTGGCTGAGGCCGACTTCAGCTCTCCCATTGACCACACCCCTCTACAGGTCTGCCTCAGTTTCCCTCTCTCTGGGAAGAGTGGCCTCAATAGAGAGAAGCTGGGAGACCAGAGATCAGGGTGAAACCAATGTCTGGAACCTATGTGGCATCCCAGCCAACAGGTCAAGACGGAAGTGATCACAAAAAAAGAGGTCAGGAGCCTGCAGGGAAGGGCCCTTCATGCTTCTGTCTTCAAAACATTCAAGGCCGTGGAGGTGTAGCTCAGTGGTAGAGCACCTGCACACAAGACCCTGGATGCCATCCATTCCCCAGAACCTCAAAAGGAAAAAAAAAAAATCAAAAAGAAAGAGACAGGCTTGGGAGGGCTTGGGTCCAGTTTAGCCTGGTCTATCCATAGAATGGAAATATGTGGCAGGGAATCTCCAGGTCAAAAAGTAATCGATGATACGAGTTTAAAACAAACGTCGGAGCAGAAGGATCTCCTGCTCAGACTCTGGGTCCTTTTCAACGATGTGCTTCTTTTTTTAAATTCACATAGGTACCTTGCCTCCATGTCTTCCGCCCCATACTCCCCCCCCCCACCTCCCCTCACCTTCCTCCTCCTCATTATTGGTGCTCTGGAGGTGCATTGTCTCATCTGGGAAGAGGGGCTGGCTGAGTTATTGTTGTTATTAAATTCCTCTAGTAAATCTCGGTCCTGACATTATTTCAATAATCGGTTCCACGGTGTCCTTGGCACCCGTTTGGAATTCTTTTGCCTCTGCGGAGCCCCCTCGGACCTGGTTTCTGTACTCGCCTACACTCCTCAAGTCGCTCTGTCTACGGTTTTCTGTTCCTACCTCCTTTTTTCTATTTCCATCGTGTTTCCTTCCAGGAAAGGCTGCCAAAACTGCTTCAGCTTCCAAACACAGGCTCTGCTTTCCTTTGTGCTAAGAATCTAGGGAAAATCCACAGTTTCCCCTGTGATACAGATGATGTCTCTACTGATGTCCTCTGCATTTCATTTTCAGGTTCCTCCAAGACCACCCCAAAATGCTCCATGTTTCTCCCTGAGCAGCACTGGATTTTTTTTTTATTATTATTATTTCTTTGAAATAAGTCCTTCGTGACTCCTGCCCTACCCAGTCTCTCATGGGCACTGCCGATGGTACAATTTCCTGGATAAAGTGTGTTTTGCCCATTTTTGTGATCCAGATCCCTGGAAAACTTTAAATGGCCTACAATGGGAACACCAATTCCAGCACCCCATAGCAGACTTGTTTAAGATCAATAATTGACTGACTCGATATAACAAGCTGTTTCAAAATAATGATGCTCCAAGTCAAGCTCAAGGCTAAGTGCTATGCAGCATTCCATATATCTTATTTTTAATTTCATAACAACCCTGGCTGACCTCAGAACAATTATTAACCCAATTTTACGGATGATATGACGCAGAGAAGTTAAGTAAATTATCCAAAGTCCCACAGCTCGGGACTCAAACCCTGGGCGCCTGCCTTGATTGCATTCATTTAACAGTTAGCCACAGTCCTACCACATCTCCTTAGTGCACCAGGTACCATGGGTCCCTAGGAGTGGATGAAGACTCTGCACACTTCATCTTCATCAGACCTAATGACGGCCCTGCAAGGTAGACCTATGATCCCTGTTGTGTAGGGGATCTGACACTTGGAAAGGTGAAGGATCTCACCCATCATATCTGTGCAGCCCCCCTCACACTGGGGCCAGTGAGACGCCAGATGCTGTCCCACCTGCTCCCAGCATACCACTCACCTCCAAACAGCCACCTGATTCTGTCACCACGGACCTGTCTGCAGATGTTCGCCAAGCACCATTGGGACAAGGTCAGCACAGATTTTACAAAAGGCTACACGGCCATCCCTGATGTCACAGATCTTATTTTGGGGACTGGGGCAAGGAAGAGGGCAAGGAGTCAGACAAACAGATACTTGGAAGTGGCTTTGTGATTCAACCCAATTAGCAGTGTTTGAAAAAATCACTGGCCCTTCAAAAGTATATTTTGGCTCCAGGAGTATTTGAGGGTCCTCAAACCCTCTCATTGGCTGCCTCCTCCCTACCCCCAGGCTTCCTTGGGCCTCGGCTGAGTCTGCACCCCACACAGTCTCATTCTAGAGCCTCTATCTCAGCAAGCCCCACCCCACCTCCTGTCACTGGAAATCAAGGCCAAGGTCACTCATCAAGGGGGAGACTGGCTGGGAGACTCTCCTCCAGGAGTCTCAGGTCATTTTATTAAATGTTTATCATTTTAAACCAGGAGTAAGCACACGATACAAAAGTCAAAAGGAACAAAAGAGCATAGAGTGAAAGCCTCCCTCTGCCTACATCCCACACCCACCCCATTCTCCCTCCCAGAGGCAAACACTGCTGCTAATGTTCTTAGGTATATTCTTGCAAAGATCCTCTGTGCACCTACTAGCCACTTCCTACGTAAATACCTATGTATGTCCACAGTACAATTGGCTCTCCTGATTTTCCACAGATTGAACCAACCTCCAGTGGAAAATATTTTGGGGGGGAAAAATGGGGCTGTTGAACATTACTTTTTTTCCTTGTCATTATTCCCTAATCAATATAGTATAATAGCTATTGATACTATAAGTAATCCAAAGATGATTGAGTATATGGTAGGATGTGCAAAGGTTCTATGCAAATACTAGGTAGGACATTTTATATAAAGGACTGGAACATTCTCAGATTTGGGTATCTTCAGGGTGTCTTGAACAAGTTTCCCATGAATACAAAAGGACAGCTGTACATCTATTTGTTGCCATTTATATACATGACAGCATTGTTTTGCAGTTTTTTGCACTGAACAGCACATATTGGGGATTATATGCATATAACTACATACTATAACTATTTCCATATAACTATCTCCTTTCTCTAAATGGATATGAAATATTTTATTATATGGCTGTAACGTCATTAATCTAACAAATCTCCTAAGTAATTTCTTAACTATTTATCTCTTAAGTCCTTTGCTGTTCCCAATCCTTTAGTGAGTATTCTTATACATGGTCATTTTGCAGATGTGCTAACATATTTATAGGAAAAATTCCTAGGGTCAAGATAGCTGGTCAGAGGGAATGTACATTTTTTATTTTGATAGTTTGCCAAACTATTCTCCAGTAATTTATGCTTCCACCCACATTGTGTAAAATGCCTATTTTCCCACACCCTGGGCAACACTAAATGACATGAAACTTTTTGATCTTTGCCAATCAGATAAGTGAAAAACATTATCTCATATTTCAAATTTGTATTTCTATTGAAATTGTGCAACTTTGCAAATGTTTGAGAGCCATCTGAATTTCCTGTACTATGAATGACATATATCCTTTTTGTCAATTTTTTCATTCAGTTTTTGGCCCTTTTCTTATTAATTCATAATAACTCTTTACATATTAAAGGATATGTAGCTCTTTAGAATGTGATGCATGGCAAACATTTTTTTCCCAGCTTGCCATTTAATCTGGTTGATAGTTTGGGGGGTTTTGCCTGGGTGGCCTTTTTTACAGCCTGAATTCTAGTTTCTATGCTGTTCAATACCATCAGTTACTTAATAAGCACCATGGTGTCTGCAGGTGTGGGTCTGATCTAAAACACTGGAAATGTTTAAGCTGACTGCTGACATTTAAAATGCCAGTAATTTGGCAGCCCTGGATCTTAGTTTCCCACACTGTGGATTAGGGTTAAATGCTGTGGAAGCTTCTAGTAGGTTCTGCCATCCTCTCTTGAATCCTTCCTGTAGCTCCAAGATCCTACTAGCCAAGGATCTTGCTGTGCACTCTGTTAACTGGGGACAGCCATTGAATGTCACTGTGAGATGTGCTGCTCAAGGCGTGGCCTTAACTCAGCCAGACTCTTGTCCCCCACCTCTGGAACAGGAAGCATCAGGCAGGAAGGAGACAGGAATCTTGGTCATCAAATAAGCATTTAACTCCAGCCTCCCCTTCCCCAAATTCCTAAACACCCCCCTACATATGGATCACCCCTGAAGCCCCCTGGTTCTGTCTTTGAAGTCACTGTTTAGACATATATCACATAATCTGAAAGATAACTCAGGCAAAATACCTATAATCATGTAGAAATTCACCCGTTTTGTTGTGAATTACCGGGATCGCATCACCAATGTTGATTTAGGGGCCTAGGGCCATGGAGTGGACTTGGGAGTGCCTGGACAGTGGCAGGTGACTGCTGGCTTTGGTATGGCCATCGCGGTCTCCTGGACAAATGTTGATTTCCTTCAGCGGGTCTGGGTCCTCCCCCGGGAAATTTATATTTCTTCCTGGCATCCATCCCACATCTTCTCTGGCGACCACGAAGACAAAGAACTCCTTCCCTGGGCTTGGAGAACGGCTGGTTTTAGGCAAAGAATCCCTCTCCAACCTTTCAATGGAGTCCCTGATCTAGGGGTAAAGAGCCCCTTTTCCTTCCTGACCCAGCCCTCAGCCTCACACGACATTTTATGATGTCCCAAACCCCAACAAAAAGCAAAAAAAAAAAAAAAAAAAAAAAACCCTTCTCTGGCCTCCTGGCTAGGCCCTGTCACCTAAACAATTACATAACTTAAAAGACGTCCGGGTCTTAGCTAAACACAACCTTCTGCAGTCCCCTCTAAGCTGTTGGATATTTTAACCTTCAGAATCACTCCTAGGAGTTA
This sequence comes from Urocitellus parryii, assembly GCF_045843805.1. Taxonomy (NCBI): domain Eukaryota; kingdom Metazoa; phylum Chordata; class Mammalia; order Rodentia; family Sciuridae; genus Urocitellus; species Urocitellus parryii. Next base: position 178,983,359 of record NC_135531.1, read on the forward strand.
GAAATAGGTGAGTCAACAGGATCCAAAGGCTCCCTTCAAACTGGAGCTCAGATTGTAACCCAGCAGTACAGCAGAGCATCCTTAGCATGTATGTGCAAGGCGGTGGGCTCAATTTCCAGCTCCAAACAATACACAAAAATAAAGTCATGACTATTTTAAGTGCTCTGGGCCAGGGCTGGGTGCTGGCCACAGAAAGGTCAAAGTGCTGGCCGGAAGCTGCCCTGCCAGGAGGGCATAGCCATGTACTTACTAGTGGACAGTGATTGCTGGCCCTTCTTGGGGGAAGAGCTCAGTGGAACAGACACGCTGATTTTCACCTCGGGAGGCCCAAGCGTAACTGACCTTGAAAAGACGAGCCATGGGGCAGAGGGATTTTGTGGCAATCACAGCTCTGTTGCCCACAGAGGGTGCCAGGTTAGATGTCAGGGGTATCGAAACGGAGCAGGGAAAGAGGGACAGCTGAAAGGACAAAGGGGCCCAGAACACCCTGGCTTACCTCCCAGTTTCATCAGAACTCGAGCTTGGGCCCAGCTTTGATGCAACAAGCCTGCCAACGTGGGCTGCCCCCCGACACCACTCAGGGCTGTGCTGAAAACAAGTCTAGTCACCGGGTGCATATACGGGGTGCCTGCCAGAAAGCCGAGAGGGCTCTGCCTGCACTATGTTACCTACACCCAGCAGCCCTGGGAGGGAGAGGAAGCGGTCCTGCAGCTTAGGAGGAATGTTAAAGGAACACAGAGGCTTCTTCCTTCCACTCTGCTGCAGCCTCCCTTCACCCACATCAGAGCTAGGCCGCTGTGGGTCTGGATCCCAAGACCTCACCCTGCTGGGTGCTCCAATTTTTCTCAGAGGAAGTACCCGCTGATAAGCAGATACTTGGACCTCAAAAACATCTTATTTCACAAACACATGTTCCAAGAAGCCCAGGGGACCCTGAGGTACCATCAGCACCGTGCCCTGATGAGGCCAGCCACCAACATATAAAGGACTCCCCATCCTCAGTCTGAGGAGGGTCCCTATTGTCTAACACAATGTTTAAATCGCATGTTTTTAAAAGCCCAAAAGGCTTCAAGGCCACTGATGATATCTGAGCTCCCAACAGGACCCAGCAAGAGCTAGGTGGGAGGGGAAGATGCTTCTCTCCCGTGGAGCCTGCAGACCCCAGGGTGTTGGGAGGGCTAATGGCCCTTGGCACTAAGACCAGCAGGACACACCTGTGCTTCAGGCCCAGGTTCAGACAATAGACCACACAAAGCACAAATGAGGTCAGAGTCCTAAACCTGATGGATCCAGGCCTGAATGTGGCCCACAGACTGCTCAGTTTTTTGCATGTATTTGAGTGACCTCGGCCAGCTTGGCCCAAGTTTCATTTTCCTTGACTGTTAAATGGGACTTATGATACCTTTCCCACAGGATTTGCACTAATAGTGGGACCTTATGCCCGTGACTTGATTCCCCGGTGTCTCCGTTTCCTCATTAGTAAAATGGAATTAAGAATCCCACCTGCCTCATATTCTCCCACAGGTTAAACGACTTAGACCAGTGTCTGGCAGGTACTAAATGTTCACAAAGACTGGCTGCTGTTATGGTCATTGTGGATCGTGTTAAACCACTGCGGCTGTACATCTTGTTTTCTTGTGGGTGAGGCCCTGTCTATGTGGCTTGGTGTCCCCCATGGCTCCTGGAATGTTCCTCAGCCTACGGTGGGTGCTCAGTGATACTGCTCAGTGATACACACAGGTCTCCAGAGGCACTGACAGAAAACCATTCCTATTTTGAAGTAGCCAAGTACAAATCATCATTGAGGTCATGTAGACCAGGATGAGTCAAGCCACATTTAGAAATTCTTCATCTTTCCCAGTGAGTTCCAATGACTATTTTTTAATATACATAACTGCCATGACTATCCACCTGGGTTGATTGGCAAGAAAGGAACCTGTTTTCTTTTGCTTTTCCCATGGCATGGGAGAGGTCTTGCAGAAGGACTCTTCCCAATCCAGCCATCCCTCCAGGTCAGCCCCTAAGCCCCTCCCACCTCCCCCCCCTCCCCACCCCACTCCCCCCACCCCCCGCAGGCCAGGAGGGTGGTTCAGGATCTCCCAGTCAGCCACAGGCCCGCCCCCCCGCCCTGTGTGCTGGTATTGTTATTTCTGCCCCTTTGTCTCCTGGCACTGTTTCCAGGACTGACCATCCGGTGGCACTCTCCTGATATGCGACCCACCTGCCTTGCTCATTACCATTGTAATTCCTGGGCTGCTCTTGCCCGTGAAGACCTCAGTCTAGCCGGCACCACCTCACCAGATCCCTGGCCTTCTCCAACAGGCCTCTGCTCCCTGCATAATGTCTGCCCCTACACCAAGCCCCATCAAAGGAGTTTTGCAGCAGAGTACACTTGGAGAGTTTTATCTTGCTGTCCTGTCTGCCATCAAGTGGAGGTAATTGCTGGCCAGCACCATGGCACAACAGCCCAGCTTCGTTTCATATACACAGCCTCCCTAGAGCCTTAAATGCAAACTGGTCCTCCCAGACCAGAGCTGACAGTATCCCAGAAAATACAGGGAAGATAAAACCCCTGCACCTGCCTCCATCCCAGGACTAGAAAAATTAGGCGCTCAGGAAGGTCAAAGGGATAATGCCCACTGGCTCCAGGTGAGTTATCCCAGGACATCAGCTGTGTCTCCAGAAATAGACTCAAAGAACATGGCAGAATTTGAGAGCAAGGTGGCCAGTCTTGGCAGCGTCAAATCCAAGACCCTCAGGGCTGTTACCTTCAGGTAGTCCAGCCTTAGGAGTGATGGTGGCAGCCCTTCACAACAGTGGCCTGCTCAGTGTAACTAACAGGGCACTGACCATGCCCAGGCATTACTCTCACAGAATAGCACTCAGAGAAAGCTCAAAGGAATTTGACCACTGAACACATGCAGAGAGTCGGCCATTTCCAAAACACTATGTACAATAAGCTCAAAGGGCCTATCAGGTTTGCCTCTTTAGAAATGGAAAAACTGAGGCAGAGAGACTAAAGAACCTGCCAAAGTGTTCTTAAAAATATAGAGCAGGGACCTAGCTTCCATACTCAGCCACTACTGTGCCTAGAGAGGCTGAAACCCAAGTCCCAGTTCTACCTCTTCCTTGCTGTGTGACCTTGGGCAAGTCACTCCTTCTCTCTGACTGCTGACTAGAGTGGAGGAGATCAAACCAACTTTGCAATAACAGCAACGATGCAGGTGATAAGCCTGCCCATAATGAGCGTTTGATAGATGATGGCTGTCACTTTTAATCCAGTCGCTCTTTTCTGATCCTCATGAAATCTGAGAAAAGCTCACTCCCAGCCTGACACCGTTTAACGTGGCTGCCTCCCATGTTTGCATAAATCTGTTATGAACTGAAAATTATTTCCCACCTAAGATATCCAGTCTTGTGATGGAAGCTGGTCCAAGTTCTCCTGAATGGACAAGGAATTTCTCAAGGTCATGGTGGATCTACGTGAGGTATACTTCCAGTCTGACTGCAGGTTAAGTGCAGACACATTTAAGACAGCAAGTGACTATTCATTCAAAGGCTTTTGCCTCTTCACATGCTCTTTTCTCCTCCTGCATTCTTCAAAGCTCTGTGTGGCCAGTGTCCCCTCCAGGAAGTCTTCCCTGACTAAACCTATGCCCACCCTCTCCTGGGGCCTTACATGCTCCTGCTCTAGGTTTTGTTTACTCTGTCCCAACACCTTCCAACCCACTTCATCTTAGAGGGATGCTTTCCCCCACCCCTTCAGTGTTCTTACCTTTCAAGTGCCACAAATACCCTATGGAGCTCTTTAAACAGACTCACTCTAGGGTCTGCCTCTTCGGAGATCTGAGCTCGACAGATCTAACGCATGACCCATGGAGTCTGGGTTCTTAAAACTCCACGGGCGATTCTGCTGTGCACCAGCAATCGAAAGCCTTCGGAGCCAGTCTGCCTTCTGGTCTCCATGGTAACCCTAGCATCACATGAAGACCTGCACCCAGTTGGTACACAACAATTAGTCAATTAATACATTCTGTCTCTCTGTTCCTTCTATAACCCAGCTCTTACCGACTCCTAGCCATGATTTCGAGAATAGGCTGGAGAAGAAGTGGGGGAGTAGAAGAAAGGAAAAAGTCCTTCAGAAAGGAAATGAGGAATTTTGGCTACTAAGAGGGCTTTTTGTTGTTGTTGTTGTACTAAGGATTGAACCCAGAGTTGCTTAACCACGGAGCCACACCCCCAGCCCTTTTTTATATTTTATTGAGAGACAGGGTCTCCCTGAGTTGCTTAGCACCTCGCTTTTGCTGAGGCTGGCTTTGAACTGGCCATCCTCCCAGCCTCCTGAGCCACTGGGATGACAGGCACACACCACCACACCCGGCTAAGAGGACCCTTTTGAATCTAATAAGCAACAACTATCATCTTAATGTCCTTGCTTCAGGTGACTCTTGATGGTTCTCAGAGGGGTTCCTCTGTGAAGGAAGTGGGGCTAGGATGCTTAACCCCACCTCGCAGGTGGCCTCAAGAATTTCAGAGAAGGCTGAGGTCCAAGAGAGTCTTCTCATGACGTTCTGGGCTCTTGCCGGTCTCTGAGGCTACCCCAGGTCAGCAGTGTCAAGTTCAGTCCCCAGCTGTTCTCCAGTGGTTCTCGTGTGTTCTTCTCCCCAGTTTGTATTTCAGCTCAACAGCCCTCAGGACCCTGCAGGTCACACCTCTTCCCTTTGAGCCTGCATGGTGCTCGGCTTCCAGAATGGCCACCCCCTCCCCTTTTCTCTGTCATAGCTTCTCTACCTCCCGCCCTCCTTTGCCAGCAATTCCAGGGCTCTCTCCTGAGTCCTCTTCTCCTTCACAGCACCCCCCCACCAGCTCACTCTCATTCCCACCTCATGCAACAGACCCCGGTCTGTACCTCTGGCCACACTCTCTCCCAGCTCTCCAATCAGGGCCATCTCTGACTAGAAGCCCCTCAACCTGCCCTCAAACAGCGTATTTGCAACAAATCGCACTGTTTACCTTCTCAAAAGACAGGTCTGGCCTTTCTCCTGTGGTCCTGGCCTAGTCACCTCAACTAGGAGCCTCAGCCTCCGCTGCCCCTGCTCCCTCTCCCCTCCCATGCATTCTGGCTGATAAGCATCCTCTGGCTTCTTCCTTGACCCATTCTCCTTCCAGTGACCTGTGACTGGACAGGGCCTCAGTGCCCAGCCGTAGCCTTGGTCAGAGTACCACTAGTACACTGCATTCCTCTAGGTAGACACAGGCTCCCTACCTGCTGTGTGTCCTGAGGACAGAGAACAGTAAAGTCCTTTCTGTTTCCACCCCAGGGCTAGACTCACTTATCATGAGGGGTTTTTTGTTTTGTTTTATTTCTTTTTGTTTGTTTGTTTTAATTGGGTTTTTTTTGTTGTTGTTGTTGTTGTTATATTTTTGTTTTGTTTTTGGTACAACTTAAAACTTTAAAAAAATCACAAATTCACACTGTGCATATACATGCACACATATGTATCTGGGGGAAAAAAGCCTCATAAAATGATACTTAACTTTTACTGCATGGGACAGATACACTCAGATATTTTCTATCTCCTTCTATTCAAGTTTATCTTTTTCTTTTTTTTAAATAAAAGTTGGTTGCAACCCAATAAATTGACTTCATGACTCATTGCAGAGTCATAGCTACAGTTTCATAACCACTGGTCTATTGGGGTGGAATTTAATTCTGGAATTTACATTTTGAGCCTGGTAGACACTTGCTGGGTCTAGGCTGGAACTCACAGGGCCCCAGGAGATGGGGGTTCTTCTGTGCCCACAAAAGCCCACTTTTGTGTCCAGAATTTAGGCAGGAAGCCAACCAAGGATGGTGTGCCCAGGTTCGTGCAGGAGTCCACAAACACGTTCCGATCTGTGGGCTTGAGAAGCTGTGTGCGCTGGTGTAGTAGAATATCTTAACACGTGAGCTCCCATGAGCCCATGGACTCACTCTGAGGAAGCCAAAACGGGGCGGGCCATCCAGCTGCCCTCCTCCTGGCTCCCTGTGGACGCCTGCTCCTTGTATCCCACCCTTCCTGGACATCTGCCACTTCTTGACATTAGCAAGGGATGAGGATGATTTGAAGAAACAATAGCAGCCAACCTCCAGGAACACAGCCAAACTCACCGAAGCCATGGGGCACAGATCCACAGGCCACAGACCCTGGGACCAGCCCCAAAGGCAGCCTCCAGCCCTCCCCCCAGCACCTCTGTTCCCCATCCCTCAGTCACTCTCCTCCACCCAGGCTTCTCCCAAACTCTGTGACCTTTTACCCCTTCCCACATGGACACACGGTGTCTCCTCTTCATCACCATGTCTCCAGGCCTCTCGTTGGGGACCATCTTCCATCCCTGATTCCTCCTCTATCCACTCAGCCTTCCCTTGTCCACCAGGGCCACACAACATCCACGACGTTCTCAGACGTGCCTGACCACAACAGATTGTGCTGCATAAATTTACCATTTCATCTAGAATATTCCCCCACCTGTATATAATAAGTTTCTTTCTATGAATTTCAGCTGTGATATGTCAATATTTCAACCGTGTCATATCAACTCCTCCCAGCCCCACTCCAAGCCCTCCAGGGACGTCTCTGAGCTGAAAAGTAGACCCTAACAGCCTGTGCCCTGGCCGGCCAGTGGCCTCTCCAGAGCCCTTCCAGGTGCTACACCTTTCACCAGAGCTTCATGTGCCTGACTCCCTTGTCATTTTTCAGATCTTGGCTCCAACATGATACCCCCAATAATACTGGTGCCAGGGAATGGGCTTTGGGGCACGTGTCCATTAGCTTTGCCCTCTGTAAAATCCTAAAGAGCTCAATCCCAAAATCACCTCCAAATAAATTCTCAACTTAAGCAAAACCTGCTTTGAAACAAATCTTCTGGCCCCACTTTCCCATCAAATACCCTTCCAGATCTTTCCATGGAAAATTTGGCCATCACCCATGACCAGTTTAAATATCTGTCGTCCCTTCATAGCACTCTTCACTATGAGGAATTCTGTTCCCTGCATTTACCTGATGACCGTCCAGCGGTCATCTCCCAGCCAGTCAGGAGACGTCAGGCTCTGAGACACCGGGTGCATTCTGGAACATAGGGGTGCTATGGAAGGAATGGCTTGGCCCTCAGCTCAGTCATCACCAAGACCCCCCTGTAGAGAGATGCTCACCATCAGTTGCTCTAAGCAAGGGTGAGGTGGGGCACGCCAGGACACCAGCACTTGGGAAGCTGAGACGAGAGGATTGTTTGAGCCCAGGAGTACGAGATGGGCCTGGGCAATCTAGCAAGATCCTGTCTCAAAACAAATAAAGAAACAAAACAAAACAAACACAAAACTCCACCACTTTTCAAAACATTCAGAACCATCTGAAAGGAGAAGGAGAGACAGACAGGGACCCAGGGTTTATTGAATGCCAGACACTTTTCAAACATCATCTCATTCAGTGCTCATAGTAGTTTCTAGAAATGAATATCAGTAATCCCATTTTGCAGATGAGGAATTCAAGGCTCAGAGAGGTTAAGAGACTTTGACAAAGAGGACAAGAGACAATGACAGTGAAAGGGTTTGCGTCTAAACCCTACAGACCCAGGCAGGCCCACCTCATCCCCACGAGGTGACTCAGACAGATACGCCTTCTTCAGAGGCATCGTGAGTTGGCCTCCCTTGTCCCCTGACTCCACACAGCCTGGACCCCTCACATTCTGCTCTCACAGCCCTCCAGCCTGGCCTGCATCTCAGGCCCCTCAGTGACAAACATAAGCAAGCAACTATGAAAGAAATGCAGCCAGGATGGGAGCCCCCTGTCCCTTGGGGCACCCCCAATCCAGCAGGCAGCCGTGATGAGTTTGTGACCACAAAAGAATGCAGAAAAAGAAATGTCTGACTCAAGGTCTAGGGAAGCAAAAAGACCTAAGGCTCTATCTACCTCCACTTTGCCACTGGTGTGAACACGACGTGTGTCAATAGATGGGAGCCGGACAGGGTCGTGCAGAGAGGGCAGTGGAGGCTCCGTGGTAGAGCGGTGGAATATACTGTGGATAATTTTTAATTAAATTTTAATGATTGCTTAAGTGCTAATTTTTAATAGCAAATATTAGGAAAGAAGGTGAGAGGAGAAGGGAGGGAGGGAGAGAGAGAGAGAGAGAGAGAGAGAGGAGAAAGGAACAAAAGACAGAGGACAGGAAGGGTGGGAGGGAGGGAAACAGATCCTTGGCAGTTTTTCCTGGGGTCTGGCTGCTGTCTGCAGAGTAGGAGTGAAGAAGTAGCCCCTGCCACTGGTGGACAGACAGAGGTCTCTGACGGCTGGTGGGCAAAGCCAAAGGTTTGAAAAAGAAATGTGTTCAGCATCTGCTGCCTGTTCCCCAGCAGTGACCAAGGTCACCTAATTCCCAGCCTGACCCTGGCCGGAGCTCAGCTTCCTGCGATCACCCTAGAGCTACCACCTCAGCTCCCCACTTTCTCCTTCACACCCAGCTCAGGCCACGCCCCTCCCCCCATCCTCTGCTCTGGTCAGTCCCTTTTCTCCTTTAAGGGCCAACTCAAAAACTCTCTTCTTCCTGGAAGTGTTTCTGGATTACTGTTCACTCTGAGACTTTAGCAACTTGGTAAGGTGTGACTCCTTCCTCCTGCAGGAGAGTCATCATGGAGAAGCAAATTTTGAATATTTGGAAAGAGCGCAAGCTTCAAATTCCAGCTCCGCCACTTTCTAGCCGCATCATCTTGAGCAAGTTACTTAACCTCTCTGAGTATCCATGTCTAAAATCATAAAATGGGAACACCAGCCCATCAATGAATGAATGAATGGCAGTTTTTACTATAGAGTGGCATAAAATTCTAGGAAAATAATCACGCAATTGTGTTCTGAGCCAATTCTATTCTAAACCACATCACCCCTATGTGAACTAAATGTAACACTCACTGGTAAAGAAAACTGTCCCTCCTTAAGTCCTGAATGTCTCCCTACCCCCCATCAAGGCATGCAGCCCCCTACAATGAACCACCAAGTAGCTCCACCCCAGGTTTCCCAGGCACAGTCCCAGGACCTTGCTCCCTGGAGCTGGGTAGGGCAACCAACCAGCAGCTTGGGGCAGCTCTGGGCCAACAAGGAACCCAGAAGGAGAACAGCTCTGGGTGAAAGGAGGCCTTGAGATCCTGTTCCCTTAGGTCCAATGCCCAGAAGTCACCATGAACACCCACAGCCACCCTACCTGCCTCTCCTGGGAGCCTCCAGTCCCACAAACCTAAAACCATATGATTTTCTGGAAGGGCTTGGAAACCAGCCTTCCAATGGGACTCCAACCCATTTCCCCATCGACAGCGGAATGTTTCTGCCATGGCTCACCTTGGAAAAACTTTGGCCAACCAAATTAGTCATAATAATATTGATAACAAAACAAGAAAACTCCAAATAAATCCATTTACTAATGGGCGAAAATACACCAGGTATCTGATAAATACTATTTACTGTTAAAATATTTATTGACTAATAATAAACTTTTTCTTCCATTTGTATTGGTATCAAAAGCACATGGGGGGGGGGGGCTGGGGCACTAGGTTCAATCCTCAGCCCCACATAAAAATAAATAAATAAAATGAATGTACTGTGTCCATCTACAACTAAAAAAAAAAAAAAAAAAAAAAAAAAATTTAAAAGCACATGGGCCCAGCAAGCAGAGCTTCTGGTCAGCACCAGGGCCCCTGTGAGCAGAGTGCTCCAGCCTAGGACATGTGATGTGGTCAGCAAGGGCATCCTTTGCCAGCCAAGGGCAGATACACTTCCAGCAATCACCCTGAAACCCTGAGACTTATCATAGGGCCTTCCTCTCCCAGTATCCCTGTCAATGACTCCAAGCTGGGAATAACCTAGCTAACCCAGTCAGCTTACCTTGTAAACAGGTCTACCCCCAGAGATGGCAAGAGTCCTACCCAAGGCCATACTGCTGATGGCAAGACCAGGTCTCCCAACTCCAGTGCTAAAAAGAGCAGACTGTTCTTTTTAGGGGTGGCGGTCAGGCCTACCTGGAGAAGTTGCCAAACACACATTCCCTCCCCAGGTGAATCCCCGAGGCTCATCCTCAGTGGGTCCAGCTCACCCAGGTGCACTCCCCTTCACCCATCCTGGCCAACTCCCTGCCACCTAAGCACCTCGCCCCCAGTGTCACTCAGCATCCACATCAGGCCCTTCCACGGGGGACTGCATCTTCCCTCCATAAAAAGCATCCACGTAAGCTAGACGTGGTGGCACACACTTTTAAACTTGAGACTCGGGTGGTTGAGGCAGGAGGATGCCCAGTTGAGGCCAGCCTCCACAACTTAGTAATGACTTTCACCAATTTAGCAAGATCCTGTCTCAAAACAAAACATAAAAAGGACTGGGGGGTATAGCTCAGTGGTAAAGCATCCCTGGGTTCAATTCCCAGTAGCAAAAAGAAACAACCAACCTCAAACAAAAAAAAAAAATTCACATAGGGTTCAGTGATAAAGTGCTTACCTAATATTCACAAAGCCCTAGAGTTAACCACCAATACCACAAAAGAAAAAGAGAGAGAGAGAGAAATTATCTACAGTAAGGCCTGATTAAGCATTTAAAAAAATTAGCCCACAAACACAAAACTGTGCTAACCATCAATTTATGTCTAAGGTAATCCTAGTGAGCTCTGGGGTTTTTTCCTGATGACTTTATAGATGACACCTTTCAAATGTCAAATATCATATTCTCCACCCACCCTCCCCTGAAAATTTATGCTGGGAACCCGGATTCATCATTGCCACACACTGAGGCAGATCCGGGAGCATGTACACTCCTTCCCGTGCGGCCCTCCCCCAGTGTCCTTGTTTCTAGAAGAAAGGGTGGGGTATCCAGGGCTCTTTCATATCTATATAAAATGAATGGAAACAAAGAGGCATGTTTCATGCAGATTAGGTCTTTCTGTCACCATAAATGTATTCTCCAAACATGGTCCATGGGTAATGAATTTTTATACTGTGCGACATTATTGTCTACACATCTATATTATGGGGGAGGGGGAAGCCTTAAAGATGCACATGGTAAGAGTTGGGTGAAAGACACAGCCTCGCTCCATCCTCCCACCCCAGGTATCTCAACGTGTCCTTCAAAACTAGCCAGTTTGATGTGCATCCGAGGAACCTGCCCCACCTGCCTTGAAAATCCAATAAATACTCACTTGAAAATGTTCGGCAGCTCACTAGCGCCCACTGGAGCTAGTTTATGGGGTGCGATGGGGGTGCCGTAGGGTGGGGTACGGCAGGTCTGGTGGCAGTGATGTTTCACGGCTGGAATTTCCACCAACCTAAACTTTTATGTTCAAATATGTTTTGTCCCTGACCAAGGAGACACCCTGGGAACCCCTACTTTTATTTCAATGATGCTGCCATGTAAAACTCGTCATGAACCCCTTTTCTGGAAAGTATCCTCGGAGCCTGAACTTGGTCTTCCGAAAACCCTCAGGGGTAAAGTACCTTCCCAGAGGAAAGACCTGAGTTTGGGAAAGAGTGAAAAGCACTGGAGCCAAGTCTGATGAATAAGGTGAGTGATCAGACTGGAAAAAACTATTTTCAGCAAGAGTGGGGTTTCAGCATAAAATAACAAGACTTCTTTTATGTGTCTAAGGCAGAGTTTGCGTGTGAATATGTGATTTGTAAACTAACTCTTGAAGGTAATTCCAAAAAAAGAACTCTTAAAAAGTTTCTGAGCAATTGCAGTAGCACTGAATTAGAGTGCATCTGCTTCTAAGAGACCAGTTGGGTCTGGAAATCCAAACCCAGGCATGACATGGTTGCTTTGGAGTCTCACTTGGTAAGAGAAGCAGCCAGATTCCACCGAAATCTGGAGTGCAGCCCACTGGGTGGCTAGGCCCTGGGCTGCACACGTGTGTAAGGAGTCCCCTCTGGTGGAAAGGCTGGGAGGGGGCGAGCGGATGCTGGGCTGCCCCTCCTCCAGGCCTGCGGGCTTGTCTGCTCTGTTCAAAATGACACAGCTAATTAAGGCAATTCTTAACCGCAGCTCAGAGCTGGAGCTGCGAAACCGGACTAGCCTTCCCTCTGTCACAGCTTCCAGATGAATCCATATTTCAGAGGGTAACAGCTCATCTGTAAATAAAATAAAATATCCTCTGGGCTGCAGCCAGGTAGCCCATTCCTGCCTTTGGCCTGAATGTGATTAGCACGAGGCGGTGAGGCAGGTAGGGGTGAGAGGGGCAGCTGAAGGAGTGAGCCAGTCCATCTTTTAAGACCTCTGCCAAGTGATTTTTGTGATTGATATCCAAAAAAGGTTTTTCTCTCCTTCTCTACCTCCCTACCCCCAACTCTTTAAAAAGCCCATTTTGAAATAAAACCTAACATAGGAAATTAGCTACTTATTGCTCAAGGCCACCATCACCATGGCTGTGTGCCGCACCAGGATGGCCTTGGAGCTGAACGAATCTTCCTGGGACTTGGAGGGGGGAGAGTGTCACTGGGAGGGAAGAACCCAGGCATCAGGTGCACTCAGAAAGACACAGCAAGATGACACCGAGCGTGTGTCTAAAAGATAACAGGCGAGAAGGATGAAGTAATAAAACCCCAAGTTTAGTTATCTAAAATCAGCTTGTGGTCCTTGCACTAAAATCTTTTTTTTTTTAACACATAACCTGCTATTTGAATACATTTAAGTATCATTTTATTTTCTAAACTGATTTTGTGTGTAAGGTCTTTGCCTCTCCTTCCAGGAGACAGGAGTCCAGATAAGTCCTGTAAACTAGGCCTGAGAGGTAGGTAGCCCTAGGCTTCTTGAGAATGTGTTCAGAAAGGGATCAACTTGTAAATTATATCGACAATGGTAATAACAAAGTAAGGCAAGGATCTTCACAAGTTTTCTGTAAATCTGAAGCCCCTTGAAAATAAAATGGTCATTTTAAAAATACTAAGTGGATATCACTTAGATATAACATCCCCCCATATAGCAAAGAATCATCAGTCATATTGGATTATGATTGTTTAATTTTCCAAAATACCCGAGGTATGTAACGAGGTGGCATTTTAACGTCCGTTTGATATGTCTCTCTACTTAGTCTCTTTAATAAACTTGAAATGAAGATGCACATGGGTTACATTTGGGACCTAAAAAGTTTCTCCCATCCAGCAACACAAGAAATGCCTCCCAGTATATCTACACCTGTCTGCTCCATTGTTGATGTCCCCTCGACCTTTTCTCTTCACCCCAATTGCAGCATGTGGCGAAGGCATTAGCAAGGGTCCCGACACATTATTTCTCGGTTCCAATTAGGTGGGGGGAACAGCCAACCCTACTTTTTTAAAAGCACACTTGGCTTTGGAAAATGTGGTCTTTTTTTCTTTCTTTCTTTCTTTTTTTTTTTTTTTTTTTAACAAACAACACAGCTGTAAGAAACCTGTCATTTCTTAGCATGTTGCAATAATCCTAAAAGCCAAACTCGTGAACAGTTTTCTTACACGCCCGAGAAACAAACAAAAACCCCACATGCAACTCAGTTTTGACATTTCCAATATCCTCCTCCAAAACATTCTCAACAAATCACCCTCACATTGAAAGTTCCACGGGAATCTTTACGTAGATAAGGGGTTCTTTTTCTAAAATCTAAATCTGCACAGGCATTTTCTGTTGCAATGAAAAGGCTTCTAAGATGTGCACAGAAAATGAACTCCCAATAATTGTCTCCACAGTATTAATGTGTATCTTCTGTTGGAGGAAATCTGTAACCTCATCAAGGAATAGCATTCAAATAAATTTTCATTGTCCCACTGCACAAAGCTAAGCTTAAGCGAATCCTAATTTGTTATTCATTCTTCTTGTTTAATTCATAATTTGATGCTAAACGTGGTGACACGGCAGTGCCCCACAAATTCGACTGCATCTGTCCTCAGAAACATTTCTTACAGCTACCCAGGCTTGTGTTTTATCCTAAAAAATGCCTATAAAGCTTACAGATGTGCGACATAAACGGACAGTGAGGAAGTGACTTTTTTTCCCCCCTAAGCACAGCAACATTAATCTCTCTGTAAATTCAGGGTCTCTTTTTCACTAGGTCTATTCTGGTTAACTATGCTTCTCTGGATTTTCCAAACCCTTATTTTAAGCAAAAAGGAAAAAAAATCCTCCTGACAAATGCTTTTGGTTTAAAACTAATGTTTGCCCCAACTGGTTAAAGGGCCATAGAAGTAAAAAGGCTTTTACAAAATATTCCACAACCTGATTTTTAATTTACTGCATCATCAGCTACTTTTATGATAATATTTAATCTACTGAAACAAAACCAGCCTTAGGGGAAAAAATAACAACAACAAAGGGAAAGCGAGTTTATTTTTAGCAGTTCCATTCTCAGGGAAGGTAGCTGGTAAAAACCGAAACAACTTCCTCTAAGAACGCTAGTTTTCTTTTTCTTCTCTCTCTCTCTCTGTCTCTCTCTCTGTCTCTCTCTCTCTCTCTCTCTCTCTCTCTCTGTCTGTCTCTCTCTCTCTCTCTCTCTCTCTCTCTCTCTCTCTCTCTCTCTCTCTCCTTCTGTTAATTTTATTTTTTTCTTCCCTCATTCTTTTCTTCTTCTTCTTCTTTTTTTTTTTTTTTTTGCCGATGGTTGAAATACTCAAGTTAAAGGTTCTGTTTCACCAGGTACAGTTAACAAGTCCCAAGAAACAGGAGGCACCAAGAAAGAAACTATTCCCTCCCCCCAAAAAATTTATAGAGTGATGATAAGTGTAAATATTCAACCATGGTCCAGATGAGCAAAACTCTGAAATGAAAAGCAGCTTAGTGAATACATTACTCCTTGAGGTCAAGTTTGGAAAATTTGGCTCAGATGCCCCAAGCACCAGCCCATACTAGGAACAATATCATTATTTTAAGTCAGGAAAATCGAGAAGAGAGATGATAAAATGCCTCAAAATCCAGTAAGCTCCTTCAACTCGAAAGTCAGAACTTTGGAACCCAGCACTCAGGGTGTCAGAGGTAGCTCAGACTATGGCAAAAGCAAAACAAATATTCAGGGGGCCTTTTTATTTTCCTTTTTTTATTTGTGCATGTGTGTCTTTTTCCTATGTCTGTTGGAACAGATTTCTTGGGAATTAAGCAGTCTAGTGAGACAGAAAGCCTGTCGCTGTGCACATGAAAACACGCCTGGGAAATCTGAGTTTGTGTCTCAGATACAAACTGTAATAGAAACTGAGCCAGGCCAAAGGACCCTTCTTTGAGAGGAGCTGCTTCCGGTCAAAAGGTGTGCCCCACCAAACACCTCCAGTTTTTAAGTGCTGGCCTGGGTTAGGCAGTGCAAAGCTGCTAGGATGGGCCCTTTCTGAGTGGCAAGGCATGATAGGAAGTTTTGCCAAAGTCTTTGGGTGGAAAATGGTCCTTCCCCAGGAGCACTATGCTGGTGGCTCTGTGCTCAGCAAAGTAGAAAATGTCACTGGAGCATGAGCTGTGACAGCAGCATGTACATACTTGCACATACCCTTTCCTCTGCTGAGCAGCTGTGAAGTCTGCAAATTGCAAGGCAAGCTCCAGAGGATGAAAGAGGACAAGGAACCCAACTGTACAGCAGCTACAGCCATGAGACACTGCGAGAGCAAGTTCAGGTTTAACTTGGGCCTGATGTTACGATGTCTCCCCTGGAAATGAAAGGGAAGTTTCCTTGAAGCTCTGTAATTAGCTTGTTTGGAAGCTCCGTGATTCACCTCCCCACCCTAATTCTAACTATCATGAATTTTGCATTATTCTATGCACAATAATGCACATAAAATTAAATAAACAATTTAATTAATTTAATTAAAATTAAATATTAAACATATTGTGTATAAGGAAGCTGCGCCTTTGATTTAATTGGGCAGGAGTACCCAAAGCAGTTTGGGTAACAGCAGAAAATAATTAAAAACAACAAGTACGTTAGCCTCTGGGTACAAGGAATAGTTGGGAGCCTCCTCTTGAGAAAGGTTTATTTAATTAAAATTAAACTAATCTTTGGAAAACATTTGATAAGCATTTCATAATACAAATCATAATCCAAAAAATGAGGCGCAGACTGCCTCTCCACAATACAGGAAAAATCATGTTAAATAATTTATCTCTAGCAGCAGCCACTTTCTCCCCTACACACACTTACAAACACGCGCACAGAGATTCAATAGACAACATGTTTGCTACATTCAAATTCTAGGTAATATTTGATTCATGCATGCAGAATCTGGACAAATATTAGCAAAATGTGGTAAGCGGCGTATGTCAGTAGCAAGAAATTAGGAGACCTTGTATTTGATTTTGAGTGGGGTGGGGGTTTTCAGAGTGAACACAGCCCTATCAAAAAAACACTGTGAATTTACTGAAAAGGAAAACTAGAGTGTTCTAGCAAGTCAGTATCCTGGTCAGCACTACTAGAGTCCAAAATCACAGAATAAGCTGGGTCCCCAAGTCATCTTCAGATACATTTAATTCACAAGGTGGTATGGCTAGTGCTTCATACCAAGGCAGAAAGATCATTTATATCCAATTTATTCTTGTTGGTTTCCTCCTGTTTGTGTGGTGGGATCTGATATTCAGTCCAGAGTCTTAGATAAGATTAGACACAGATCACAAAAGAAAGACAGTAACCAGGCCCAGGCACATACTTCCCCAATAACTGTTCCCAGGGCCTGGCCTGCCAGAACCCAGACATTCATGGTCTTTATCAAACTAGGTCCTATTTTTACATCGATAGCCTGAGCAGGTACCCACCAAAGCCACCTACCCTGTGGTCCAGTTCTAAAGTTCCAGAACATTTGACCCTCCAATGATAAGAGTTCAGAACCTCAGCCCAGTTTTCCAACTCTTAAACATCCCTTAACCCTAAAGGAAGATCAATGTTAGATCATCCAGTGACCCTAATAACACTCTTCACTCCTATTTCAGAATATATAGTACTTTAGTCCATCAGAGGGATTAAATCATTACATTCTAATGATTCATAATGGATTAAAAGAAACCTATATCTACTCCAACGATTTGCTGGGTGCACATAATAACGCATTTTGTTTTGGTCTTTACTGCAGAAGATTTTCTATATATAGATCCTGACACCGAAATCATATTTTTTAGTTCTCCTATGTATCCTAAAAATCATTGTTGTGAAATATACACACCCACAGGTGTGATGCATATAGAAAAATCTGAGTCGAAACTTAAGTCTTGCCTGTACCCAGGTTATTTTGTGTGTCTCTGCTCTGGAAAGAAAGTCACAACAATATACAACATGCTATTTTATAAGCAATAATTCATAATGGCAGCTAATAATTATTCTTGCAATATCAGGCATTACTACAAAAATTCACCTAAGCTTTTAGCTCTTCCTCTGGTTGGTTCAACTTCTCTTTGATCACAAGAACAAAGTACCTTTGGAGACTTCCAGTTGGGCCGAGAGACACAGCGATCCAAAGGGTGGCCTGCCTATGGCCAGACTTAAATTAAAAAAAAAAAAAAAAAAAAAGAAAAGAAAGGAAGAAAGTGGAGATTTGGCAAAGCTCAAGCAAAAAGATTGTGAAGCCATCTCCAGTCCAATTAACTCTTTCACATAGTAACTGGGAAAGGGTGCTTAACCCCCTAGAAAACACCAGCAAAGTGCTTGGTGCAGCCCTGGCCTCTCCGGTCAGGACCACAGCTGCAGCCAGGGCTCCCCTCTGCCATCCAAGGCTTGTCAATGGTGCCCTTCATTTGCATGTCAATCCTTTCACATGATTAATATGTATTTATTGACCAGGAGGCCTTCCCAACCTAGGACAAAGGGAGATAGGCAGTCCTCTTTTAGAGCCAGCCATAACTTTCCCGGCAGGACTGACAATTGTGCAGAGAAATAATTCTCTTCCCACAGTTCAGACGCACAGGGTAATGGGAGGAAAATAGTTTCCACCGAGCACCAAGAAGTCAAGTGCACCTTTCCCCTCCTTTCCCCATTGAGTCATTGGTGTCCATCTCCTGCCACTTCAACTGGGGCTGTGTGGTAGTCCAGAAAAGAAAGACCCCTCGCCTGGGGGCCTTGGATCTCTTCTGCTCACGGAGGCCTCCAGGGCTGAGGCCTATCCACCAGGCCAGGCCTGGCTGGAACCCAGAGACACCTGAGGAAAGAGGCCTGCCTCTCTGCAAAGGTGAATCTAGACACCAAATGGAGCTGAGCCCAGTACATCCCATGATGTGACTCTTCATGAATCTTTTATCCCTTCAAATAAACATCACGTTTCCCAGATTGACATGTGGGGGTTTTATTTATTAAACAGCAAACTCGAGTTTTAAAAAAAAGATCAGCCTGATGTCTACCAACAAAGGTTTCCAGAAATTCTCTCCTCTTACCTCCCATCTCTCCTCCCACATGGGAAAATAAATAAATAACCGTCTGGATGGTCCAACTATGGCAGAAATGTCCATTTTTTACTCTGGCCTCTGCCTTTCGGAATGTCAAGAGATGAGATTCTAGATAAGTTTAGAAAAAAAACTGTGTAAGGGATTAGGATGACTCTTATCTGTCCTGGTGCCAAGGATATTGAGTCAGATAATCCAACAGGGTTTTCTTTTCTTTCTTTCTTTCTTTCTTTCTTTCTTTCTTTCTTTCTTTTTTTTTTTTTGGTCTTGATCCTGGGTGGTTCTTGGACTTGCTTAGTTTGATGGCTGGCTCATCACCTCTAATAATTTAATGTGTATTAAATTATTGGCTCCACAGAGTCAGAGTCTATTCCCAAGGAAAAGTACAGGGAACCATCTCTTTTCAGAAGTCTGTAACTGTAGAAAATAAGGAGAAAGGACTTTCCTTTAGGTTGAAGTAATTCAAGTCCAGCCTCTCAGGACCCTAACCTAAAGACGGCCTCCCCCACCTCCCCCTCACCAAAGGCCTGAGATTTGACTTCCCAACCTGAGCGCTGGTAAGAAACCAGTCACCTTTCACCTCAGGGGTACCCTAGTTCCTCTTCAGAGATCCAGTATCTTCAGATTTTATAAAAGTTATTCATTAGTGATAAACTCACTTTGCTTTAAAAGAGGATTCTGGTGGTGCCAGTCTGTCTCTTTCTTATACCTCATCCAACTCCAGGTGTGTCCATGGTACACTTTGTAAGGACACTGGCCACAGGGCTCCTCTTGCCCACAGTCTGGTCTGGAGGAGGTGAGGGAAAGCAGTTGAAACAATCACATGGCTGTTTGCGTGACTTTGACCAACTCTTATTTCACTATGTCGTTCTTTACTAAAACTGGTCTACGTGTATAGACTGTGTCTGAAAGAATCCCAGAAAGAGGCCTAGAATTCCAAGAATGTAAACTTCAAGCACTAGGTCTGCGATGGTGAATTTACCGCAAGCAATTAAACATAAAATGGCCCTGGTAGGATGTTTCAAATTTCTGCCCAAGTTTTGCCCATACAGAAATGTGATGCTTTTGATGGAAAAGGTATTTTCCTTAATAGTAACTCTGAAGAATGCAACCCCAAAAAAGACCCAGGAGTCACTTCAGTGGTGCTCCTCTGGCTTCATTTACTTTATGTGATACCCAGAATGCAATGGGTCACAGTATAACCCATCCCCAAATGCCCCATTCCAGACCCAAGGCCACACTTCTGAAAGCTACCACGAAAACACTCCAAACAACCACATTTCCCAGGAAATACACCCATCCAAAAAGGCAGACACGTATGCCAGGTGAGTGTGCATACCTATAACTCTGGCTACACATGAGGCTGAGGCAAGAGGATTGAGAGTTCAAAACCAGCCTGGGGAACTTAGTGAGACCCTATCTCAAAAAAATCCCAAAGTTAAAAAGCTCAGATACAAGTGTCAAAAAACACCCGAGAACAGTCATAAGGATGAGGGATCAATGAAAAAAAGAATTCGATCTCAAAGTTCAATAAACCTATAGTTTCATCGTACTATGTAAACAGATTGTTTGCAGTGGAAGTAGGGAAGAATCTTTTTTTTTTCCCTGAAGCATTTGACGTGATAAACTAAGGCAAATGCACCCAAAAAAAAAAAAAAATTCCACAAGAATGACCTCTTACAATACAGAAGTTAAGAGATGGGTTTTGACTATGTTTGCAATACACCAAACATCCAAGATAGACTTCAGAAATGAATTTGGCTCCGAAGCCAGGGCCACACCAATGCAGGCAACTATAACATTAAGAATGCACCCTACTTCTGCCCACATCTGTACCAAAAGGTACTTGGTTTAGGCCAGGTAGACTGAATAATTGATGAGAACATAGGAAGATTTTTCCACTGGATATTGTGGTCAGTAGAATGCAACCTCCATCCACTAAGGAACCAGGAGTTTCTTGTTTTGTTTTGTTTCCAACTCACTGACCACCACCTCTGGCATTGGGGGAAGAAAAATACCTTGTAGGTTTGAAAGAAGAGTTGAGTACTCCCAAACATCTCAGCTCTCTCTTGAGTCTGCTCCTCATTTAATTTTGTAGGCCACTAATCCAGAATGGGCACCAGAGCATTTTGGTATTTGCTTTCACATTAAAATGACTGAGTAATTAATGAAAGCTGGCAACTCTTCAGGCAAGCAGCAAGCCTGCTCTCTTTCTTTTCCCCACTTAAGTCACATATACTTTATGTTGCGCCCCTCTCCCATCAGCCTCACCTTCCCTTGCAGCACCAGTGAATCTTCCCCAGGCTCTGTGGGGCATCTTGTTCCCAAAGACATTTGAGACTGCCCCCTCTTGATCTCTGAGGCCTTTTGTGGTAAAAACCATCATGATCCATTAAAGATGTCAAGGGCAACTAAATGGGCCCAAGTCCCTCAAAAGCTGTAAACAAGATACCACCTATATAATGAGGAAAACTGCATCATGTTCACCCTGGTCTATGCAGACACCCTAGAGCAACTCCCGCTCTCACTTCTGCAAAATGTCTTCCTAGGACAAGCAAACCTCTCTTCTGAGGACAAACAAAAGCATGCTTCAGCTTCCCCTGCTACCTGTGAGCTGGGAAAGGAGCCCGGAAGGAGGGCTGGGGGCCCCTCCTATCTACCTGCCCCCAAGAATATCTTTTGTGTTACAGGGGCTTCCCGAGTGGGATGGCTGGAATGTGGAGACGCCACTGCATTGGAGTTAATAACACAGTGTCACAAAGGAATTTAAGGCTGAACTAGGGAAATTCTCCAATGGAACTTCTACTTTCTCTTCTTCAAACTTCTCGGCTGTGTCTCAAAAGAATGAGAACATTTTGTTGGCTTTTTTTTTTCTCTCTCTCTCTCTCTCTCTTCTCCCGGAGGCCATATCATTTCCAATGCCCCTTGTGAAATGGTCAAAGCATCCCTGACTGTCCAGGAGACAACCTCCGGGTCACATGGTGAGTTTTGTGTGCCAAAGATTCAAAGGCTCTGCATCCATTTCCAAAATGGTCCACCCTTTGTAGAGGAGTCTACTCATCCTTGGGACTAATGTATGTGTGTACCTAAATATTATTCTGGGAAGACATGCAAAGCAACCAAATGGAAGCCCTCACTATGGACACACCCTCTTCGCCAGTATGCAGGTCTTAGATTGGGAAAAGACGGTGAAGAAGACCAAGAGATGGTCTTCCTGGCTCATTCAATGCAATGTATTTCAAGTCCCCCTGGATTCCACTATAAATAGGGGAGTGATGGGGTGGGTTTGGAGTGACAGTAACTTTACACTCACTGAAGGTAACACCTCAGATAGGGATGGGGGGGTAACGCTCTGGACCCCTCCCTCTCACTTTCCCTAACCCCAAATCTCCCAGCCTTCGGGTCTGGGGTCTGCAGCTGTCCTCCTACCCACAGGTACTCGGTGGCTCAGTCCGAGCAAAAGCGATGCCCCTCCCTGGGGGATGCCCTCCGCAGGGGCTTTCCCCCGACAGCATCTCACAGCCAAATGAGCTTGTGAACACGGAGACGGCTGAGGATCCGAGACAAGGAGCTCGCTCGCTCGGTTTTTCCCGGGCCGTGTTTGCCATTTGCGGGAATAAATGAAGCATCGGTAATCTCCATAAAAGAGCTTTCACGCTTCATACTCTGAAACTAAGTTGAGGCTTAGACGGAAAGGGAAAAAGAGGACTTTTAATTTAAAATAATGATCATCAACACTTTGGTGCTATGGGGTCTTTAGAAAAGATAGGGTCCCTAACCCACCCCTTGAAGCCAAGGCAGGGCTACGGGTAGCGCCTCACCAGGAGGATCTTGGCTTGCTGGGATTGGTGGACCAGATTCAAACGCTGGGAAGACCTCCTGGGGCGGGGGTTGGGCAGTGATACAAAATAACTCTCTGGAGGAGTTTTAAGAGTTGGGCCAGTTTACCAAGAAAAGTTGGAGGCCAGCCGGTGGAGAAAGAGAAGTGAACCGTATAGGTGGAGGCCCAGGACTCCACATGCCATTGAGGATGATAGCAGCTTCTTCCCCCAACGGGAGGCACGCTTTGAACATGGGAACCTCAGCTGCCCTGGGGTCTCCCCAGGGTTTCCTTCATCTCTGGCTACGGTCAGCAGGTGGCTACTTCTGTTTGGGTCCAAACTTAGCACACAGGGGTTTGGGGAACACAGTGGACTCAACACCTTCCCCACCCTTGGTCCTGACCTATTGAAAGGCCGATAAGAGTTCATCCCTGAAAGGGACCTTTGCCCACTCGGGGCTGAACCTGGCCCAGGGAGTCAATATCCTTTCATTTTCCTTCCCCCAACATTTCTAAACCCTGGGGTCCCTGGCTTCCCGAAGCCTGTCTATCAGACAACGTCTCACTATTCTCACTTGGCAGGACCAACGGGGTCATCTCTGTCAGGAAGGACATTGAGAATATGGAACTGGGTTCAATCATCCTGGATCCCTATTCCACTGGGTTCTTGGCCTCTGCCTGCTGAGAAGGTACTTGGATGCCAGAAATCAGGAGGCCAAGAGTGAAAGCCAGATCTCAATCAGCAGGGGTGCGGGTGCAGAGAATCCAGCAAAGAATCAAAGAACAGTCCCAGTCAGGCAGAGGCTTCTCTCCTGCTTTGGCTTCTAGAAGCTCTACAGGGCCTGAGTGCTGGGCTCCTCCCAGGGAAGGAGCAGAGCTAGGGCAAGCTGGCTCCTCTAGTGTAAAAGAAATTCTAAGTCAACAGTAAATCCGAGCGGGAAACCTCAACTGTGCCTGTGGGCTCTGGTGGAGCCCATAACGAATTGACCAAATACCTCCAGGAAAGAAGAGGAGGAGGTGGACAAACCTCTGCCCTCCACCCAACGAAGGTGGTCTCTTTATTGGGGGAGAAGGCGGCAGGGGGCAGGGCTTCTCTGCAACTTTCTCTTGCCCCCCCCCCAAAATGGATCCCGCACTGAAGATTTCGGAAGGCGCTCACCTAGTCCAGGAAAGTTCAGTTCACAGCCCCTTGGAGGGTCAAGTCTTCCCCAGCACCGAGGAGATGGGCTCCTTAGTCCTCGGACGCCGCCGGCTCAGGGCTGGCCAAGGCCGGCAGGGCGAGGAGCCAGCAGGCTGAACCAGCGAGGGTTTGAGCTGCCCGAGGTATACACGAGGGCACTCGCCTGGTCTAAGCCTTCGGGACAAGTTAAAGCAATAGAAATAAGAGTCGGTCTCCGCAGCCTAAAGAGCCACCCCTCCCCCTTCCTGGTTTGACCCCTGGCCTGGAGGCTCCGAAGTTGAGTTGGTGCTGCTGAGATTGCAGGCCATTCTCATCACCAGGAAAAGGGCGATCTCCCACACCGAGCCACTCCGGCCCCCACTTGGAAGCCCCTGAGTCAATTGGGGACGGGAGTGATTGGAAAGCCTAAGGGGTCAGCGTGTCTGCACCCAAGGTCAGCGCCCGGTCCCCACGTGTCAGCCAGGGGAGCCGGGCCAGAGCGTCTGGACCCCCCGCAGAGCAGCCAGGAAGCTGTAAAGGAAGCAAACTTGGGAGCTGGGGATCGGGGAGCAAACTTGGGAGTTGGGTTGGGCGGCTCCGGAGAGAGAGGGCGGGGAACCCTAGGAACGCCCGGGCACATCCCGCGACGAAGACCTAGTTCCAGCGGCCGGAGGAGGCTGGCCGCAGGAGGGCAGCCTCCTCCGAAGCAAAAACGGAAATCTTGGAACGAAGGATCAGAGTGAACACAGAGACCAGGAGCCCACAGAAAAAGACACGAGGGGGAAGAAGAGGAAAGCCACCCCCGCCTAGACACAAAATCGAAACTGCAAAAAAAAAAAAAAAAAAAAAAAAAAAAAATGTCGCCGGGAGAACCGGGAAGGGTGGCGTCGGCAGCTTGCATCCTGAGCACGGCTCCCCGCGGTTCGTCCCGAGTCGGGGCTGCGAGGTGGCGTGGCCTTTCCCCTATGCGTCCCCAGCTCTCGAAAGGGCAGGGCCTGCGCCCTACTCTGGGCGTGCAGATCTGGGGTTTCCTGGGCCTAGGGCGAGGTGCACACGGAGGCCCCAGAGCGCCCCATCTTCAGTCCCCCACTGGAAAGCGAGGGTTCGGAGCAATCCGGCCTGTGGCCAGAGCTGCGCTGACCGGAAATGCATGTGATAAGCGCCCTCCGCGGAGGACTGTGCAGGGCACGGATAGCTCCAGCAGGACTGGAGCTAGGCCAAAGTACAGGATGCTCAGATGAGGAGTGCTGGTTCAGTACATCCAGTCTGGGCTCAATTGAGAGAAGAAGGTGTGAGCGTGAAAAACGCGGATTATAGAGAAAGGGGGGTGCTTTTAATCTGAGAAATGGTGGGAACCTAGTTTGAGACCTAGGTGGGAGGCATGGGGTGTGTGAACAGAAACTCGGCCCCAAGTTACTAGCGTGAGAGGAAAGGGGGCTGGGGAGACGCTGAGGTCTGCTCCTACTTAAGATTGGAGGAGAGAAAGAATATTAGCCCTTAAGTCAGTGCCTCTCCTTACCAAGTGCCAAAGTCTAAATCTTATGGAGAGGACTTGATACTTATATGAATGCTATCATGATACATAATTACAGTGTAAACGTAAAGGTGATTAGGTGTGACTTCATCAAGGTGACTCTTGACCTCATTTGTTTTATCTGTAAAATGGGTATGAAATATCCAACCCAAACATGTGTGGTTGAAAAAAATGTGTCAAACGACTAGCTGGCTCTCAGTAAGTAATCCTTATCATTCATTTTCATTTCTGCGGTGTTGGTCTCCTGAATTGCCTCCACTCAGCTAAGTGGACAGTTCATGTATCTGGAGTGAGGGGAGGGAGAAGGACAAGAGAGAGGTATGGAGGTGGTTAGTAGGATTTGCTTTTGTTTTCTTCTGCATCTACTTTGTCTTTAGTTTGGAGTAAGTGGAGTCTGTTCAATGGCTGCTTCTCCTCTGTGAGGAGAAGCCTCTGCATCTGCACAGCTGTAGCGCTCAGGTGTCACACTGTGTTCTCTTTGTCAGAGAGCAGCACTGCCGGTCTTTCTGCAGGAATTGGTTGCTCTCCTTTAGAGCTCAAACCCACTCTGGCAGGAATAGTGGTAGAATCTGAAATCCTCCTGGGTCCCTTGGTGCTTGGACTCCAGTCTTGCCCACAGGAGGCTCCCTCCCCTCTATGCTGTAATTGCACTTCCTGGGGCACCTGCGGTACAAATCTTCAGGCTTAGAGGATGAGCACACCCCAAATGGAGCTCCACCACCCTGCTGTGCTCCTGCTTGATGACAATGGGTGGGGAATATGTTGGTGGTTGTTAGTCCCTAAATTGTGCCATTTTTCTACCA
The DNA here is from genome assembly GCF_045843805.1 of Urocitellus parryii. Classification (NCBI taxonomy): domain Eukaryota; kingdom Metazoa; phylum Chordata; class Mammalia; order Rodentia; family Sciuridae; genus Urocitellus; species Urocitellus parryii. Next base: position 179,009,046 of record NC_135531.1, read on the forward strand.
CATTGTCCAACAGAATTAAAGAGGGGAAGGTCTGTGCCCACTGCCTCTGTACTGATTTGTTTCCCATCCCTCAACAGTCAGCTTCCTGGTACTTCACCCCATCTGCACTGCCAAGGCTGAATCAGGAGCTGTTGATAAGAATCCTGTCCAAGGGTAAGATGTGCCTGCCCCACATGGTGGTAAATCTCTGCTTTTTCAGTCCCCTATATGAAAGTCTTCCATTCCTTTGGACTGAAATCTTCCCAAATATCCTCAAAATGACCCATTCCCATGTCTGTGGGGAGAACTGCAGTGTGCAGGACGGTGGCATCTCAGCTAGGAAATGCTGAATGCAGAAGCAAACTCAGGAGCAAATGGCAGTGACCCATGACTTACCAAATCTGTTTAGGAAGTTCGCCCCGCCTGCCCTGGGCTTGCCCCACCCCCAAGAGGTCCAGCCAGGCAGGCACAAGATGCATGGACTGAAGAGAGAGGCTGGTAGGTGTGGGTCTGTGTCTGAGCCCAGTCACCAGAACTCAGTTACCCCCCTGGGAGAGGGAAGCAGCTACTTGTCCTCTCCCCTGTCTGCCCTGACTCCAGTCGTCTTTGTTTCTACACCATTGATCCACCTGCCTCAACCCCAGTTCTCTCTGGTGTCCTCTGCGGAGAGGAGGGGATAGACCAGTTTGTCCTGGGCCCTGGGAATGAGGTCCTGCCCCCTCCTTTGGCCAGGAATGAAAGCATACCAATTGGGCCATACAGGTATGGGACACCAGTATACACATTCCTGGCCCACGTATGTGTGCTGTGAACACACCTCTGAACATGAGCCCATTTGTATTTGCAGACATACACATTTTCCCTGTGTACACGTGTGCCTATGGGTATGTGCATGCTTGTGCATTTGTACGTGTGGAAGTCTCTTCATATATATGTCATGCCCTGGACTGGCAGGGAGTCTTCTCATTCAAATATGCTGTGTGCTTTTTGAATGAGACACTTTCCCTCTCAGAGTTTTTTTCCCAGCCCATAAAATGAAACCTTTTTTTATTCAGGAATTCCCCTGAGGACAAGGATGCTCCAACACTGGGATTGCATTAAACCTCTGGTCTAATGCATTTGGGGAAGGTAAGGTGGGGGCCTGCAGAGTCCCCAGCCATCCCTCTTTCTACAAGTCACCATGTAAGAGCAACAACCTCATCTGAGCCCAGAGTGGGAGGAGATAGCTGAAGCCTCTAGTGGAGCTAAGAGGGATGGAAAGATACAGTGCCCTTCTCCCCCAGGCGTGGATGAACACAGGCTTCAGTTTGAATGCACAGTGACATCTAGCTTAAGCGGGCCCAGGCTGTGTGGCAAAACCAGGGGAGGACTGCTGGATGGATGGCCTCCCCGCCCCTTTTGCCTGCTTGCCGTGTTCAGGCTGTGCCTGCATGGTGGGAGAGGGGAGTGTGCTGCCTCTATTGCCAGAGGAATGACTTTTCTTGAGCACAAAAAGAAACCCTGGAGGAATTGATGGTCACCAGAGAAGCCACAGCAGAAACCTTGATCTGCATGAAAAGATGGACAGGCCACTTTCACTGAGGGCAGTGGGGAAAGGGAGCACAGAGACTGCCCAGGTGGGCAGTCTGGAAGACCTGCCATAGATAACAGACAGGGCTGGGGTGGCCAGGGAGAAGGCAGGATAGCCATTGATCTCGGGGCAGCTTCATCTATGGGGTCTCCAACCTGGGTGCACACACATACCCACAAACACCAATCACCATTGGTCAGGATCCACATAACCCGGAGGCACACACTGCCACCTCCCACGCCTAAATAAATAATACATCAATACTACCCCTATATAAACTGTCCCCACATGGTCCACTCTGTGAACACATGAGCACACACAGACTTAAGAAGCAGTCACATAACCCAAATACCAAAATATCCTCTCCTTCTACATCACTTTCTCCTTCCCCCATCCACATCCACATCCCCTGCTTCACACATACATACCCTACTGAAGGAGAAGGAGTTTCCAGGGAGAAAACAGAGACCTTTGCCCTCAGAAAGAGCCCGGGATCGATACTGTTTAGACTCGGCTAGCATGTATTTCCTCTTAGGTTGAGGAAGATTTAAGTTTATGGTTCAATCCAATCTTTAAGGGGGGTAAAAATAAAATAAGAAGGAAAGGCAGAAAATGAGGAAGTTGGAATGGTGTGCTCAAGTATTTATCTCCATGCAGCCCCAGACTTTAATACACAGGCGGTTCCCTAAGCCAGCCCATAAATCAGAGAAATCAATGCCCCGTTTATGATCATTATTACTTTCGTTTTTTTTTTTTTTTTGAAATGGGGTGCAAGAAAAAGGTCTGACCAGAGTCCTCCCCCACTTCTCTACCCTAACCAGGGAAAAGGAATATTCGAAAAGGGGGAGGGCAAGAATGTAGGAAAGTCATTCTGGGTGGTGACTTTAGAGCCTTGGGCAGACTATTGTGGTATAAGTGACCTAAAGAGGCACAGGCACAAGGAGAGTCCTGAGAGCTTCAGTTTCTTCCACTGGACGAGGAAGAAAATGTCCACAGCGATTGGAAGATAAAAGGGGATAATGGGCAAGAAATCAAATTACATGATAATGACACTCCGGACCATAAGCTGTACTAACATAATCATGGGGTGGGGTAACCCACCTCCTCCTATCCCACTGGGTTCTTGGGGTTGAGGAATAGCTCTTGGTTTTGATCTCTTGAAAGAGATGAAAAGGAAACCCAAAGAATGGGATGTTTCCTGAAGTTGCTGCTCACATTGTCTCTGTGTCATCTCTGTCCCAGCCCTGAACTTGGTGGTCACAGGGGGCTTAGGTAACCTAATGGGCCACAGTGGGGAAGAGAAAGGAGGGCAGACCAGTTCCCAGACATTCAATATGATAAGGTTATCTGTAGAGCTGAGCGTCCCTACCACACCAGGATATGCCCAGAGAGAAGACAGCACCAAGATCATCCCAAAGTCCTGGGTTAGAGGATAGGTACACTGAACCCCAGCCCCCAAAGAAAGCAAAGCATATGCTTCCAGCCACCAGAAAGGGCACCTATTATGAGCAGGAGTTACTTAAGACAACAATGGTGAGGTGAAAGGAAGGAAAACACTATTATAAAATTGGGGACCCATCACAATGTCAAATGCTCACCCCAACTCCACTCCTGGCCACCAAGCCCCAAGTTCCTAAATCCTTTGCAGGGATTTGGAGGGAGTCTTGTCTTCCTGGGTATGGGACCTAGCACTGTCATTTCTCTGGCCAGGAGTTAGATGGACATTGGACTAAATAAATGGAATTTTTCAAGAAAAAAGGTGGAATTATTGGCCATTCTCATTTCCCACAAAATCAATTCTGCAAAAACAACAGAACAACAGAAAATAAACCCAAGGGAAGACAGCACAGAGAATAGGGTTCCCACACATACACAAACCTCAAAAAACACACCTGCAAAACACATTCCAAACTTGCAAACACAAATGAGTGCATTACACACACTGTGAACTCACAAATGCCCAATTATGCATCTAATCACAGAGAAATGAACACCCAGTTATACAATATGCACACATATAGTAATACAGATGAAATTGGTAGGAACTTAGATACACCAATATCTGCACATTACATGTGCACACAAGGGTATGGACAGCTACCTACCTACTCACCTACATACATTCAGGCACATGCATACATATTGCACAAGAGGGAAAAAAAGACCAAAGCAGAATTCACCATAATTAAAAAAAAAAACTGGACAAAGGAGAGATAATACCTTCTAAAGAGGGACCTCCCTCTCCTCCTACTAAGTCTTAAATGTGTGTGTTGTGATCAGAGCAATGCCTATCCTGGAAGGACTGGACCCAGGTTCAATGGCAAGAATACAGATATTTCTCCAGGGGTCCTGATGGAACTGGGGGCTTGTATACATTGCACCCCCATCAGTGAAGAAGTAAGGTTTAGTGTGAGGACTAGGCAGACCTGGGTTCAGGGCCCAGCGTAGGGCCAGCGGTGGCCATCCCTCATGGCTTTCGCAGCATTCGGGCCTCCTTCCCCACCCTCCCACGCACCGCCCCCACCCCGCTTTGTGGGACCTTAGGATCCAAGCCCAGCGATTCTCCTTGTGCTCCCCAACCCCAGACCCACCGCTTGTAAGCGGAATCACTCCCACAAAACGAAGAGGGACAAAATCCAGGTTGCAGAGAGGACCAGCAGAACCATTCCTCTCCTAAACAGGTCAATCAGCTTGAGAGGCAGCCCTGCATCTCTGCCTGCCCTGGGAAGGCCTTCTGCCTTTGGAAAAAAAAAAAAAAAATCTCTAGCAAAAACCCATCGGGGAAAGGGGAGAAGATTTTTAAAATAATAGTAATAAAGAAAAGAGAGAGAGAAAGAAACTGGAAAAGAAAAGGTACAAGGAGCAGGTTGAACCGGAGGCCACAGCCGGCTGGGCCGCAGACCGTGTTTCCCGAGCGTGGGCTCGGCTTTTGGCCTTTCGGTTCCCTTGAACGCAGTGCCAAACCCAAATCCGAGCCGATTCTTCCACCGCACTCCTCCTTTGACCCCCGCATTCGTTGCGCGGAGATCGCAAGGCCTGGCCGGCGACGCCGGGGCTCTACCCCTGGAGTGCACGCGGTGGCGCCGCCGGGGCAGCTGCGTGCCCGGGGACCCACGCCTTTCCCGAGCCGGCAAAGAGGAGGGCGGCCAGGGGCTCGTGAGCACAGTGTACACTTTATTTCAGACTACAGGTTTCTGAACATAATAAAATCTTTGGCTTGTAGCGGCGGTTCAGTCTCGCAGTCTGTGGGGGTCGTATTTCTCAAGGAGTCTCGGGCAAACATTAAGGGGGCAGGACAGACAGACGGACAGAAGGGTCCTGGGAGGTGGGGAGGGGGAGGCGAAGGGCAGACACGAGAGGAAACACACTCTCACGCACACAAAGTAAAGTCCCAGAGAAACGAGGGCCAGCGATGCGGGGCGGGAGGTACTGGGCAGCAAAAAAAAAAAAAAAAAATTCAAAAGAAAACAGTAACGAAAACGAAACTGGGCCGGGGGACAGCGAGGCGGGACGGGGGGGGATAAAATAATTATAATAATTATAATAATTATAACAATAATAATAAAGGAGATTAATAAAAATGTCCAGCAAATAGAGATCGCTACACATTTGTTTTCCTTACCTGAAATTAAATATATACAAGGTCGTAAGCGGTTTGGCTAGATAGAGCTTTAAGGAGTTCGCAGTTTCGTCCCTTATACTGTGAATAGAGAATAGATCATATTTTTTTTTTCCGATAGCACCTGTCCGAGTCTTTCTCCCTTTTCAAAAATGTTTCATTCAAACGTGGCTGTCCACTCTGAGGATCTCTCTCTGTCTGTCTCTCTCTCTGTCTCTCTTCCCTGTTGCTCCCTCCCTCCTTTGAGCTGATCATTTCTCCCCAGGCGCTGGGCCCGCGAGGCACAGGCGGCGGCGGTGCCAGGAGGGGGCGCGGGCGCCGCGGCCCGAACCGCGCGGCCCCGGCCGGCCGCCCGCAGCTACTCGCTCTCGTCTTTGTCCTGGACCGTGGTGGTCGAGTGGTTGTACAGTCCCTGGGCCATGAGGTGCAGCGCCAGGCCGTTCTTAATGCCTGTGGCTTTCTTGATCTTGGCACGCTTGTTCTGGAACCAGATCTTGATCTGGGACTCGTTGAGGCTGAGCTCCTGGGCCAGGGTCTGCCGCCGCTGCTCCGTGATGTAGCGGTTCGCCTGGAACTCCGCCTTGAGTCTCTGCAGCTGCTCGGCCGTGAACGCCGTCCGCGGCCGCTTGTCCTCCTTCTCGTTCTTCTTCTTCTTCAGCTTCCTGGTGCGCGGACCTGCAGCGGCGGAGAGGGCCGGGTGGGGGTGGGGACGAAGGGCAGAGGGGAGGGGGGAAGAGGGCAGAGGAAGCCGTGAGAATGGCAAAGCCCAGCCGGGATCTAGCCTCGTGCTTCCGGGGTGACCGCGGAGGCCCTGCTGGATCACCAGCTCCCTCCCGCCTGGCCAATCCCTCCATCGAAGAGCCCTTTGCTGAACCACTCAGGTCTATGGGTACCTTTCTGGGGAAAGGGTGCAAAAGAGCCAGAGAGGAAAACTAGCCGCGGTTGTAGGTGCACCCCACATCCTAATTCAGAACAGAAGAATCCGGGGACAGGCTTAAATCACAGCACTTCCTGGCCAAGGAGGCGGGAATCCAAGATAGAGATTTGAAGCCCCATACTGCCTAGCCACAGTTGGAGGTCAGAGGCCTACTATTTTCACAGCCCTGGAGTAAAAAGGATTGGGGCAGTAAGGACAGGCTCTGGTGAGGGGATGACCGGCCTGCAAACTCATCCTCCTTTCTTTCTTAAGAAGTTATATACATGGAGGCACCTCTAATGAGACAATGTGCGCTTGTAGCCATTAATCGGAGAATAAGGGGACACGGAAGAGGCTCTGAGAAGGTTGCCCAGCTCCAAAGAATTTGATGTCTGTTCTGTGCCTCCTCTTCTTTCTCTATGGCCTAAAAGAAACACTTTCTAGGGCAGGTGGGAGACTGACTGCTCCTTTCCCTCTGAAGGGAAAGAAGAGGCCTTCACTCAACTGCAGAGGCCCTTCATGGGAGGGGTTACTCTGTTTTGCTTCTTGGATAATACCTAGAAGAAAAAGAGAGCCCTTTCCATTCCTCCACCCAGCTACACAGGAAGGTCCCTTCCTCTCTTCTTCGAACCCTTATAATGCAATTTTAGGATCCAAAACTCCTGAATAACAGAAATAGGCCAGACTCGCTTTCTCTGCTCATGGATGCCATTTGCAAAGGAGATCATATCCATTTCCCAGTCCATGAGCAAAACAGGGGCAGAAAGATGGTGACAGACAATCTCTAGAGCAATCTGCTCTATGACTCTGTGGTAAGAAGCCCATGTAAGAAAACTCCCAGAAAAGTAAAGTCTCCCTCCAATGACAGTCTGAAAAGAGGGCTGCTATGGTGTCCAGCCCTGGAGAATGGAAGGAGACCCAGAAGTTGAATCTTCTGGTCTGTCCCTGGACAGCCTACACCTGTGTCCTGTGACTTCTGTGTCCAGGTTTCCTGGCATGGACTTGCTGGGCCCTGTCTTGGTTATGGGAGCATACAAGTTAAGTCCCTGTCAGGCCTGTTACTCTCTAAAAGTGTCAGGAAAGAAGGGTCTTTGCCAGCATCTCCAAACATAGGGACAGAGGGATAAGATGGGCAGCTGGCTCGTGGGGCAGGCTACTGTCTGGGATCACCAGCTGTCCTATGACAAAGAGTTCAGGCCTAAGCAGACTGTAGTGACTCAGGTCTAGCTTGGGGATCATCCCCCTGAACTGCCCAAACAGGAGAAAAATCAGGTCCTCTGCCTGTTCAGGCCCAGGAGAAGGAAAGCCATCACAAACAAAGACAAGGCCCCCTCCAGAGCAGGACTGGGGTTTAGATTAGTAATTAGCTGAGCGGGCAGAGATGGCCCAGGAAATGTGTACATCCCCAGAAAGGCCCCACTGCGCGTGGTGCGTCTGGGGCATGTTGGAGTGTTGTGTATGTGTGTGCGCGCAGAGGCACGGACACTTGTAATAAAATCGTAGCCTCCCGGCCAGACCGAGCCACACAGCCTGACAGCTCAATCACTCTATCCATCAGGCGAGTCAATCAAAGCAGCTTTTCGGAGGTTCAGGGAGCCCGACGTGTCAATAACGGGGCTCGAGATGGCGGGGGCTGATAGCGCTCATCGATCCGCACCCGGCCGCCAGCGGTTGTACCGCAGCAAGAGACCAGCCAGAAGAGAAGGTAGCTACACTGTGCCTGGCCCCCTGGCAGACCCTGGGTTCCTAAAATCCTGATCATGGGCTAGAGCCCCTACTATTCTCTTAGTGGCCCCCAGTGGTCTCCAAGGCGCTGCCGGGGCCGGTGTGTCTGGCAGGCCTTGGTCTCCTTTCCGGGGCCCAGCATCGGTCCCAGGGCAGGTCTTGGCCTTGAGTTCGCCAAACGCAAGGGGACCCCGAACAAGAGTGGAAGAAGAGCCCAGCAAAACCAGCTCGTGGCTGGCCTAAATCTGCTAAATGGCAGATGTTCAGAGGACAGAATGAAAGAAGGAAAACGCAAGGCCGCGCAGAAACTGCGGGAGAGGCCGGCTCTCCTGTCCTTGGCCCTGCTTTCAAGCCTGAGCCTGACCTGCTTTCTCTCCTTTCCCACTTGTCTGCCAGCTCCCAAAGAACCTGAGGCCCCGATAGCACCTTCCTGGTAACTGCCCTTCACTGGATTCTACCCACCCGGATCCGACTCTCTCACAACCTGACTGAAAGAGGAGGATGGCGTGCAATGTCTTCTTCTCCCTTCCTGTGTTTCCCCATAACTGTCTCCATCTATGTAAATGGACTCTCTGCAGAATATATCGAGATTGTGGTTTTGTCTGTAAGAACAGGCAGCGAATACTATTTCTCTGGTCAAAGCTTTCCCCAGTCAAAGCCTTCCTCTACCGGACCAGACTGGTGGAAATCAGACCCAAATCACTAGGCCTGTCTTCCCGCCAGCTTTAAAAACACTCCTTTCCTTGTAAGAAAAAAAAAATCAATGACTAATTGTACATCTTTCTTAAGAATAATAAAGGTAAAACACAAAAGAAGGCCCCAGGGGCTCAGAGTTCAAAAATCAAAGGATCCAGACCTCCCATGCCAGGAACTGTAGTTTCCCGGCTGGTGGACTCAGAGGCCAGGATCACAGATGTGGACACATTCGGATGTGGCTGGCACCGGGGTAAGGAGGAGGAATCGGGCTTGAGAGGAGAGCGCCTGAAGCTGGGTTTGTTCTCCCCAGCGCGGCGGCTTGTTGTTCTGGGGCGACCGGCGGCGGGACCGGAAGGCACAGCGAAGCCCGGGTTTGGGTACTCACCAGAAGACGGACGATCCGAGTAGCGAGTGCAGTAGACCCAGGCGGGCCAGACGAGGGGCTGCTGCGAGTCAGTTTTGACCACGGGCCCACCGTTGGCTGAGCCCATAAGTAGGATGGCAGGGTTGCCGTGCTCCGGGTACTTCGCGCTCTGTGCGCCGGGACTCCCCGCGCCGCCTCCACTGCCGCCGCCGCCGCTGTCCGAGGGCTTGGCGGCTGCTGCTGCCGCCGCCGCCGCTGCCACGGCCGCTGCCGCTGCCGCCGCCGCCGCCGCCGCAGCCGGGTTCCCGGCTTTGGACGCGCCCGCGCCGGCGGTGTTGGCGGGCTGGGAGCCGTCGGGTGGGCCACAGTTCGCGTCCGCGGCGCAGAGGAGCGAGGCGGCGCCCGGCGCCCGCGTGCCCAACGGGTGGACAGGGTCTCTACCTGTGCCAGTCTGGCCTCTGTCACGCTCGACCCGGCCTCCTCCTCCGGCGCTTCCTCCGGCCGCCGCCGCCGCCGCCACCAGGAGCTGCGGCGGCGGCTGCTCTTTTTTGCAGCCGAAATCCGGCCTCAGGATGTTGTCGATGAAAAAGTTGGTAGTGCGGTGCAGCTGGGCCGCGGGTGGCGGCTGGTGAGCAGGCGCCGCGAGATGCTGCGGCGGCGGCGGCGGGGGCGGGGGGTGCGGGGGGAGGTGTGGGTGGTGGGCCAGGGGCGGCAGGCAGGGCGCGGCGGGCGGCGAGGGGGGCGCGGGCTGCGGGGATACGGGCACGCTGTCTCCATCGCTGCCGCTACTGCCGCTGGCGCCGGGACTGAGGCTCAGGCTGAGGCCGCCCGGGGCCGCCGCCGCCGCCGCCGCGCCGAGGCCCGAGTCGCGCTGACTTTTAGGTTCCGGCTGCTGTTCTTCCATGCTCGGCCGCCCCGCCGCCCCGGCCGCCGCGCCGGCCCCCGCCCCCCCCGCCTCGCTCCCCACCCCACTTTGCCAGCGGCCCGTGGGGGTGCGCGGAGGAAGGAGGCAGGCGAAGCCTCAGCGAAGGCTGGGGCGGGTGCAGGAAAAAAAGCCCAGGCGTCTGGCCTGGATCGCTTGCTCTTATCGAGCAGATAGATCTCGCTGTCTCTCCCTCTCTCTAATTTGTAGACATCCAGATAATGTAGACACTTGGCTATTTCTTTTCCTTTCTGCAACCAGATTCAATGATTTGTATTAAATGGGGAGTAAGCCACGGCCAAAAGGAAAGAAAAAAAATGAAAAAAGAACAGAAGAAAAAAAGAAGAAAAGCTCTAAGATTCTTTTTCTTAAAGGGAAAAAAAAATAGTCTTTAAAGTCTAGCCATCTTCCTAGGCAGTAGTGAGGGGTTTGACTTCCCCGAGTGTCACGCTCAGCTGTGCCCAGAGCGCGAGGCTGGCAGCGCCTTTAATCGCCTTTGCTTTTTTTGCAGGGAGAGCGCGTCTCCGCCAGCGCCGGGCTGCCTTTTTTTTTTTTTTTTTTTTCCCCTCAAATCTCTGACAGCTCGGATCTTTGCACAAACTCTCTCGCTTAAAAAAAAATCACCCAGGCACACTTTTTGCCTTCAAACCGGAAGCACGTGAGTCAGGGCCGCACGTGTGCGGGGCCAATAGCGAGCCACGACTCGCGCTGACACTCGGGGCTTGGCCCAATGGGCGCGCGCGGGACTTTGCGGATAAATAATCCGGGGGCGGCGGCATCGGGCGGAGAGGGGGTGCCGCCACTCGGGCCCGGTGCGTCCGGCCCGCCCTCCCCAACTCGCGCCCGCGCCCCTCCCCCTTCTTGAGGCCCAGACTGAGGAGGGGGCTAAAGAGGCAGGGGAGGGGTGGATTTCGGGGTGTAGGCAAATAGAGAAGCAACTCCATAAGCAACTTGTTGGAGAAATGCAGGATTATGGGTGCGTGCGCGCCGGGCACGGGGTCAGGAGGCAGGGGTCTGGGTCCTTCTGCACCCCCCATGCCTAAGAAAGCTTTTCTCTTTCCCTTTCTCCCTCCCTCCCTCCCTCCTCTCCCCCTTTGCGTTATGAAGGGAGAAAGCTTGTTGTTACTGGGTGTGTGAGAGTGTTTGTGTGTGTGTGTGTGTGTGTGTGTGTGTGTGTTGGGGGAGGAGTGAGATCAGGAGGTCCGTGATGTGAAATAGACCTAGAATTGGCTACTTTCAAAGGCTCAGTTTATTTTTCACAAAGAGCAAACCCGGGAGGCCTGCTGCGCTAGCTTGCACTGCCAGTTTGTAAGTCTCACGCCAGCCGGCTACTCTGCATTTCCTTTCTGGGGAATCCGCACCCATGCCCTTCCCTCTGGACCTTCGACAACACCCGGGAGCGGCCCTGGCGCCATGGAGCCAGGCCCAGAGGGCACAGAAGAGACCCAGCACCCGCTGCCTGTTCATTCCCTGGCTCCAGGAGTCAGAGTTGCCCCAGCATGGTAGAGTCGTCCAAAAGAGGGCACTGGGCCGGGCAAGTCAGACCGCGAATGCACTCGAGGCCTGGATTTCCAGTTCAGGAAAACCTCCGTGTTAGATTTCCCAGCAAAGTAAAATCAAACAAATAAAAGCACGGCGCCCCAAGTGTTTGCCCTGGCCAGCCGACTTTGCGGACAACGAGTTTCCCTCAGTTTCGGGGCAATTGAATGTCCTAGGATTGCTCCCAACTCCCTGGGCGCCTTCGACTGTAACCCTGCGAGTTCTTCTCTATCTTTGGGGGACTGCAGCAGTCTCCAGCAGCCCCCACGTTCAGGTCTGCGGGAGTTCCTTTTCGTTATTTCCTTGGCAAAGCACCTCACAAGTTTTCCACACCAGGGATACTTGGGGGCGTGGTGCGCTGGACACTGGGTGGGGGGTTGCCTGTGGAGCTCTTTTGGAGGGCCTGGGTTCGACTGTCTCCTGAAGTCTGCAGTGTCCGAGAAAGGTTCCAGCAGACGAGGCCTTCACTGACACGTCATCTTGGAACTCCGGTAGTCCTGTCTTCCTGAGCGCCATTCTCAGTGATCTCTTTAGGGATAGTATCTACCTGGGACAAGTGGGTGGAGGCGAGGAGGGGGGGCGACCTTCCCCTAGTTTTCCAGAAAAGTCATAGAAAGATTAGGAGAAACATATAACTAAAAACAACAAGTCAAACTACCGCAATATCTGAAGTTTCTCCAAGGGGTTGCAGGAGAGCGGGAATTCCTGGCTGCATCTTATATTGCTGGCTGCATCTTGGGGTCAGCCGAGGGTCCCCTGATTTCAGAGGCTGAGTTCCTGGCTGAACCTCCCTGGCAGGGCTGCCTAGTATCCAGAGCCTCTCTCCGGAACGCTGCGTTGGGCAGACCCACCGCGGCCTCCTCAACTTTCCCCAGCCGTCCCCAACCCCACCTTGGAGTCTCCAGGGTCCCCTTCAGTCTCACACCCAAGAGCTCCCCGAAATTTCCAAGTGCCCCTACCCCTTCTTTCCGAAATGGGGGTGGGATTTTATTTATATTTAAGTTCGCAAAATTGAAATCTTTATCCCGCAAGCGAGCGTGGGTACTTAATTAAATTCTAATTAGGACACTATCAATATCCTATTTAGCCGCGTAGCTTTTGTGCGCCGCGGTCCCTTTCAGCGCCGTAAATAGGGTCTCGACGCCTTATCTCGCCTGCAGGAGACGCCTCGAGAAGGGCTGCGGAAGATAATTTATAGGTTTTAATTACTCTTCATTCCGCCTGATCAGCTTGGCGTTCATCACAGGCCTGTGAATAAAACCCTGGTCAAAAGCTCTGTCACATCGCGCTGGCAAGACGCTTAATCAAAGTGAGCGGCCCCGCGCGCCGCGCGGCCCGGCTCCTCCACGTAATTTCCAGCCAGCTGATAAAGCCAGCTGAATAATGCGGCGGCCCTTTGGAGACACCATTTACAGAAATGACTTTATTGACGGCTTAACGTCGGTAATTCATTTTACCTTTCATGTAGTGGAGCCCGGATTTGTTACAGTAATGGGATGATAAATGCACCCGCGGCCCACGAGCTCGGGCTGGATTAGGCGGCGCTCCACAGCGCGCTGGCTTGTCCCCCCACCTTCCCCCAGGCCGAGCCTGGGTCGGAAGCTCTACGCTCACACCGCCTGCTCTCCACAACCCCCACCCAGGCCCTTGGCCCTCCTCTCCCTCCTGAAATTGAGCATACTACTGGGAACTCTGTAGCAGCACATTGGAGTCCTAGCAAGCTTCAGATGAGGTGTGATCTGGCTGAGTAAGCAAATGTTAGCTGAGAGGGATATGTGAGGAGTCCAGAGGACTGGGCGTGTGAGTGAGGAACTATAGGGCAGGGTGAGTTGACAGCACTAGTATGGGATTTGGTGTGTGCAGTGAAGTATTTGTTCACATGTGGGTACACTGCAGTGGTTGCCATTTCCAGGGTACTCTTTTCTGGCTTTGGCAGTAAAGAAATTTTTTCCAACTTGCTAGATGCTCAAGGCAAGATGGTAAAGAGGTAAGTCTGCAGGAAACAGGTGAGGGAACCTGTCCAAAATGGAATGCAGTCTCTTTCTCCAAATGCCATCCGTTACTGGGCCAAATGTATGGAAGCTGGCCGTGGAGCCCAGTTTCCATTTCTGTCGCCTTGCAGTTCAGTGCTGCTGTAGTTACCTAAGTGAGAAGTCCCACAGAAGACCACCAGGACTGAGCCATGTCCCTGCAATAGATTGATTGTCTCCAAATTTACTTTTCATATCCAACCCAGATAAAGTGGAAAGTGACAAGGAAGGAAAAAAAAAAAGATTGTTTTGTTTCAAATGTCAAAAGGGGGAACTTCAGTAATATCTCTTCCTACTTGAAGGAAAAGGGGAGCCCAAAGAGGCCTGCAGGGGTAGAGAGTGGAGTAAATAGGATAGGGAGAGACCCCAGCCCTCTGCCCCTTTTCCAAGCCTAGACAACCTCCATTTTGAGGATAATCAGGAGCTTCCAGTAAGCAAGACACCTGGCCAAACAGAAGGGAATAGTGTGAATGTAGTTTTTTTTTTTTTTTGGGGGGGGGGGGAGGTGATGCTGGAGAAGTTTTAGGATCATGAAATAGAAAGACCAATGAGTATTCTAGGATTGACATTGACAAATTGTACCTTTTTCCTCCCCTTTCTCAATCTGGCAAAAACCACTTAGTGTAATCTTGGGGAGTGACCCAATCTTGGGCTGTGGGACCCAGGGGCTTGTATTAGTGTCTGTTTGTGTGAGAGCCATCCGGAGAGAAACCCAGTCTATAAAAGCATTGCTGTGTGCCTGTATAAAATTGTATGTGGCAGGAGACCCTCACATGTGCACATTAGCATGTACACCCAAGTCAGCTCCACGAGTCAGCAGGAAGAAATGCGTTGGCTGAGAGTTTTGCTGTGTTCTGCTCAGAAAAGGAAATCTCCCACCACCCTATGTTTTCACATGATTTTTGGATTTCCTTTAAGGAGAGACAAATATTGGTCCCGTGCGCTTCCACTTCTGAGGGGGAGGAGGAAAATTGTGGAAGAAAACCCTGCAGGCTGGCCAGACATGTGTGCATGATGGGTTGGGAGTAGGAGCGTGTTGCCTGCACACGGTGGTAATCGCATTTCGAGTGTAGATCAGATGGCGGTGGGGCCTCGTGGTGTGGGACATGAATGAGTTGTCGCAACACAATAGCGCGCAGCCTTCCTACGGGGACTGGGTGACCAGCGGTTTTGTTGGGAGTGAATGCGAGGAGATTTCTGCTACAAGTGCCGCGGTATTATTATGAGCCAGAAGGTCAGACTATACATCGCAGGTCCCCAAAGCCTATAGACCTTGGGAAATGTGGGGCCTCGAGCCACGTCATTGTACCTGACAGTCCTTTCAATAGACTAATTCAATTAGCGCTCAGGGTTTCGGTCTTCATTTGGAGGCGATAATAATGTGAGGATGGGTGGGTGCTGGGGGATTCCTTAGGTATTAGTTAGGGATCCTAAGCAATTCTGTCCGAAGCTCAGAATGGGACAGGGGGAAGGCCAAAGAAGGTTAAAAAAAGAAAAGAAAAGAAAGGAAAAGGTAAAAAGCAGGTGGATATGTGGGTAAGGCGAACCTTAGAAAACAGATTCTTTGTTGACTCACGAAATTGGGGTGGCAGCTTTGTTTTCAGAGAACCCAGAAGAGTCTTGGACATGGGGAGAGGATTCCTTTTTTCTGTGTATATGAAATGCATCTATAAATGTCCTAGTTCCTAGAAAGCCCTGGTGTTGGAGGTGGTCACCTTTAAGAGTTTCAGTATTTGGATTTATGCCCCCATAATCCAGTCTTTCCCCAGAGTTTTCTTCCTCTTATCGGAGGACGCAATTCACAGCACGGACATTTTTGTTCTAGAAACATTGTCTTTTCTCTCCTCTCTCTCTTTCTCTCTATCTCAGACGAAATGAACTATACCTTCTAACTGTGAGAAACGGGGAAATTTCCGTAAATTGATTCGGAAAGGGCTCTCTTGGAGTACTGGCTTCCTTGGGCGGGGCTGAATGCCCGCCAAGACTATTACGGGATTCGGAGGAGCGCAAACATCCGACTAGTCACTGTTCACTGGTTTACTGGAGGCGTTCGGGCTGCGCCGGGATGTCTCCGGCTAGACGCAGGGCCCCTTGGCTCGCCTTACGGGAAGCGGTGCCTCCACCAGCCCCTCTGTACAGACCCCAGACCTTTCAGCCAGGCCCTGGAACTCAGGGTGTTAAATCTCACGGCTCACGAAAGCAAAGCGACTACACAGACTTGTCCATTTATTTTTCTTGACTTTAATCAAACATCTCGTTTTTTTTCTCCTTACACTGAAACCTAGCCCAAACCCAGAATCTAAACTCTTATTTGGATTCAACTCCTTTCCCACCGCTCCCCCCCACCCCACCACCCTGTGGGTCATCCAGAGTTAATTCAGCGTCTAGCCTCCAATTTTCTTCTGTATTTTTGGGTTTTCTCCCTCTCTTCTTCCCTCCCCTCCCAGAAGAGTCCCAGGGGCTGCTCTCCTAGGCCGAAAGAACCCTCACCCACTCCAGTCCCCACCTGTCCGAGTAGCTGCTCCTGCCTGCATCCGGCTCGGCGCGGTTCGGGGGTCCACATCACTGACATAAAGCGTGTGCGCGCCAGTGGGTGCAAGTGTGGGAACGAGTGAGGAGGGGCCAGCGTGGCTTCCGGGTTCTGCAGCCCCCACCCTTCGTTCGGCTCAGCTTATGCTCCCCCGGAAGGTCCGTACCCCACTCCAAAGTTGGAGACCAAAAAAAAAAAAAAAAAAAAAAAAATCAACGAGAAAAAAAAAAAGAAGAAGAAGAAAAACAACGTCCAAATCCCTTGCTCGGGAACAACCTTGCTGTTCCAAAAATGTGTTCTTTTTCCTTGCCCAGAATTAACTATCTTCCTTCTCCTTCCCTCTATAGGGGTAGGGATTGTGTCGGGGCTTTTCTCCCACTGACCGATGAAAAGGCGACAAAAGTCCACACACCCAGCTCTCGGCGCCGGGACTCCAGGCCAGTGCCTTCCCGCCGCCCTGTCCGCCCGCCCAGGAGCATGAAGAGTGCCGCTCTCCCTTTCGCCCTTGGGGGCTGCATCCTTGAGACTGTCTTCCCCGGGAGGGTGCAGGAAAAGCTTTGGGTTCCTGATCAGCGTTGTCTGGGGACTGGCTGAGAGACGTGAAAGGAAAAGTTTAGTCCAGAAGGTGAAGCAGACCGGCGAGGGAAAATCCCCTGAGACAGCGAGTGAAGGAAAGAGCGCAGAAGACCTTTGGTTTCCCCCAACCCTTCTCACCTCTTTCTTCAGACTGGTTTGCAGTAAAGCGGAGGGTGAGGGGTAGGGGTGTCACTGCAATGCCGAGGCCTTTCGGGGCCAGCTTCCCTGTCTGCTGGCTCCGGTGCAGAGTCGGTTGGGGGGGACATGTGTGCGGCCCGCGCGTGCGTGTTTGTACATGACCCTGTGCATGAAAGACTCCGCGTGAATGCGCGTGTGTACAATTAGGTGTCTGAGTGTACACGAAAGTATTGTGAGCGTTTTTTGGTGCCCAATCCTTGTGTGCCTGCGTGGGCATCCCGCCGGGGTGTGCCTATGTATGTCCATAGGTGTAGTATCAGTGTGTGCGCGTCCGTTTGTGTGCCAGCTAGGAAACCGAGAGCAGTTCCCTCTGATTGGAAGGGTGTGAAGTTATAAGGACTCTAGAGATCTGACCCCAACCCACTGCTGGAAGTCTAACCCTATCCCTTCGCTCCTAACCCCTTCCACGCAAGTCATTGAACTATGCCGGAAACAGTTTATATCCAGATTAAACCAGCTACTGATTTTTTGGTTTTCCAACAGGAGCCATCTCAGCAACTCTGAGCTCTGATTGAAGGGAGAGTGGCAACACGTGCCAAGGTCAAGATCAAAGGGATCTGGGGGTGGGGGGAGCGAGAATACCAAAAAACCGCTCCCCAGATGAGGGAACTGGGACTCCAAGAAGGGAAGGGACTAAGTCAGGGCCCCATAGAGGCCGCCACTGCTCCCAGGGCTCGCCACACCCGGCTGGGGAGCAATAGACTTCCTAGTGTTGTCCTTGGGCCTAAATCCCAGGTAAAAGCCACAGGGGATGCTGGTCTCCTTCTCCCGGCCGCCGGCTCCACTCTCTTAATTGAGTCTCAAGTAAGGTTCACCCTCTTCCCAGTGTGTGGGGGAGGAAAGAGCAAGGATAGAAATGCAGCATAAGGCGAGGGGAAGATACAATCCTTTCCCGTACCCCACTCAAGGTTCTCCCTCCAATGAGGTTAGCATCTTCCTCTTCGCCCCCCCCCCGCGCCATCTAGAACTTTCCTGGAGTGACAGGTACAGTTAAAAGTGGGGTAGTGAGGGGGAAGGCTGGTCCCCTCTGCGGGGGTGAGCGTGGAATACCCGCCCCAAAGTCATTCCAGGCACGTCCCTCTCCTCTTACGGCAAGGACGCCCGCCCCAAAATTGTTATGCAAAGAAGTCAAGTATGTGATCTTCCAGCGATCAAAGAAAGCGGCAAAGCCAAATATTAGAGGAGAAGTCAATAATGGATGAGCAGATTAAGAAACCCATCTCGCGGACAATTATTCCCGCAATTGAAAACGCGGCCTCTTTCCCTTATCCTCCCTCCCCCACCAAAAAAAAAAAAAAAAAAGGAGATGGAGGATGGGGGGTGGGGAAGGCAGCACCAGAGCATGCTTGAGAGTGGGTGCGTGTTTGTTGAGGGGAGATAACGCCTCCTAGGGGCGACCTAGTGGGTCTGGTGTTTTGCCTGGCCAAGCGGGCCTAGCCCTGCCCTGGGCGCACGACACTTACCCGTCCCTTAAAAGATGGGAGTATGGATCTGCTCTACACTGAAGAGTTGGAACTGGGGTTTTATAGGGTCTTTATTTCAAATCAGGCGACATTCCATCCCGAGCTTCCCCACCACACCCCTTCCACTTTGTAGGAAGATGACCCTAGGCAGGCGGGTAAGGTAGAGAGAGAGCAGGGTCAGAGCGGCGCTGGCCGATTCCCCGCCGGTTTGCCTGAGAGAAAAGCGCCACCTGTCGGCAGTTTGGAGAACCGCACTGGTGGGGTGCTCAGCGGGTAGGCAAGGCTGTGCGGAAGGTTTGCATTTAAAGCCCTGGGCAGGGACCAGGGGAATGTAACAAAGGGCTTCTTTCCTGACCGTTGACTCCTGAAACCTGAGAGACAACAGGATTCCCGGAAGAAGGATCCTTCTTTGGATCCTCTTATCTCAAAAGAGCCAAAAAGGTGGAGAGAGAAGCCCCTCAGGGGCTGTCTGCTGTGCGATTCTGAAAGCAGAATATTACTGAAAACACAGTGGGATGGGTGCTAGGTTGGGAGTCAGGGACTACATTTCCTCGTTCCCTCTGCCTGCTCCCTACTGTGTGGTCTAGGGTGGAACTGTGGTTCTCTCTGAGCCTCAGTTTGCTCAATTGAAGGAGTTGGATTGGCCCCCTTCAATTTTGACTTTGAATCTAACAATGAATCTGAGCAGTATTTGTAGACACCTGTGACTTGTCTTCCTCTGTTTCTACTCTAATAAATACTGGACCTTTATGTGCCGTTTGTATCTGTTTGTATCTTAATCTCTTATAGGTGCTTCAATGATAGTATAAATAGTTTTGTAAATGGAGAATTTTATTTCAGTGGGGTCAGAGAGTTTCTTGGCTCAAATTATCCCACATGTCTATTTACTTACAACTTTTTAAATAAATCAGACAAACAAGAAAACTTTGTTCACTTTGAAGTGTGGATATCATTGGAGAGGATCCCTGTGGTGGGGACATAATGAATGTGAATGTGGGAGGCTTAGACAAGAAGACATGTCACAGAAAGTGGTTGATGTCAGAGAGAGAACCATGAAAAGGGCCCCAAACCAGAAAAGACTACAGGTGAAATTGAGGCCAAGGACAGACTGAGCCCAGAGGGGAAGGAGAAGGTGTGGTGGTCCCTGACCCAAGGCGTCCCTGCTAGGGTCTGGCAGAAAAGGCAAGCTTGGAGACCCATGTGGGATAGCTCAGACCTCAAGTCACTTTTTCTTGAACTTTCCATGAAATTAATAAAGTACTGAAACCAGAGCAGGGAAGGAGGTAATATTTGTCAATAGTTTGAGGTCCCTGGAGATCACATATAACCTCAGCCTGGAATTTTCCGTTTGGGATGCTCAAGGGAGGTTTCAGTTCTACAAAGTATGGGGCTCAAGGTTAGGGTATGTCCAAGTTGGGCACACCCCTCTGGAGCTCCTGAAAAGTCCTCATCCTGAGCTCCGGGTTGACAGCTCAAGGCCAAATCAGGTGCCCTATCAAGAGGCCTCACAAACTCTCCTGTAAGAATCTCCCCTTGGGAGGAACTGCCACATCCAACCGGGGACCCTTTGCTTTTGAGATGGAGGGACTGTTTCTGGTCTGTCTTTCTGTGAGTCCAGGAATCGTTCTGGGGCTGCATGCTCCCCCGAGGCGAGGCAGGGAATTCTGGTCTCTAGAGAACTGGAGCCCACGTGAGTTTCTGGATGCGGGTTAATATTCCTGTTTAGAGACCAGAAGTCTAGGGACTGGAGGTTGGGTCCCTTGTCCTGGAGAGCGGCCTCCTGAACACCAACCAAGACCTGAGAGGTCTGTGGAGACCTTCTCTGCGGGCTTAGGATTTATCACAAGTGCAAGTCCCACCTCCCTCCCGCGGGGATCTGTCGGTCCCTGTTCTGTATGGCCCACTGTGACCCCCTACTTGCAACACTAACTCTTTCCAACATCTCAGACCTGAAGGGTGGAATTCCCGACTTTCCACTCCATCCCCCAGCCTTCCGAGGCTCCCCTGGCATGCGCCTCCAGGTGCAGGGGTCTGCTGCTGGGGTAAGCTAAGGGGATGGGCCTAGCCCTGCAGGCGCACCGGGGCGGGAGCAGTGGGCTGAAGCGGTGGCCGCGCAGACACCACTCCTACAGGACCGAAAAGTGGCTGTCTCCGAATCCAGCGGCCGGCTTCTCAGGCAGGCCACAGGAGTCCCAATTCTAGGAGTCCAGATAAAGACGCCAGAATCCAGGGCCCTGGGGAGTGCTGACCCAAACTGGAAAATTCGGGAACCTTCCAGAGCCCGCCACGAAGCGAGGGCGAACCTCTGCCCCAACTTGCAACTGGTGTGGCTCAGACCAAATTCCATGGTGAAAAATGACACAGGACAACAGGCAGATTTATATTAAATTTCATTTCCACGTTTCACTCGGATATTGCCCTTCTACATAGGGGAGATGCAAGGTAGAAATCGAGGTAGACATAGACATAGGGAGAGTGAGAGCCAATTTAGGGGGTGGCCCTTTCTGGAAGAGGTTTGCACGTTGGTGATAACCAGTATATGTCTGTCCTGCGCTCGCTGTGGGCCAGGCACAGCTCTGAAGGCTTTATCTGGGTTCCTATGTTTGATCTTTTCAGGAACCTATTCAGTATATAACTTCCTGTCCATTTTAGGAAGCTGGAAACTGAGGGTGTGAGAGGAATAATCTGGCTAAAGGGCAGGTTTATAGCAAATGAGAACTGAACAATTCGTTATCCACAGCTCCCAGGGATCCAGCTGCAGTCTATTTTTCTCAAAAGAGGATCCAGGTGGCCTTGCAGGGAGTGGAGTGGGGAGAGGGCTACAGTTTCCTGCACCCAGCACCAGTTTCAGCACTTGTAGGACCTCCAGCCCTGCCCCCATCTGGCTAGCCTCCTGCTGCCTGCTAGCCTGGGTCAGGGAAGCTTCTGTCTGCTCCCGACCCACCTGCTCAGCTTTGGAGGCCCCCACCAGACAGACAGGAATTCCAAAGCTCAGTCTGCCAGGGTTGGGGTGGGGGGACAACCTTCCCATTCTGTCAGTCTGAGAGGGCCGGCCTGGGAGCAGCCCCTGAGGCCAAACTTCCCCTCGGTATCATTGCCCCCTCTTTTTCTTTGGATTTCTAAGCTCCATGGCCCGGGAAGGACAGAGCATGGACTCAGGCTCAGTTGGCTGCACCTGGAGTCAGGCAGCAGGGAACTTCACCAGCCCCCAGAATCAGTACAGATGGAGTTTCCTTTGACTTCATAACTTCTGAACCTGGAGAAGGACTGACTCCCTGGGCAGAGAGAAAGGAGGTGGGAGGGAGGTTTGTTGGAGGTGAGGGCAGGTATGTGGAGAGGAAAAGGCTGAATGGTGGGACCCACAGCTAAGCCTCCCAAGTTCCTATCCCTCTTCTCTCCCATAGATCTTCCAGCCACCCTTGTCCCTCAGCCAGAAAGCAGAAACAGAGGCCTTGCAGTGAGAAGAGAGAAGACTTGGGGCTTCTCAGGGTCTACCAGGGCTCTCAGGATGAGGGAGAAGCCCCCATTGCCAGCAAGATGCAGAACTGATTAGGATTTGTTTAATACTAACACCTTTCTACCAGAGACTACCTTAGGTTTGGGAGTCCCAACCTTGAAGTTTTATGGGTGCTTTAAAGAGAGATTTGGAAAGAGAGTAAGGGGGCTTGAGGTTCTGGAAGAACATGAACTTAAACATTTTCTGAAATGTGTCTGGATCTTGAGCCAAAATACATCAAGGAAGATTCCCACCCCTCCTCTACTCCAGGCCATTACAGGTGCCTTGACTATGGGCCACCGCGGGGTTGGAGGTGGGTGACTTGCAGGAGTGGGTGAGGTGATTTATCTTGGCTAGGTCACCAGGGATAATGGAAGCCAAGAGTCTGTGTGGGTACCTCACCCTCCTCCATCACCCTTTTCCATTTATCTCTTCCCCTGTCGGTTTCTCCAGCTATCAAGTGTGGACTCGACAGGAATGTTGCAAGGAAAAACTAATTAAACGGCAGTACAATGCTTTGGAAATATTAAGTGTCATGTAAATGCCTAATGCTAATAATAATCTTGATGGTGGTAATTATGTTCCAGGAAGCACATTCCCAGACAGCCCAGCGTTGATCCCAAATGTGCTACCTG
Organism: Urocitellus parryii; assembly: GCF_045843805.1. Lineage (NCBI taxonomy): Eukaryota > Metazoa > Chordata > Mammalia > Rodentia > Sciuridae > Urocitellus > Urocitellus parryii. Next base: position 179,031,304 of record NC_135531.1, read on the forward strand.
TCTAGGAGGAGCCCTAGGAACACCCACCCTTGCTGCCACTGAGCCGAGTGTCAGCTCTGAATGGCCACGAGGAAGGTAAATTCTTCAGGTTACGCCCCCATCCCTTTGGAGGCAGCACAGATTGAATCCTGGCTGGGAGTCCTTACACAAGTTCCTAATACCTGAGGCATCCCCTATACAGCCAGAATAAGACATGCAGCATAGAATGGTGGTGGGGATCAAAAGACATTGTGGGTGGAGATCAAATGACATTGCCACTTAGGGAAAGTGGCAAATAGGTTGTGTTAAATAGGTTGTGTTAAATAGGTTGTGTTAAATAGGTTGTGTTAAAATAGTGGCAATTGATCTGGCTAAGTTTACCCAGCCCCAGTTGCTTGATCAAGATGGGGGTTTCAAAGCCCATCAGATAGTCACATTGTTCAGCTCCAATCTATTTATTTGGATGCCCAAACCTCTCCTTCTGCCTATTTGACAGGAAGTGGGATAGGGGTACTTCCACTTTATTTTCTGAGCTCTTAGAAAGTTACTGTCAAATTGTTGGTCAGCCAGAGGAGCAAAGAGCAGCCCGTGGCATATGGTACATGGTGATAAAGCATGGAGCTCTTTAACCTGCCAAAGATTTCTGCCCTTCCCTCTATGCCCACTCACCCTACTGAGATGCACGGTTTAACTGGAAGGCCCAGAAGAAGCTGTGGGTGCTCTTTACTATCCTAGATTATGAACTCTGCCTGTAATATCAATCCTGCATGAAGTGAAGAAAGGCTCTAAAGAGTGGTTTCAGAGAGGGGGGATCATGGTCTGGCAGAAGTCATAGACAGGACAATCTAGCTCTGCCCCAGTCCATCCTCCCTGACCAGGTGACTCCCAGGGTGTGGCTGCCTCTTGCCTGGGATTCATCTTCCTCAGAGCGTGTCCAGTGGCTTCATCCACAGCCACATCATGGCTGACCTGTGAGCTCAGTGCCTTTTCTTCCTCATGACTTGGCTAAGGAATCACCGTATTGCCCTCTGTGAGCTCCCCCTCCATATTTAAAGACAAGGATGTTCTACGGGTCGGTTCCCCTTCCTCTCCTCTATCTCTGAACTCTTGATGGAAGAAGCAAGGCTTCACCCATCTTCCCTTAACATTTTTCTGGTTTAGTGAAACACCAGGCCTTCCTCAAGACTTCAGAGTTTCCTGATAAGACAGTCCCCCCCCACCCCAGCCCCGCCCATCCTGCCTGCCCATCTTCTCTCTGGACCTCCCTTGCCACTGCTGGACTCCAGAGATTCAGGGTCCTAATGTCTGCCAAAGCCAGTGGAGAATTTGAGGGCAACAAATTACAGTGACTCACCATTGAGGCTTTTGGGACTTTCCACCCAGAAATCTCTGGGCCTTTGGGGTTTTATAGAGTCACCTATATGTTTTAATGACACTTTTTACCCTTGAACTTGGGTCAACTTTATTTCTTAGTGACTTGGAAAAGAAAGACAAATTTAAGTTCCTTCCACTTCCTCCCCCTTTCTGTCTCCTTCAATTTGTTTCCAGAGTGCATTTTTATTGCTGTGGGATAACATTTCCCTCCCCATTTGGGAAGAGTGTGGCTGATGATTATTATGATTTCTTTTTGTTATTATTATTAAAAGTTAAAAAGTTACACGCAAAACAGTAAATTCTTATCTATATTCATCTTTGAAAACCAAAATGCTGGGGCTGGGGATGTGGCTCAAGCGGTAGCATGCTCACCTGGCATGCGTGCGGCCCGGGTTCGATCCTCAGCACCACATACAAAACAAAGATGTTGTGTCCACCAATAACTTAAAAAAAAAAAAAAGAAAAGAAAACCAAAATGCTTTGTTTGACTTAAGGTAAGTATCAACAACTTAAAAGCATCTTGCCTTTAAAAATGACAGTTTTTGTGTGGATTCTTGCATTTCGAGTAATTCTGTTGGGAGAGAGCGTGGGAGTCTCACTTTCAACTCTTCACCTTGCACTGTCCCAAGCCCTCATCTCCCATGCCTTTGCAGCTATTGAAGCACAAATCCTTAGTCACCGAGTTGGGCATATGTCTCTAGACAGTGGCAGTTCTGCTTCAGCTTATTTTGCTCTTGTATTAATTTTGGTCAGTGAGGATTTCTTTTATTACATGAAAGTTCACTTCTGCTTTTGAACTTTAAAAAAATTCATTAACTGACAAATAATAATTGTATATTTATGGGGTACAGCATGATGTTTTAAAGTGTGTATACATTATAAAATATCAAATCCAACTACTTAATGTATTAAAATTTTTAAAAAATGACACTTTTTAAAGATGTTATACAGAAACAGGTGGTTTTCCCAGTAATTCTTTTCTTAAAAACATCCAAATAAGAATTGACTGGGGCTGTAGCTCACTGGGTAGAGCACTTGCCTTGCACGTGTAAGGCACTGGGTTTGATCCTCAGCATCACATAAAAATAAGTAAATAAAGATATTGTACCCACTACAACTAAAAAATAAAACATTTTTTAAAAAAGTGGTGGCATTAGGCTTTGGGGTTTAGAGCATGTGAGTTTTTATGGCTCCACTTTGGCTGGAGGGTTATGAAGTCAGACATGGACAGCAGGCGTGCGCGCATGTGCGCGCGCACACACACACACACACACACACACACACACACACACACCATGCCTGCACAGTTGAAAGGAATTTTGCAGTTTGCCATTTCACTTCTGCCCAAATATAGGCTTTGATTTTCATTTCTTGTGTATGATGAGAAACTTGGGCTCATCCTGCCTCCTGGCCAGCTTCCTGGGAAAGCCTTGGAACAGAGAGGTGTCTGGTGTATTAAAGCACACACTGCTAGTTGGTGATGGGCAGGGACAGACTTGCAGGGCCGTGTTCTTTCTGACACGCCTCCTACCTGCTTGTTCTTCAGATTAAGGGGAAAGTTCACACGTGAGTGTACTCTGCAACTCAAAGTAACTCCTTTCCCTCAGAAACATTCCCAGCCTCACAGGCAACCCCACAGGTGTGCAGTTGGTTTCATAGAGATTGCACAGCTACACATCCAGGACAATGGGCCAGTGAACCATAATGTCCTTTCCACATCCCTGGCTTATTTCCTGGTTGAGGCTGTGGCCCAGTTATCATCTTATGTGAATGGGACCAGGGCACTGGGAGCCTTTGGAAGAAAATGGGAGAATTAACATGCTTGCTTCACTTTTGTAACTTTTTAATTTTTGTTTTGCTCTTATCTTTGTGTTATGCAGCTTCATCCCAAGTTTTTAGTACACCATGAAGAATTTGTTTCCAGATCAGTGAGATCCATGTGATAATGAAGATAAGGTTTTGGCAACAATTTCTGTCTGTCTTTTTGTTTTCATGAAGATAATGGTTCACTGAATTGCACTTTGTTTTCTATCAATTTCACAGAGAAACTTTAAAAACATTTTTTTTTCCATATTGGTTTCCTGAAGTTGGTGGTAAGGGACTGAGGGGGTGGAGTGGGCATGGAGAGGGACCAGGTGCTAAATCAGGGGAAAGATGTGAGGAGAAGATGTAGGGCATGAGAGGACCATTGGAATGATGGAGAAGGGACAGGCTCAAGCTGTCAGGGGGGCCTGGAGCAGTAGTTCCACTGTTTTATTGATGTTTTTCAACCCCAGGACTCTCAAACCACTCCCAGTCTTTATTTGATAATAAAGTTATCAGTTCTACACCAGCCACTGTTTGCCATGGGGTATGGGTGCAGAGGATTTTGTTTAATAACTTTGGTTAATTGAAAAAAATAATTTTGGATAATTTGACTGATAGGTCAATTGATTATTGATACTGAGGTTTGAACCCAAGGGTGCTTAATAATTGAGTCACTTCCCCAAACCTTCACTTTTAAAATTTTGAGACAGCGTCTCCCTAAGTTTCCAAGGCTGGCTTTGAACTTGCAATCCTCCTGCCTCAGCCTCCCGAGCCATTGGGATTACAGACCTGCACCACCACACCTGGCATTCTGGCTAATTTTAAAAACACTGTTCAGTCAGCAAGGCTTCTCTTAGACGTTAGCCAGCCCTGTCCCCCTCCATGGGTGCCATCGCAGTGCCAAACATTGAAAAACTATCTCTTCATAAATGCCAGCATTTCCACACTGCAGGCTCTTTGGCACTAGTAGGATCTGAAATGCTCAGCATTTCCTTTGGATAATAGCATGTTATCAGGACCCACAATAGCCTGGGGGAAAGGGAATCCTTACAGTAAAATGGGTCAAAGGCCCAGAGAAACCACCAGCCTGAAATCCTTCCTAATCCTGCAGTGGGAAGGAGCGGAGCCGATACTCTTTCTGTCCAATGGATACCGTTTCAGCTTATCTGGAGGAGAGGACTCTTCCCAGGGTGGATGGCTGAGCTGGGTCCTGGCTGGTGAAAGCCATGAGCAGACCAAGGTCTGCAGAACCAGATGGCTGGTCTTTCTCTAGCACCTCTCCCAAGACAGACATTTTGCCGGAAGGACTGGCCAACTGGGCTGGCCTGAGTTTTCTCAATGTGGAGCTGGGGAAGGTAATTGGGGCCAGGGTCTGGGGAGCCAGAGAAATCGATCCTCTGCTCTGGTGGCCTGTGCTTTTTCTCATGGAGAAAACACTTCCTAGCCCACATCCCTCCATCAACTCAGATTCAGCTTTCTAGCCTGTGGGTTGAAAGGAGAGTGAACAATGTGTCACACATAGAGATATGAAACCTGAAAGGAGCAGATGGTAGAATTTCAGGAATTTTCCAACAGGTAGGAAAGAAGTTGGAGAGTCCAGGCTACCTTAGTGGTATCTGAAAATTCATCATTGCATTTAGAATAAATGCTCCTGGATCTTTATATCATACTATACTGAAATTGCCTATCAAGAGATGATAGATGTGACTCTGTGGCTGCTCCCCCCAAGTATGGTGGCCCCTTGCCCCTTGTGGCTGTTGACCACTGGAGATGTGGCTGGTGTGAGTTGAGATATTATTAGCAGACAACACATCAGCTGGGCAAGTGGCCTGTAATCCCAAAGTCAATATCTACCACACACACACACACACATACACACACACACACACACACACACACACACACACACCACAGACTTCAAAGACTTCAAAGACTTAGCAAGAAAAAAAATTCCAACATAGGGGCTGGGGTATAGCTCAGTTGGTAGAGTTCTTGCCTCACATACACAAGGCCCTGGGTTCAATTCCCTGTACCATCAAAAAAAGAGAAAAAAATTCCAATGTATTTCACTGATATTTTATGTTTGATTATATGTTTCCATAATCATATTCTGACTATGTCGAGTTAAATAGAATGCATTATTACAATTAATTTTGTGTTTCTTTTTCTTTTCTTTTAATGTAGCTGTTAGAAATTGGAAACTAGGGCTGGGGATGTGGCTCAAGCGGTAGCACGCTCGCCTGGCATGCGTGCGGCCCGGGTTCGATCCTCAGCACCACATACCAACAAGGATGTTGTGTCCGCCGAGAACTAGAAAATAAATATTGAAAATTCTCTCTCTCTCTCTCTCTCTCTCTCTCTCTCTCTCTCTCTCTCTCTCTCTCTCTCTCCTCTCTCTAAAAAAAAAAAAAGAAAAGAAATTGGAAACTACATATTTGGCTGGCATTTAGGACTCACAGTATCTTTCCATTGGTCAGTGCTGGTCTAGATAACCCTGTCTACTCCAAAACTATTTGGAGAACCTGTTTATTAGTTTCCTTCTCTTGTTACCTATGGAGGTAGCTCAGAATTTCAGTAAAATTTTCTTTCTGCTAAGTAGAAACTGAAAGGCAGGGTAGACAGGGACGGCTAGTTGACCAATTTTCAAATACTGGTTTCTGGTGACATCGTGTGGCCACTTCTTGGTACTACACCAACTGCAGGCTTGTGCAGGTCCTGGTCCCTGGTCCAGATGCCACCCACCTCTTGGTTACCACCATGCTTGATCCGCCAGCACATTAGAAATCCTTAACTTGCAGTAACTTTCAACTCTGCCACATCTGCAATAGTGAGCCCAACACTAAACCACTGAGAGGTTTTCCTTCTTACCAGGGAAAATGACTCTGTACTCAGGGTTGGAAGTTAGTGATCCAAGCCTGGTAACTTCTCAAAAGAATAGAATGTTTTTAGGAAAATCATCCAACCTCTCAGGGACTCTTCTCTTCAAGTGTAAAACAAACAAGCCAAAGCAGATGACCTTTAAGCTCATCTCTGGCTTCCAAAATTTTACAGTCTACTAGTGGGATTTGACACATCAATGGGGAAGACTCAAGTAGTGCTTCATTGGTGTGGTTTACAAGAAAGGCCCAGGCTTGGATCTAACTTGCAGTTCAGGACGATGACCCGAATGTGAATCTGGGATGGCCAACTATGATGTATGAGGAGGTGACAGCACTCACAGAGAGAAGCATCGTCATTTGTCCAGATTACTTATTTCCATACATCATCTAATTTAATCCTCACAACAGTCCCACAAATTAGGAATTATAATCTGTTTATTTAAAGTATTTGTAGTATATTTAATATATTTGACACACAAAACACAAAGTATGTCCAATATACATATTTACAAATGAATAAAGTTTAAAATCATAATAAATCATGGTATGAGCTCATTTTCCATTGCTATAATGGAACACATGAGGCTAAATACTTATTTATTATTTGCAGTGATGAGGATTGAACCCAGGTGCTCTCTACCCCTGAGCTATCCCCCAAGTCATTTTTATTTTGAATTTCAAGACACGGTCTCACTAAGTTTCTGAGGCTGGTCTCAAACTTGCCAGCCTCCTGCCTCAGCACTCCTGAGCATCTGGGATTACAGGTGTGCACCACTGCACCTGGCTGAGACTGGGTATCTGTAAAGAAGAGATTTATTTAACTCTTAGTTTTGGAGTTTCAGGGGTATGATGTTGTACTGGTCCAGCTCTGGGGAGGATCTCATGGTGGGTGTCATCATGATAATAGCACAGGAGAGACAGCGAGATCACACAGCCATACAGGAAGTACAAATAGAGACTCAGGTGGGTCAGGTTTGCTCTCGTACAAGAATCCTCTCATGAGAACTAGCCAGAATTCCAGAAGCACTACATTAATTTCTTCAGAGGGTGGCGTTTTAGCTTTTCATCTCTGTGACCAAAAGACCTGACAGGAACTTAAAGAAGGGAAAGTCTATTCAGGCTCATGGTTTCAGAGGTTCAGTCCCTGGTCATTGGACTCCCTAGCTCTGGGTTTGAGGCAGAACATTGTGGTGGAGGGTGTGACACAAGGAGGCAGCTCAGTGCATACCCCCAGGACCTGCTTCCTGCAGCCATCCCCCACCCACATGCAGGTGTCACCAGCTAGTCCATACCAACTGATTCATCCACCCAATGGGTACGGCTCTCACCATCTAATCACTTCACCCCTTGCTTTGTCTCACACATGAACTTTAGGGAGACACTTCATATCTAAGCCATGGCAGGTGGCATCCTCCGTGACCTTCCACCGGAACCTACCTCTGAAAGGCCACCACCTCCACAGCACCATGCAGAGGTCCCAGATTCCAACACAGCCCCAGGGGACAAACTCCAGCAAGGAGGAGCACCTACCAACTACCACCAGCAACTAGAACGATGGTCCTGATTTGTTCATAAGTGTTTTTATGCTCCTTTTCCTTGAGATCCAGACACAGTATGTCCTCAGACTGTGGTCTGATAAGACTGGATTTTTCACGTATCGCTAAGAGTTATCGATGTTGCATGTAACTGGGCTGCAGTTCATTTTCATGGCTGCGTAAAACTTCCTGTTGGACTAAAACCCTATTTAGTTATCCTCCCATCAATGGCCGTTGGAGTTGTCCCTCGTTCTTTGTGACCATTCTTATTTGTGTCTGTTAGTACACAGATGTCAGCAAGGAGACAGTAAAGATCAGTGGTTAGGGAAAGGGGTAAGGTGGAGTGCGGGGGATATTTAGGGCAGTGAAACTGTTCTATACGGTACCATGACGGTGGGGCTCGACATGCATTTGACAAAGCCCATGGAATTTCATAAACAAAGAGGGAACCAGAATGTGTGCAAATGTTAGAAAATGATCCAGATGGTCCGAGATCTCAGGATGGACTGTGACAAGAGAATCTAATCATACTGCAAATGTATGAGACAATCTCGGTGTAAGGGGTGGAGGCAGAATAAAAGTGCTGACCTAAGCAACTTTGAAATTAAGTAAAAAAATCCAGGGAAAAGCAAACACACCAGTACTGCTTTCTGGTTGATCAAGTTCTTTCCCATGGTGTGTGTTAGTGATGCTGCTATTGCTACACTGGTTTGTTGGAGTTAAAGAATTAAATGCATGGTGGACAGAGATGAATATATATTCACTGTGGAAATGGGAATTTATATGCAAAGGAAGAAAATGTTACAGTGATAAGTCATATTGGTGTGTGCCCTTGACAAAATGATAACACTTGCCCTTCACCTCCATTGTCTCTCTCTCAAGAGCCCATAGCCCAAGTCCATCATGAGAAACCCATCAAATACATTCTATAGAGGTGCCTACTACAGAATACTTCACCAGCACTTCTTAGAACTATCAAGACATTAGACAGGGAAATTCAAGAAACTATCACAGCCAAGAGGAGCCCAGAGACACACGTCAGTTACATGTAATGTGGCATCTGGATGGGTTCCTGAAGCAGAGGAAGATGTTAGATTAAAATTCAAAGAACTAGGAACGAAGCATAGACTTTGGTTAATAATAATGCATCAATATGTGTCAAACCAGGCACCATGGCACACACTAGTGATCCCAGCAACTTGGGAGGCTGAAGCAAGAGGATCACAAGTTTAAGGCCAGCCTCAGCAACTTACCAAGACCCTGTCTCAAAATATTTTAGGCTATCAGGCCACCTGTTCTCTGTCACCACTGCTTAGCTATGTTATTGTGGCACCAAGCATAAACTGAGTGTGTCTGAGCCCCAATAAAACTTTATTTACTAAAAAAAAAAAAAAAAACTTTATTTACTGCCGGGAGCAGCGGCATACACCTGCAATCCCAGTGATTCAGGAGCCTGAGGCAGGAGGATCACCAAGTTCAAGGCCAGCTTCATCAACTCAGCCAGATCCTGTTTCAAAATAAAATACTAAGGTTTGGGGATATGACTCAGTGACAGAGTGCTTACCTAGCATGCTCAGTGCTCTGGGTGCAATCTCCGGTACCACAAAACAAACCAAAGAAAACATTTAAAAAAAACTTTATTTACCACAAAAACAAACAACAAAAAGTTTGCCAGTGCCTAGTCTATAGTGAAAATACTTAAAAGTGAAGTTGCTGGATCAAGGAGGATGGAAATGTTTAGTTTGGGGAAATATCAGATTGCTTGCAGAATCCATCACTGCACACTCATCAGACACATCCAAAGATATTCATGTAAAAGTTTCTGTTAATTCGTGTCTTTGCCAGAAATGAGCATTTTTGCTAATTAGTACTTCACTGCATTCTTAGTTTAGCTCTTCCTCACTCAGTGGAGTGAAATCTGTGTTCCCCCTTTCCAGAAGTATCTGTGGATGGCTTTTTCTCTTTTTCTGTTCAGTTGTTCTATATGTTAAGAGTTCTTTACACATTCTGGGTTTTGTTGTTGTTGTTTGTTTTGTTTTGCTTTTTTTCTTTTTTGGCTTTGAGGTCTCTCTCAGTTGGTCAGGCTGGTCCCAACATGATCGCCCCGCTTCAGGCTCCCAAGGAGCTGGAATTTAAGGCATGTGCCACTGAACCTTTTTGGGGGGGTGGGTACTGGGGATTTGAACTCCAGGGCACTCGACCACTGAGCCACCTCCCCAGCCCTATTTTGTATTTTATTTAGAGACAGGGTCTCACTGAGTTGCTTAGCGCCTCACGGTTGCTGAGGCTGGCTTTGAACTCGTGCAACCCTCCTGCCTCAGCCTCCCGAGCTGCTGGGATGACAGATGTGCTCTCCCACCCCTGGCTTGAGCCTTCCTTTTAGATTCTGAATACTGAACTTTTACCAGTTATCAATGTTACCAATATCTTCTCAAGGTTTATGGCCTACTCTGTCATTTTGGTGTCTTCTGATAAACAGGGTTGTTCGCTGTCTGGCTCATTGATCTTTCCTTTTCATAGTTAGTGTCTTCTCTCATGATGAAGAAATCATCTTACACCAGAATCAGACAGAGACCTTTATTTTCTTTGAAAAATTTTCCAATTCTTGCCTTTCACTGTAGGTTCTGGGTGCATTGGGGATTTACCACAAAACACAGAGTACAGGGAGGAGAAGCAGATTCCTCTTCAGTTTTTCTTTTTAAATGAGAAGTGCCCACCCCCTGTGGCCCCGCCCACCCCAGTTGCATGTCCAGGTAAGTCTAGTGCTGGTCTCTACTTGGTTTCATTTGTCATGTGGTTTCGATAATGTTATAAGACTTAATATCAAATCACCCCTGTCATCGCTCAGATCTGGAGTGTTTCCCCTGAAGACCTCTGTGTTGAGGGCTTGGTCCCCGGCCCATGACACTGTGGGACCTTCAGGAGGTAGAGCCCAGCGGAAGGTCTTTAGGTCATTGTAAGTTCACCCCCAAAGGGGATAACAGGACCCTGCTCTTCTTTCCCTGTCCCCCCTTCCCTGCAGTGGGATACGTGATTTGCTCTCCCACGGGCCCCCACTGTTGTGTGCTGCCTTGCCACAAGCCCAAATGCATCGGGGCCAGGGTGCCATCCATTGAAACCTCCAAAACTATGAACCCAAATAAAGACTCTCTTTATAAGTTGATGATCGCAGGCCTTTGTTGTAGTAATGGAAAGCAAACACAATGCCCACCCATCCTTTTTCAGGCGCATCTTGATTGTTGGACTGCCGTCTATATCTTAAAATCCTTTTGTCAAGTCCTTGTGGGTTTTTACTGTTGTAGTTGTTTGTTGGTTGGTTTTCAGTATTAGGGATTGAACCCAGGGAAGCTCTGCCACTGAGCTACATCCCTGGGTCACTGGGATTACAGGTGCAGGGAGACACATCCATCTCATTTTGTCAAGTTTTATGGGGAAAAAAAATCCCTTTGGAATTTGATGGAGATTGCATTGAATTCACAGAATTGCTCTTCTTTCTTTTAATTTTCTGGTGCTGGGGATTGAACCCAGGGCCTTGAGCATGCTGAGCGAATGCTCTACCACTGAGCTATAGCCCCAATCCTAAATCCAATTGGAGGAGAATGGACATGTTCAAAAATCTGGGTTCTCACTACCTATAAGCACATGACAGTTCTCCCAATATCTGTATTACACAGATGAGGAAACTGAGGTTCAAAGAGGTCAAGTGACTTCACTCAGCAAGTTAAGAGAAGAGCTATCATTTTGACCCAGAGCTATTTTTACTCAGAAGCCGGGGCTCTGAACTGCAATGCTGTGCCATTCATTTGTTTTACAAGTCCTCTCTCCTGGACAATGGATCGCCCCTCATAGACAGGTACTCGGAGTGACTTTGTTATCAGAGCTCCATGCCTGGGCCCTGAGAGAACAGGCCTGAAACACTGATCAGCCATCAGAATGAGCATGTTATGGCTTCCAAGGAGAAGAGAGGTCACCCCATCCCCCAATCCGGGTGTGTGACCGGAGGGTCTTCTGCTACTTTTTGTTTGTTTCATGGTTCGTGGTTAAATAATTCCAATTTTATCCCAGTAAAAAGCTACTAGAAGAGGAACTGTACCAGGAGGATTGGTTTAGGATTTGGATAAGTCAAAGCCTTGGTTGCAAGAGCCACACATCAGAATTTGGGAGTTCAACTCTCAGCTCTTCCCTATTCTTAGCTGTGTGACTTTGGACATATCACTTGAAGTTTCTGAGTCAGTTGCGTTATCTCTAAAAGGGAAATATTTACTTAACTATTTCTCCCAAATAGGGTCATCAAAGAGATTAAATTAGATAAGCTAGGAACATGGTTGGCTCAGCCCTCCACGTCTGCATGGTAAGACTTGTACCTGTGAGTTCACCATTGAGGGGAGGGGGACTCAGAGCTCCTACTTTCAGTAAAGATTTTCATCATGTAATAGGGCTTTGGACTCCAGCATGCTTGAACCAGACTGACCCATCAACAGCAGAAAGGGCCCGCCCTCTGAGCGCTGCAAGATGAACCACTCCTGGGGCTCAGGCATTGTTTAAAGCTCTTTTCAATAGCTCCTCAGTCCGGAGACTGGAGGCAGCAATCCGGTCTTCCAAAGGCTCCAGGGGCCCTGGAGGTAGTGGTTGGGAAATCTGATGAGCAGATAAGAAATGGTTATAGTTAGTCCATTCAAGGTAAAGCACATGTGATTGTGCAGATAGTAATTTTTCAAACTACCAAGACTGCTCTCCAACAAGTCTTCACTCATAAGGAGGTTTGGTATGTTCATGGTGTAGGCTCATTTCCTTGTTTGCAGAGAGCAAATAAAAACCCAGCTTCTCTCTGCCAAATCTAAATTCAAGGAATTGGAATAAAAAGGAATTTCATATTTTTATTTGTATTTATTTATTTATTTTTTTGGTACTGGGCGTTGAACCCGGGCTTCATACATGCTAAGCGCTCTGCCACAGAGCTATATCCCAGCTCTTTTTATTTTGAAAAAGAGTTTTCCGAAATTGCCCAGGCTGGTCTCAAACTTGTGAACCTCCTGCCTCAGCCTCCCAAATCTCAGGAATTACTGATGTGCAGCAATGCACCCAGCTTTATATGTGTATCTTAAAATAAACTTTTTATTGAGGCATAACTTACATTTAGTAAAGCTTACAACCTGACGTGTCCAGCCTACTGAACATGTATATCTATATGCACCTCTATTACCAACACCCAGATCAGGAAATTCAACATTCCTAGCCTCCAGAAGGTTTCTTCAGGTCTCTCTTACTCTGTCTTCCCACAAAGAAGGTCACTATTTAGATTTCAATCACAACTGATTAGTTTGCCTGTTTCTGAAGTCTCCGTGAGTGGAATTATCTCACACATACTCTTGTTCAGGGATTTTCGTGCTCAACATTTTGTCTGTGAGATTCCGCTGGGCTGCTGGTGGCCATACTTTGCTTTTGTCAATTATTGTGTGATTGGGAAGAGTATAGGTTGTACAATATGCTCCCAACTCATCATTTTCCACCTGCTAGACATTCAAGTTGTTTCCTTTTGGGGATCATTAGGATGAGGCTGCTGTGAATGTCACTCTATGTGTGTGTGTGTTTGGTCCACAAGTATGCCCTTTTATTTTGCATATGTAACAGGAGCTAGATTATGGTAAGCATTGAATTTTCTTGTTTCTTAAAAAAAAATCAGCTTAATTGGAGTATAATTTACAAATGACCAAATTCACCAATTTTAACTGCACAATATAATGAGTTTTGACCAAGATATTTGGTGTGTAGCCATCACTATCATCAAGATAGACAATAGTCTATCACCCCAAAACATTTCTCCCCAGTGTTGGGGTGTAGCTCTGTGGCAGTGCGCTTGCCTTGCATGCTTGAGGCCCTGGGTTCAATCCCCAATACCACAAAAAAAAAATATTTCTTCCTGTTTCTTTGCAACCAGCTTGTCCTGCACATAGCCCCTGGGAAACATGGATGTGATTTCTATCACTACGATTTTGCCTTTTCTAGAAATTCATACAAATGAAACTGTGTACACTCTGTAGTCTCTTTGGCCCATTTCTTTCTCTCGGCATAATTGAGATGCCTCTGTATTGAATGTCAGTACTTCAATTCTTTTTGTTGTGGAGGGGTATGTATTTCATTGTGACATTCCACACTTTATCAGTTGCCAACCCTTTGGGATTTTTTTTCTCATTCCAGGGGCTTTTATTAATAAAACTGTTGCCAATGTTTGCTAGTTATTTACAGGGAAAAGTGCTTTCATTTCTTTGGTAAAGACTTGGAGTGGGATGATCAAAAGTCACCATATGTATATGTTTGACTTTATAAGAAACCACCAATAGCCAGGGGCAGTGGCATGCATCTGCATCCCAGCTACTGGGGAGGCTGAGACCAGAGGATGGAAAGTTCAAGGCCAGCCTGGGCAGTTTAGTCAAGACCCTGTATCAAAATAAAAAATAAAAAGGACTTAGGATGTAGCTCAGTAGTAGAGTGCCCCTGGGTTCAACTCCCAGTACTGAGAAGGGAGGAAGGAAGGGAGGGAGGGAGGGAAGGAAGGGAGGGAGGGAGGAGAAAAGAACCTGTCAAACTTCTCCAATGGTCGCGCTGTTATTATGCATTCCTACCACAGTGCAAGAGGGTTTCAGCTCCTTCATATCCTCATCTACAATTGCCATTATCAGTCTAATTTATTTTTTTGTCTGTGTGTGGCCGGGGAAGGGGTGGTACCCGGGATTGAATTTAGGGCACTCAACCACTGAGCTACATCCCCAACCCTGTTTGTATTTTATTTAGAGACAGGGTCTCACTGAGTTGCTTAGCGCCTCGTTTTTTTTTTTGTTTGTTTGTTTTTTTTTGCTGAGGCTGGGTTTGAACTCATGATCCTCCCGCCTTAGCCTCCCCAGCCTCTAGGATTACAGGTGTGTGCCACGGCACCTGACACAGTCTTTTGAATTTTAGCCAATTGTAGAAATGAGTAAAGGTATCTGCTTTTGGTTTTAAGTATTTTGGGCTTATGAGTTATTTGAATATCTTCTTTGGCTAAGTGCTGTTCAAAATTTGCCATTTGGAAATTTGAGTTGTATTTTTATTAGATTATAAAAATTCTTTACATATTCTGGTTATATTTTTTTAAAATCAGATACATGTTTGGGAAGTTTTTTTCTCCCAACCTGTGGCTTATCTTTTCATTTTCTCATATAGTATCTTTGACAACTTCTCTCTCTCTCTTCCTTCCTTCTTTCCTCCCCCCCCCCCCACCCCTGCCTCCTTTCCCTTCTCGCCTTCTCTCTTTCTGTGATTCCTTTCCTTGCAGTGCTGGGGATGGAACCCAGGCCCTTATGCCTGCCAGGCAAGTGCTCGACCACGGAGCTCCATTCCCAAGCCCCAATTTTAAATTCTGAGCAAGTTCAATTTCTTCTTCTTTTTTTTTTTAACAATTCATGCAGTTTTGTGGTTTCTCTAAGAAATCCTTGCTCACAGAGTTTCAGCCCCTACATTTCCTTCCATATTTTTTGAAGTTTTAGCTATTACTTTTATGTTTATGATTTCCTACAAGTTAAGCCTTGTACATGGTGTTAGAAAAAGATTGAGAAATAAGGGTCCCTCATGTATGAAGTTCTAGTTGGTTCAGAATGTGTTTGGTTGATTAGTTGTTTTTTTCGTATAGAATTCCAAGTGGCTTGGCATATTTCTTGAAAAGACTGTTCTTTCCCCATGAATTGCTTTGACATCTTTGTCAGAAACATATATATACATATACAATAAATAAAATATGCTATATCATAAAATATAATTAATAAATATATATAAAACACATATTTGGTAGGGCTTTTGTGCAAGTTAAATGGCACTTTAAAAGCACTCTATGTTGGGCTGGGGATGTGGCTCAAGTGGTAGCGTGCTCCCCTGGCACGTGTGCGGCGCAGGTTCGATCCTCAGCACCACATACAAACGAAGATGTTGTGTCTGCCGAAAAATAAAAAAATAAATAAATATTAAAATTCTCTCTCTCTCTTTAAAAAAAAGCACTCTAAGGCATATAGTAATTACTAAATAATGTCTACACATTTATAATTATTAACTCATTATTTTCGTTAGGTTCCCGTAAAATAGATACACTGCTGCACACCTTGCAGGATGGTTGTGAGGTGTGGGAGGAGACCTGCACATGGAACTTTTAAAAGTGTGAGCATGTTGTTAGTTCTCAACAGTGTTATTGCTCTTCCCTGTATAACAACACCTTCAAGCTCTCTATCAATAGCATTAGTTTGTGTAGCCCTATAACTCCTTATAATGTATAGTGCAGGAAAACATTTTATAGAATATTTAATGCTGATGCTGATGTCCAATCTGAAGCAACAGAGAGTTATTATTTTCCACTTCTCAAGTGGGGCAAAGTTTTTTAAAAAAGATAAGACCCAATGTTGCTAAGGATGAGGGAAAATGGTCACTCCCTTTTTTTTTTCTTTTTCTTTTTATTTATTTATTTTTTATTGTTGGTCGTTCAAAACATTACATAGTTCTTAATACATCATATTTCACAGTTTGATTCAAGTGGGTTATGAACTCCCAATTTTACCCCGTATACAGATTGCTGTATCACATCAGTTACCCTTCCATTGATTGACCTATTGCCTTTCTCGTGTCTGATGTATTCTGCTGTCTGTCCTATTCTCTACTATCCCCCCTCCCCTCCCCTCCCCTCCCCTTTTCTCTCTCTACCCCTTCTACTGTAAATCATTTCTTCGATTTGCATTATCTTGTCTTACCCCTCCTTTCCTCTTATATGTCATTTTGTATAACCCTGAGGATCGCCTTCCATTTCCATGCGGTTTCCCTTCTCCCTCCCTTTCCCTCCCACCTCTCATCCCTTTTATATTATTGGTAATACAGCAAATTAGTTCAGATTTTTTCTGCAGGGTAACCTAGCAGTATTGCTCAAATCTTGTTAAAATATGCATATGCTTTGAGTTAAGGATTTCGTTTTTAGAAATTTTAGCCTAAGAAAATAATTTGTATTGTGTATTGAGAACTATGTGCTGGGGTGCTGTGACCAAACCCAGCACCTCTCACATGCTAGGCAAGTGCTCTACCACTCTCAATCACACCTGCAGTCCTCAAGTTCCTGGTACTTAACACACCACATAGATTATGCCACTTGGCAATAAGAGGTGGGCACGTTACCTCCCCTCTCTAGACTTCAGGATCTCCACCTATGAAAGGACAGGGTTGGACGAGGTGATCTCTAACATACGGTCCATTTGTGAGTCTTAAATACTAAGGCTGAATGTATGTTCCAGAACCTTCTGTACTTTCTCCTCATCCACAATTGGAAACCCTTCAGTCCAGCAATTTGAAGCCCAGCAGTTTCTAAACCCAGTGAAAGCATCATTTGCGACAAACATGCAACCCTTTTTAGAAGGCCGACGCACCTTGTTGTGTTAGTCTTTTACCCTTTAGTGAGAAAGAGTACAGAAAAGTCATCTGATCCTGTAGTCCTTTTGCAGAGGAGGGACCCAGAATGTCTACCTAAGGCTATAGGTTGGTTTTGACAGGTCCAGGGCTGGAACCCAGGTGGCTTGAGTGCCAGCTCAGTGTTTTGCTCCCTATTGCATTTGTACTATTATTACATTCCCTGTCCTTTCTTTTCTTGGGATCATGTGTAAATGGCAGTAGGAAGAAAAGCTGCCGTATTCCCTGGATGGGGTGTGTGAGTGTGTATCATGTATAGCAGCAAATTACAAGGAGATTCTGTAGAGAGGGTAAGGGAATTTTGAAGACAAATTTTTCCTCTTGCTCATGGTGAAAGAAAAATCGCTCCATCCAGTACCTAAAACCAAAACCACTCTAAGAATACTTTTTTTTTTTTAAATCCAAGAGCACTTTACCAGTCCTTCTTGTGTTTTGTTTTTGAGACAGAGTCTTCCTAAATTGTTGAGGCTGGCCTTGAACTTTTGATCCTTCTGCCTAGGCCTCCCAACTCGATGGGATTACAGGCTTGCTTCACTGTGCCCAGCTAAGAGTACTTTTGTTAAGGCCAAACCTCTCACATGCCTGGCAGGGTAAGCAGGCTGTTCATTTAGCTCTGGATCTTTGAATCCAGTGGTTCTAATCTAGAAGAAACTTTGTCCCCCAAGTGGCACTGAGGTTGTGGAACCGACCCTCTGAAGATGACAAAGGGTGATAGGGGGTGATGGGGGTGATGGGGAGTGAAAGGGGGTGATGAGGGTAATGGGGGTAGTAGGGGATTATGGGGGTGATGGTGTATGATGGGGTGGGGGTGATGGGGGTGTGATGGAAGTGTGATGGGGTGATGGGGGTGATGGGGGTGATGGAGGTAATGGGGGTTATGGAGGGTTATGTGGTGTGATGGGGGATGGGGGTGATGGGGTGGGATGAGGGTGATGGGGATGATTGGGGTGTTATAGGAGTGATGGGGGTGATAGGGTATGGGGAGATGGGGTGATGGGATGTTATGGGGGTGATGGAGGTAATGGGGGGGGTGATGGGGATGATGGGGTAATGGGGGTTATGGGGTGATGGGGTATAGGGTGTTATGGGGTAATGGGGGTAATGATGGGGTGATGGGGATAATGGGAGGTGGTGGGGGTGATGTGGTGATGGGGGTAATGGGATGATGGGGTGATGGGGTGATGGAGTGATGGGGTGATGGGGGTAATGATGGGGTAATGGGGTGATGGGACATCATGGGAGTGATGGGGTGATGGGGGTGAATGGGGGTTATGGGGATGATGGGGTGATGGGGTAATGGGGGTTATGGGGATGATGGGGAGATGGGAGGTGATGGGGGTAATGATAGGGTGATAGGGGTAATGGGGGTGATGATGGGGTGATGGGGTATCATGGGAGTGATGGGGTGATGGGGGTGAATGGGGGTAATGATGGGATGATGGGGTGATGAGGTGATGGGGGTAATGATGGGGAGATGGGGGTCGTGAGGGTCATGGGGTGATGGGGCAGTGCTGTAACTGAAAGCAAGTCCAAGCACTGAGCCCTGCCAGCTTGCCCCTGTGAGCACCTCTGACCAAGGGGACAGGGCGGGGCTGGTCACAGGCCTGGAAGGGAGACACGTCAGAGAGCTGATAGGAGCCGTCTCCCAGGAGTCAGGAAGGTAACCTGGCTCAGCAGCAGGACAAGCCAGCCTCAGGAAAGAGGCCCTCAGCTCTGCTTCTCCTCCGTCATCTCCTCCATCCTCACCTCCTGACTTCTTGCCCCAGGAGAAAGCCATTGGTCTCTCTCTGAGGCTCTGACAGTTCTTTTATTTTTTAGAAAATGAGGAAGGGCAGTGGAGCCTGGCTGAGCCTGCCATGGGGTGAGGTGACAAATGGGATGCTCTTGGTGGCAATGACTCAGACTTGGAGACAGGCAGGCGGACATGGGAGGTCCGGTCCGTCTACAGGGTGATCTAGAGAGGCTCTTTGCTTCCCTGTGCCTCGATTCATCCTCCATAAAATGGGATAAAGATCTCCCCTTCGGTGGCCTGGTAGATCTGAGCTGGAAGGGGCCTGGCACTTAGTGGTTACTGCAATAAAACTCACAGCTGCTCCTGTCCCAGGGTCATCTGATGAAATGAATGAGTGCCACCTGGATTTATGAATTCATTCAGCTCATACGGAGCCCAGTGCTGTTAGGACGCTGGGACACAGTAAGGCACGGTCCTGTCCCTTGGGGCCCACAGGCACCTCTGAGCCCTTGGTATCTGCTGGGGTCAAAGCAGCCCCTGCCTCTGTACCAAGGTCTTCTTGGGCAGGGTCTTGGTGGCCCCTTGCTTCTCCACTTGATTGACATTTGAGCTGAAGGGGAGGGGCCGGCACTTGGGGAGGGGCAGCTTGGCTCACAAGCATCAGCAGGTTCCTGAGGGCTACTTTTGACAAAGGTGCCAGAGAAAATGGCCTCCTTATGTGATTCCCATGACTCATTACTGCTGTGTTGACAGACACCCTTTCTCCTGTTTGGCTCTGCCTTGAGTTTGGAGCCATGATCCACCCTGTAACCCAAAGGGAACAGCTACCCCACACACCCTTGGGCTGGAAAGCAGGTGCAATCTAGGAGCCCCTGTGTGGGAAATTTGCCCAGTTACAGCTTCGCATGCTCAGAAGCCATCCATGGTCAGCACTGAAGTGGGCAGTGATGGCATCTGAGGACCAGTGGCCCAGAAAAGCAATCTGTGGACTGCATGGTCTAGAGGTGGGGGGGGAGGCCTAGTTGCACCCATTGCCAACACTCCTAAATAACAACAATAGCATCAGGGACAATTATTATAATAAGGTCCATAGTCCTTTATCCCAAACTCTGCATTTGGTATAGAATATCAAGGTGTTTTCTTTATTTGCTTTGTTGTACTAGAGATTAAACCCAGGAGTGCTCTACCACTGAGCTATACCCCCAGCCTTTTTTTTTTTTTTTTAAATTGAGACAATTTCTCTTTAAGTTGCCCAAACTGACCTCAACCTTCAATCCTCCTGCCTTAGCCTCCCAAGTGGCTGGTATTACAGGCATGCAGCACTGGGCTGGCTCAGACTGTCAAGGTTTTTAGGAAGGTGATATCAATACTTTATACTTGACATTCTCAGGGGAATGGGGGTAGCACCAGGTAATCAAGCATACAACACAGACCTGGATGAGCATTCAAACGAAGCCAGAGAAATCAAGATGAGAATGATTTCCTATCCATCGAGGAAGTTCTATTGCCAAACTTGTTACGCCAAAACATGGTTTGCTGAGGCCTTTGGATTGATGATCACAAATAAAAGATTGTGCACAAGAAATCATAACAGTTATAGCTCTACCAATGTTGGCTTATCTCTAATTGTTTTCTCCATCTTACTCAAGTGGGAACTAAAGCAGCAAAAATTAGTACAGATCTACAATAACATGCAGTTTAAATTAAAAAACTGTATTGCTTGATCAAGGCCCAGCCCTACCACCTGCCCTTCCTGCACCCAGTCCCCCAGGGTAGAAATTCTAGAACTGTCCCTGCAGAAATGGTTCCCCACACAGAAGCCTTGTGTGAGGAGATGAAGGAAGGGCTTTCAGAGGTCCCCTGTGTTTTGGAGAAGCTGCTCCCCAAGGTGGGTAAGGACCATCCACAGCCTCGTGGAGCCCTGCTGGGCCCTGAGCCTAGGACCAAAACAAAGAAAAGGCAAGGGTGTGTCCCTTCCTTCCACAGGGCTGTGACGCTGCTCCTCCCGGGCTTTCTGGGCATCCCACGTGGAGACATTCGGGAGGGAAAATTAGCCCCAACGCAACCTCTGTCCTCAGTGTTGTCACCATAGATTAGTTTTGCTGCTTCTTGCCCGTCACGTAAGTGGACTCCTAAATACTTACACTTTTGCATATGGCTTCCTTTAATTGGCATAATTGGCTGAGATTCGTCCATGTTGCCTGTGTTGGAAATTCGTCCTCTTTTACTACTGAATAGAAATGTAGGGTGTCAATATCCTAATTTGTTACCCATTCTCCTTTCATGGGCACATGGACTTTCCCAGTTTAGGGTTATTATGAATAAAACAGATGCAAATATCCCAGGTAAGCCTTCTGTGAGAGATACAGACTCATTTCTTTCAGGGAAACGCTTGACAGATATGAAGAGTCTGGGACAAGTGTCTGCTTACATCTGTTAGAAACTTCCAGAGACTTTTTGAAGTGGTTGTACCCTGTTATTTTTTTCCTTTAGCCTTCCATATTAGATGTGTTTTGAGCTGCCTTCCATACCTTTGGGATATTGGTGAGTTTTAAAGAAATGACTGAATAGTTGAGAGGAAGGTGCCCAGACCACGCATCCTCCAGCCAGCACCCGGAACCTCCTGCCCACCAACCTCCTCCCAGGGTCTTCCGCAGCATGTGGCTGCTCCCTCATAGTCACAGTGCGAGTCACACTGATAGGGAGCTGGGGCCTTCTGAGAAACGGAGGCAGTGTGAAGATTCCCTCTTCAAACCCCAATTCTTGCGATCAAGTCAGAAAGACTTCAGACACGTCTCTCAGAGTAACAGGAATGAGTTTATTGAAAGGATAGGAAAAGGGAAAGGGGACACTCTCCAGGGAGAGAGTGGGTCCTCTCAGAGAGGAGAGAGAGGAGAGGGACAGTGGGCCTCTCCTGCACTCAAGTTTTATTGCAGATCCCAGAGAAGTTTCCAGAGAGTCCCGCCCAGGTCCCACCTCTTAACTTTTGACTGACAGCAGGGTGACATCAGACTTTCAAGTCCCCACTGTCATGGCAACTCTAGGTCACCTTTGCCCATCTGATAGGTTCTAACCAGATTCTTTTTCTTTTTTTAAAATATATTTATTTTTTAGTTGTAGATGGGCACAATACCTTTATTTATTTATTTTTATGTGATGCTGAGGATCGAACCCAGGGCCTCGCATGTGCTAGGCAAGTGCTCTGCCACTGAGCCACAATCCCAGCCCCTAACCAGATTCTTAACCCTGCATTCTTACAGATTTCCTGCTTAGGAGGAGCTAGCTGTCTGTATCTCCCAGAGTTTCAGGATTTGGTCACAAAAGTCTCCTCCTTCCAGGTAACTTGGTTTCCTCTTATCACCATTATTTTGTCCACTTCTCCTGAAGTGAACAGGTAGTTGGCTGAGGAATGTGACATATCCCGTCCACGTAGGCTGGGCAGGGCTGCAGGGAAACTGCTTCTTGGAAAAGAAAGCATGTGGGGGTCAGCACCGTGGGCCCATTTTATAGACTTATTCTCTTAACCTCATGTTTCCGCCATCTCCATCTGCCTGTCCCCTACAGCACAAAGAGTCCCCAGCTCTCCCAGGGTCCTCCCTCCCCAATGCTCACCACGTTCCTATTGTGGATGCATTAGCAAGAAGTCCAGTCATTCTGTAGAATAACACAGAGACCCAGTCCATTCACCAGGAGAGCAGGAGGGTGGATGCCCTCAGCTGAAGAGGAAGAGCAGACTGGGGCACTGCCACCAACCAGCCAGCCACATAAGCTTGGTGCCCCTCCCTGTGGGGACCAGCACACTTATCCTTTGGCTTTGGGCTCTCAGAGGTCAACTGTGAGCAGTGACCTATCCCATGGATCACGCAGTCAGGGGAGGCTGGGGCTGGTGAGGTGTCTGTCCCGTGCCTCCTTGGTGACCTCAGTCCTGGCACTATCACCCTGCTCTGATGGCACCACCTGCTTCTAAAGCCTTCTGAAATCATGGCCGTGGTTCTCTATGTTGAAAGAAGCAATGATCTCGGCACCAAGCTCTTCCTGTCCCCATTCTGGAAACTTCTGAAGTGGAATCCCGAAGGGCGGCAAAGGAAAAGGAAAGAAATAATTCGACGGATGGGGTCTGAGTGGAGAGGGCCTTGTAACCCCAGTAAAGGGGCTGAGTACAAGTATGGGTCTTCCCTCCAGGCCCTTCTAATCGCTGCCTCCCATTCTGGGGTAGACTCATAGGATTGCTTCCAGAAGATTCTAACAAGCTTGGTGTTCTATGTGGGAAAAGCAAGAGGCAACACATCAAGTATGCCGTGGCCTGGGTGCTCTGAAGCTGGTGGGCTCCTGTGGCTGTGAACCCATCGCCACCTCTGAGTGAAGGACAAGAGGTGCCTTTCTTTGGCTGGAGTGGAGTGGGAGCTGACCCTCAGGTCCACTCACAACCTTCCCTGAGAAGCTCACAACTCACTACGTGCAAGTGGAGGCCCTGGGTACCATGTCTGATTACATTGGTGGGCACTCTTGGTGGAGGTCCTGAGAAGGAGCCCCAAGGACTGTCCACCTATGTGGGCAGTCTGCCCCACAGCCCACCAGAGTCGTAGGCTTGGGTCTGGGATGTGTTTCTCTGGCAGCGGTAAAATGGCTGGGTCCCACCTCCTCATAGCTGATATGTGAAACCCACAATTCTCTTCTGACTGATCCCAACCTGTAACAGAGTCAGTTAGATCCTGGCAGAGGCTGGGATGGACGTTTCAAACAGGGGCACTCATGGATTTCACAAAACCCTCATGAATCCTGGAAGATGCCAGCTGCCACTGTGTATCTTGGATCTGAATGGCTTGAAGTTCAGGAGTTGGGAGCAGTGAGGGTCACTAGAATAGAATCTTCTCCAGTCAGGTGAGCCAATGACCACGTGAATGAACAAATGGCTCAATGACACTCCGTCCCCAGCCAGAGGAGCCTGCCAGCTACTTGGCCATCTTGCTAACAGTGTGTGCAAGAAGAAGTCAGAATCTCTTGCTTTGGGGGTATATGTGAGTGTGAGCGTGTGTGTATCTGTCTGTATGTGTTTGAGCAATTAATAGAATAAAACTGTCTCCAATATCCAATATCAGATATTTGAAAAATTATCTCAATATATCAACACCCATATAAAAATATCAATATCATTTCACAGTTAAAAGCAGATTATGGAGGAAATCTGGTCGCCTTAAATCCTGGCTCCACTCTTCCACGTTGGTGTGACAGCAAGATTCTTAAATTCTTTGAGCTTTGATTCCTTTGTCTTTAAATAAGACTGACACCTACCTCCCACAGTGAAGGCCAAGATCAAGTAACATACCGTGTGCAAAACACCGGTCCCATCGTAAGCACCTGGCAAATGATTATCAATAAGACACCTGAGTGGCTATTTCCTCCTTTGACCTGGATACTTGGAAAGAACAGTT
Organism: Urocitellus parryii; assembly: GCF_045843805.1. Classification (NCBI taxonomy): domain Eukaryota; kingdom Metazoa; phylum Chordata; class Mammalia; order Rodentia; family Sciuridae; genus Urocitellus; species Urocitellus parryii. The sequence continues at coordinate 179,055,512 of NC_135531.1, forward strand.
TTAAAAAGTCACAAATGAAGGAAAGTAGTTAACAAATGCTGCTTTTAGAAGACAGGCTAGTCTGAATGACCTCTTTACTTGCAAAGGCTTCAGGCAGCGTCTAGGTGAGCAGCGCTGAGCTGTTTGTCTCTTCAATGGATGACACTCAAATAATGATGTTGGCCGGTGCTGCCCCTAATTGAGTTTTAATTACAGTGCTTCTAGGAAGGAGGAAGTTAAACCTCTGTTCTCCTTGCATAATTAAATTTAGGTTAGTATAGCTGGAGAATTCTTAGCCCACACGTGTGCCATATCTCCTTGTCTGAAGGGGGATTTCAAAATTGGACATTGTTGTTTGATGGATGAAGTCTAAGAATGACACATGGGCTTTGCTCCTCTTTAATTACGAATAGTTAATTGTAGAAAGAACCTAATTAGATTGCCACCGGCGGGAGATGTAGGTGGAGATGAGCTAGATCTCTTCATTAACTATGGTTCCAAGGAAAAAGGGGCCAAAGTAGGTTTGTGGGATTCCAGAAACTTCTGGAATTTTGAGACACCTTGCTCTACATGGGTTGCCTTTGGGAACCTGCAGGTGCTTTCAAGTATTTACGTGCCATGCAGCGTGCTTGGCAAAAGGCCAGAAGCCAAAGGTCATGCATGGTCCCTTTCTTTGAGATGACTCCAACTTTTTTTTTTTTTTTTTTTTTTGTGCTGGGGATTGAACCCAGGGCCTTGTGCATGCAAGGCAAGCACTCTACCAACTGAACCATATCCCCAGCCCGACTCCAACTTTTTTAAGGAGAAGAAATTTGCATATTCAAGGCATCCCTCATCAAAGCCCAAACCATGAGGAACCGATGACCAGTTCCAAAAGGCGTCCAAGAGAGCAGATAACTAGCGGCTGCAAGGCTTTTGCAAAAGGCTATACAGAGCCAAACTTCAGCTGGCTCTAAAACCTGGGGCAAGTTAATGAACCTATCTGCAACTCCATTTTCTCATTGGTGCTATGGCATCCGCCTTGTAGAGTTGTGAAAATTCAGTGCTGAGCATGGGCTGGATGTACACTTCATGCTAGGGGAAAAAAGTGGTTCTTATGATTATTTGAGGGCCCTTCTGATTCTGAGACAGTGGCCACCGTGACCTCTCCTGAGCCCCATTTGAACAGGTGTTCTTCTGTGGCTGTGTGTGTGGTGGTGGTGGTGGGGTCCTGAGGCAAAGCTTTATGGGGAAGGGGCTTCTGGGGCATTGAGCTTGAGAGATTTACTTTTGCTGCCTTGAGTCCCCATCCTGTGGCTACCTGGGGACTGCTGTTGATCTAACTTGGACGGTCACCACTGCCCTCCCTGCCATTCTGCTAAGAGTATTTGTTAAGTGAACAGTAGCCCAGTGGTTCCCCCCACAGGACAGATGGCCACATGGAAACATTTTTGACCATCATAGCTAGGTAGAGGTGGTTCCCAGAATCTAGTAAGTAGAGACCAGGAATGCTGCTAGACATCTTACAATGCATAGTGCAGGAAAACCCCTCCCCACACAAGAAAGAATTGTGTGGCCCAAATATCAATAGTGCCAAGGCTGCAAAGCACTGGGGTAAACCTGTCCTGGATCCAGGGCAGCAAGCCTACCAGAACAGCTTCTGATACCATATGTCGCCTGAGGAAGACACATGTCTCCAAGCAGCCCCCATAGCAGACATCATGAGGTCACCTCTACAGGGTGCCAGTTTGGGCTGCTGGTTTAATAAATGGCCTCAGAGTAGCTGTCTTGATGGGTCAGCCAAATGGCCAGAGAGTGTGTTCTACAGATTGGCCACAAGATGGCGATAATGAGATGCACTAGTCTGTGGAATTCGGGCACCTGGGCTCACCGCCTTGTTAAAAGGTGGCCTGTGTTCCTGCTTCCTCCATCCCAGTACCTGGTAGCCTTAAGAGGGAGGCATAAACTGGGAAGAGGGTTCTTGCTAAGCAATTTGTGATCCTCCTTCCCAAACAAATCGAGATCTCTGAACCTCATTGTTGGCAGTGACTGAAGTGTGATTGTGCTCTGCCATAACAAATGGATCCTGTCATCTCTGTGTGAAAGACAGTCTGAGAATGTGTGACTGAAAGGAGGGAAGTGGGCAGGAGTCACTGCATGACAGGTGTCCTGTGCCTGATTCTTTATCACCCAGAACTCTATCATGGGCCATTTTAAAGATATATTTAGTAAATAGCCAAAGTCACACAGTGAAGGCAAGCCCAGGCTTTCCCACGACTGCCAGGAGCCTTTTGTTGGTCGTCAATGTGGGAAGGTTCCTTTATCTGTGTGAATACAGGGCATGGACTGGCTCCTGACCATATGGGGTTGGGGGGTGGACTGTGGAATTCATCACCTACAGCAGAGCACAGGGGAGAAGGGACACTAGCAGCAAAGTGTTTGGAACAATAAGTGCAAACCTGGATACAAGGTCATCTCAGCTCTTCAACTTTGGTGACATCATGACCTCATCTAGTGCATCCCTAAGAGAAACTCTATGGGAAGGAGAGTAAGAAAACTAGAAAGGCCGAGTTCTTAGGGGACTGTATGAGCCACAGGCACACGAGGTGTGTGCATCCTTGGTGACTGTGCTCCTGATTATGAACGTGTCACCTATGAACTTACTGCCCCATGTCTCCCAATCCACCCCTCACTGCCCTGCTCTGGGTGCCTGCACTGGCTGATCTGATACTGATCTTGAAAACTTTTCTCCTTCGCCGACTGGCGCGTTGCTGGGCTTTGTCAGTAGAGGGCGCGAGAGGCACATGGGAGAAGAAGGGGCTTCTCCTGCGCTTTGCTCCTTTCCTGCTCCTGCGGTGTGTGGGACCCTCAGTGCAGTCTCCCTCCACAGAGGCTTCAGTGCACCCCTGTATCCTTCCGCTGAGTTCAAGCGCAACGTTTGAGAGGTGTTTACCAGAAGCTTCCTTGTGATTCTCACCAGTGCCCCAAACAGCTTTCCAGAAAGTTCAGTGATATTCCTACCAAGCAGATTTCTGGAAAGTTCCTTGTCACCCCAGAGGGCAGCTGCCAGCTTGACAGTCTTCACTGAGTTCGCCTCAGCCAGCCTCTCCATCATCCAGCGGGCCCCCAGCCTCACCCTCTCCAACACGGTCTGAATCTCAGCCTTTGTGGGGCTCCCAAATGAGTTTTCTCCTAGGGGACTCCTCAGTCTTAGGATAGTGCCTACCCCTAATACCTGCCGATCCTGTGTTCTTTGAATTCGTTTTCTCCTTAGTAGCCAGGGTCTGAGTACCACTCATCCTCATTCCTCATTAACAGCTCTCAACTTTACCTGTTGAAGATCCTGTGTGATTTAGCCCTGTTGTCTAGACCCTGACTGGCATACTCTTCTTTTGTTTCTCAATATCTACCTACCTCTCCCAGTTTTTGCATCTGGGTGCCCTTCGACAGACCTGTTTGTAGAACTATAACAAGAAACAAGCACTCTCACTCCACCAAGGGCAGGTGACTTGAGTGTGAGAGGTGGTTTCAGACTATTGGAATCTTAAACTCTATGATTGAATTTTTGTTCTTGACATTTCACAGTTGGAGAATCTGCAGCCCAGCATTCAAGTCTAGCTGGTCTTAGCCTAGTGTGTCTTAGCCATGTTTCCAACAAAGGTACAACCATGTCTAGCAAGGCTAATCAGCTTGCCATGTTAGTTATTTACACGTTAGTGAGAGTGAGTGCCCAAGGAAGGCTTCATGTTGGTTGTGAAAATCAGAACAGAAACCCAGGTGGCTTGAGTCACAATTCAGTTTCTTGCCCCAAATTGTGTTTGTACCATCCTTTAAATTCCTTGTTGGTTCTTTTCTTGAGACCATGTTTGTATGGAGGTAGGAGAAGCTACTGTATTTTTTGGAGGGGTTTTTGAAAGGCTCATCATTTATAGGAGAGAAATACAAGGAGTTTTTGAAGAGATGGTAAGAGAATTCTGAAGACAACATTTTCCTCTTCCTGATCTTGAATGAAAAATTGTTCCACGCTGTTCCTAAACCAAGACAACTGAAGAAAACCTTTACAAAGGCCAAATCTCAGACACCTGGTACAGTCGGCAGGCTATGTATTTATCTTTTCTTGGATCTAATCCAATGGTTTTCAGCTGGGGAAACATTATCCCCCAAGGGTCTTTGGGTAATATCTGGGAGACGTTTTTGATTGTCATGACTGGGGAGGGGTAAATAGAGGCCAGTGGATGCTGCTGAACATTCTAATACACAAGGCAGACCTCCACAGTAAAGAATTACCTGATCCAAAGTGTCAGTAGTGATAAGGTTGAGAAAACCTGATCTAACCAAACATGTTTCTTAAAATCACAGAATCACAGAACTGAACAGAGGCACCTCTACCAACTCATATATATATATATATATATTTTGGTCTCCAACTAATGGACAGCCAACTTGAACACCTAGGACAGGCCAGAGACTTCTGGACTATGGGTACTAGTGGAGAATTCAAGGTCCATTGGTTATTTGTAGGATCCGCACAATGAGAACTTGTCTTTACCAAAAATAATACTGTAATACTGAAAATTAGAGAGGAAACTACTCATCAGAAATCCTGCCACCATCCCCCAAAACTATTTTAATTATTTTGTTATCAGCAGATATTGCTGCCTATACACCTAATTTTTCTAGAATTGCACTCTATTTTTTTCCCACTTGACATTCTATCACATCTCATCATTTTCTAGTTGTGACACCTGTTCATCATTGATAGTGACAAAAATGAGAAATGTCTCCTGATCTAATGATTCCTTCCCCATCTGTTGGATATTTAGATTGTTGTCAGTTTCTTCCCCGTTGTAAGAAATACTGCCTGAATTATCATTGTACCTCAGATCTAGTTTGTGCGTCAGACATTTTTTCAGAATGAAGCCCCACACTGAGGACTCTTGATTCAACTGACTACTTCTCTCTCTTATCAGAAGAGAGTATTGCCAAAATCTCCAGGGCAGGGACTGGAGGATACCATTGCACTGCTAAAGAGTAATACGAGTTATTTGAGAAAGATAAATTCTAGAATGAGGACTAGCATTTTGGAGGAAGTTGGTTCAGAATGCCTGACCCTAACCCTAACGTATACAGATTATATTTATAGCCAGAGAAAAAGAAATGACTTACAGAAACAACCTGATTGACTGCAGTCAGCTTTTGCCTTATATGGATCTGGTCAGATCAGTTGGTAGCCTGTGATTGGTTGAGGGTCAACTGCTGTGACTCAGCTACTTCAGCAAGAATATACTCTTAAATTAGGTTGCAATTTGTTTATATACTAAGTGAAGTTGCATTTTGCTGTATATGGAGGCAACTTTGGGCCAAATTTCATCATCTCAGTATGGAAATAGGCTTAGGCCAAACTTCCTTAGCACCGTTGACATTAGTCCCTAAAACATTCTTAGTACCACTAGGAAGCTGGCAGAAGTATTTGTGGTGAAGTCTCTGGAACATTTCTTATGCCCTTATTTCTAAAATCAGCTCCTTTGCTAACACTTCCAGAGCATGTTTTTTGTCTTGAAGACCAACTGAAGACGAGGACCTTGTCATTTCAACAAAGGGTACTCTATCTTGCACCAGCCCCGAGGTGGATGTCCCTCCTGGACACCATGGCGGAGCTGGTCTTGAAGCAGTATTAACTACTAGCAGGCTGTCCTCGACCTCTGCTGGAGTCAGGGAGGGCTTTGTGAACAGCTACCAATGAAACTGTATCAGCAGCTGAACTTGGACTAAATAAGCGATGTACAAACTTTTATAAGCATCTGACTCACCGTGAGACTTGTTAAAAATGCAGGTGACCAGAGCTGGGTTGTGGCTCAGTGGTAAAGTGCTTACCTAGCAAGTAGGAGGCACTGGGTTCTATCCTCAGCACCACATTAAAAAATAAAATAAAATAAAGATACGTATTAAAAAAAACCTGCCAACTGATAATTTTTTAAAAATGCAGATGAATACTCAAATCTTCCAAATCAGAAATTTTTAGGACTGGGGAGCAGGACTGTATATTTCTAGCAAGCTGATTTTGATCCACAGTCCTGAGACTCACCAAAGTTTGAAAATCACTCTGCTCCATATCCCTGCCCAGGGAAGGATAACAGGAATGAAGCCCCCTCACTTGGAATTTGTTTGCTTGGGAGTTGCCTATGCTTCATGTCTGCTTTCTGAGGCTCTCTGATGAGAACTGCGTTGAACAATACCTGTCTCCGAAGCGTGTTAGTACAGTTTTCTTGCTGTTGAGCTGTTGTGGGCCCTGAAGTAGGTAAGCTATTACTATAATGTCCTGTAGGGGGCCCCATTCATCTTTGGAGACAGTGAAGGCTCTGTCTTTGGAGAGTGGGTTTATTCATTGCATGGACCACCACAGTCCTGTTTGTTAGAGAAGAAAATCCCTCTGTTTAGACATTTGAATTAAGCAGCAGGGTGCAGGGTCAGACCATTTTGGGGGGAGGTTGTTGATGTTTTGTTTTTTTTTTTTACTATGTTGGAGACTAAGCTGAGAGCCTCATGCATGCTAGGCAAGTTACTAAGCCACATCCTCAGCCCTTAGTGTCACTCTTGGTCTCCCCCAAAGAAAAATAAGATGGCACCTGGCATGTCATGGCATGAAGAAAGCCATGAATCAAGCTGGGGTTTCTAGAATGTTGAGTGCTTGGAACTTCTGGCTGCTGCCGAGGTGCCTTCCCTTGGCCTGGGTGGTGGTTACATGTATGTTTACACAATAATAGTCTGTTAAACTGTGCACTTATAGTTGAACACTTTTCTGCATAAACGTTATATTTCACAGTAAAAAAAAAATTTAAAAAAATATTTGACCTTATAAATGTGTGCAATAATTACATCAAGTAAAAGAGAAAAAGTTTAAAAAAAAAAAAAACCCTTTGACTGGCTGTTTTTAAATCATGACGCTAAGATCATTTTCAAAGAATTGTAGCTGTACATATGAATGCTAAAATTGTAGTTAAGAAACATCAGTCATAACAAACAACGTATATGCTATAAATACATATATATATATATACGTATGGGTATACATATTATTACATACATTTTATATATATACATATATTATTTCCCTCTCTGTGTATATATATACATATATACACATATATATACATATATATGTATAATCCGTTTTGCATACGGGTACCTGTATCACTCACAAATTCTGAGAGTTCCGTCTTTTCCACCAGGTGACCCTACTTCTTCTCAACCATAGCTGATTGAAACTGATGGGCTCTGAACAGTATAAGAAGATAAACTGGGTCAATCAAATTCCCTTTCTCAGGAATCTAGACTACAAAATATCCAGAAAATGAGCCCATTACTAGTAGGAGCCAAGGTGTAAGAACTATGCTATAGAAAGAAACCAGGATGGAGCACATAATTCTGAAATTGCAGGAGAGTAGTCACAAGAAAAATAGAGAAGCCAGAAAGGAGAGCCTGTGGTCCAGGAGAGAGACCAGGACCTTCCGCAGTCCCTTGAGCAGCCAGGGTTCCTGGGGTAATCCCATTAAATTTGTATTTTCAGGTAACACATGACTTTACACTCATCTCCCTTTCCTTTGGGTAAATTGCATGAGTTTCTGGCTGTATGACAAAAATAGTTTAGTGATCATAATTAAAATATGTATGTATGTAAAATATATATATATATATATATATATATATATATATATGTATATTTTAAATGGCTTTAATAAAAGACTTGAAGGGAAAAACTCCAGACTCTCACAGTGGTTGTTTCTATGGTGGCAATATTTCTGGTAATATTAATTTCCTTCTGTATTCTGTGCTCTAGTTTCCAAATTTGGGGGAAGAATTGCCATAGGTTGGGTCCTGAGCGCCCCCCAAGGCCCACATGTTGAAGGCTTGGGGCTGCCCCACGGTATTATGGGGGATGTTGGAACCCTCAGGAGGAGGTTGAAGGAAGTTAGGTCATTGGAGACGTGACCCAGCTCCTTTCAGTTTCCCTTTGCTTCCTGGCTGCCATGAGGTAAGCGGCTTTGCTCCTCCACACCCTCCTGCCATGATGTTCTGCCTCACCACAGGCCCAAAATCAACGGAGCCAGTTGACCACAGATTGAAATTTCCGAAGCCACGATAAACCATTCCTCCTTACAAGTTGATTATCTCAGGCATATTGTCAGCGACAGAAAGTCAACTAACAAACCACATTTATAATCAGCTCACAAAAATTTAAAGCTATCCAGACATGGGTCTGCCTGCCTTGCTCCAGGATACAGGTGATCAGTCTCCCTGTCTTCAATCAGTTCACAGTCAAGAACCAGAGCTGGGCATGGCGGGGAAAACCTGTAATCCCAACAGCTTAGGAGGCTGAGGCGGGAGGATTGCAATTCAAAGCCAGCCTCAGTAACATAGCAAGCTTCTAAACAACTTAGCAAGACCCTGTCTCTAAATAAAACAATAAAAAGGGCTGGGGATGTGGCTCAGTGGTTAAAAAAAAAAAAAAAAAAAAAAAAAAAAAAAACGCCCCTGGGTTAAAAAAAAACAAGCCTAGTCCAATTCACAGGACTTGGGACAGATTCTAGGAAGATAGGTGTAGTGGCATCATTTTTTGAATTTTTATTTATTTATCTATTTATATTTAAGATGAGATCTTGCTCTATTGCCTAGGTTGGTCTCAAACTTCCTCTACCTGCCTCAGCAACCCCCCCTGCCACCCTACCAAGTAACTGGGAATACAGAAGGAGTATCCTTTTATAATTTTCTGAGTCCCTCATTAATGTAAAGAAATTACTTAACAATACAATAATAACAGCAGTAGAATTTTAGAGTTGCATACAAAAATTCTTTCAGGCTCAGTGACATATCTAGGCTAAGCTGCGCTGGGAAGTAGGAAGGAAAACTAATGAAAGAAGATTGGCGATGAGCCTTAATTGTGGAAGATGGGAGATGGCACATGAAGGTCATTACATTATTCTTTCATGTTTGCACATTTTCTTAGTGCATTTTCTGCTGCAATTATAGAATACCATAGACTGGGTAATTTATCAAGCAAATAAATTTGTTTCCCACAGTTCTGGAGGCTGGGAAGACCAAGATAATGTTGTCAGCGCCTGGTGAGGGTCTTTAATGGTAGAAGGTAGAAGGCCAAGCCAGTGCACAAGACAGAGAAGACTGGGCCTGGTGCAGTGACACCCACCTACAATCCTAGTGACTTGGGAGGCTGAGGCAGGAGGATTGCAAATGTGAGGCCAGTCTGGGCAACTTAGAGAAACCCTGTCTCAACCTAAATAAAAAGGACTGGGGATGAGGTTCAGTGGTAGAGTGCCTCTGGGTTCAAATTCTAGTATCATAAAAAAATAATAATAATAACAATTGAAAGTTAAGAGAGCGAATATTGGATAGAAATTTATCCTTTTATCAGGAGCCCAGTCCTGTTATAACTAACCCAGTCCTATGATAAAGTCATTAATCCATTCAGGAAGTATGTGAGTTTTTCATCTCTGTGAACAAAATACTCGACAGGAACAACTTAAAGGAAAAAAAAGTTTATTTTGGCCCATGGTTTCAGAGGCTTGGTCCACTGTGGGCCAACTCCATTGCTCACCTCCAGGGTGAGGCAGAACATCATGGCAGAGGGGTGTGGTGGAGGAGAGCTGCCCATTCATGCAGCCAGAAAGCAGAGTGAGAAAGGGAAAGGCACTGAGTCCAGGACACACCCTACCTCCCCCAGCCACACCCCAGCTGCCTTTAGTGACCACCCAGTTAGTCTGTCCACACTAGGATGGGCTGATTGGGGTGCTACTCTCCACAATCCAATCATTCCCTGGCCCCTTCCACAGCATTTGTGTCTTAACACGGGAGCTTTGAGTGGACACCTCATCTTCAAACCATAATGTAAGATCAGAGGCCTCACGATCTAATTAAAGGTCCCACCTCCTCATGATGCTAATTAAACTTCAACTTGAGCTTTGGAGGGAACATTCAAACCCGAGTACACGGCTTGACAACTTGTGTTATAAGAAGCTCAAAAAAGAGGAACTGGGCAGAAGAGAACCCAGAGGATGTGGTTTTTCCTCCAGTAACAGTGATCTCTGGATGGGACATCTGGGTCCGTTTCCTGTCTCTGTGCTGGCCCCCAAGTGATGATCCACCACCTGGTACCTCATCATAAAATAGGACAGTGCAAGGTGGAAGCTGCCTGTGGGTTGAGCTACCCACTGGGGGGGGCAGTCAGTAAGAGCACAGGCTTTGGATGAGAAGGGCTGGCTCTGTGCCCACCTCTGCCACAGCTCCATTGACCAAATACCAGCCCGCTCTCCTAGCCTGTGAAATCCTGGGATTGTGGTCAACGAGTGCTGAGGTTCTCTCCACCTCTTAATCTGACTGTGGCATAAAGGGTAGGTGCAGCGACCTACTCTCCTCACGAGAACCCCATCCTCCAATTTTTTTTCTGAAATTCCAGCTTGTGGTCACCTCTCCTTGCCAGTGCAGCTCTATAGCCCAGAACAGATTCTAGGATGCCCCATCCCAACCTCGGCTGCCCGGTCATCGTAAGGATGGGTGAGCACAGCAAGCATGAGTCCTGGCTTCAGATCCTCTGTTGAAGGCAAGGATGCATTTTTAGGGAACTTTCATTCTTAACTGTTTAAACAAAAGAAACCTTGGGCTGGGGATGTGGCTCAAGTGGTAGCGTGCTCGCCTGGCATGCGCGGGGCACTGGGTTCGATCCTCAGCACCACATATTTTAAAGATGTTGTGTCCACCGAAAACTAAAAAAAAAAAAAAAAGAAAAAGAAAGAAACCTTGATGTCTGGAAGGACAGGTCTCTGTCATCTGAAAACCGCCCCAGTATGGAACCCCTCAGGCTGCAAAGATGTAGGACAAACAGCCAATCCTCTCCCAGGAGGCGGTGGGTTCCACTCCTGTGGCTTTTGCTTGTTTCATTTTGGTGTCTTAGATGCCACGGCCACTTACGCCTTTGCAGAAAGTGTGAAAGGGGCAGCTTCGCATCCAAATATCAATCTAAAAAGCAAAGAGGCTCAGAACAGGGGCTGTCTGTATTCACAAAATAATACCATGCTAATGAACCGCACCGCAGAGACTCTGTACAGCAATTCTGATTTCTAATGGAATCTGGAAGAGGGGCTCATTAGAGATGCTAGGCGTGTCATTCACTTTAATTAAAATTTGAGCTGGGAGAGCTTGAAGAAGCCAGCCCAGCGAATGAGATTTCAAAGAGAGGGAGGGGAGGAAGGGGCAGGATATTGACATGAATAAAGGAGACCTTAATTAAAGGATTAATGATGACAATAACAATAAAAAAAACCGCCCCATCCTCACTTTGTCTCTGCAGTGGCAAAGTCCTGCGTGAGGCAGCACCAGGCTGAGAAGGGCCTTCACAGCTTGGAGGAAGGGACCTGCCGGGTGGGGGTCGGGGGCCTGTGCAGGGAATTCCTGGGCCTCTGTCGTCTGGGGATTTTTGCACAGTGGAATGTTTAAGGCCTGATCTGACTGAATCGTCCCCTCCAATCTTTCACTTCTGCAGATAGGTATAGACTCACCAACCTCCTTTAAAAAGAGAGCCCTTCAGAAGCCTTAATGAGCACAGCTATGTCCCTATCCCAACCCTAAAATATAAAATTACAGCCAGGAGGTGCAATAAATCCCCCTTTCTTGCCAGGTGCGGTGACTCACGCTTGTAATTCCAGTGGCTTATGAGGCTGAGGCAGGAGAATTGCAAGTTCAAAGCCAGCCTCAGTAACTTAGTGAGGCCCAAGCAACTCAGTGAGACCCTGTTTCTAAATAAAATACAAAAAAGGGCTGTGGATGTGGCTCAATGGTTAAGTGCCCCTGGATTCATCCCTGGTATCAGAAAAAAAAATGCTTTTCCCTCCATGGATCCTTGAATGACTTTTGGAGGAAAGATGAAGAAGTCAAGAGCTTTCAACATAATGTCTGGATCCACTCTGCTTTTACTAAAGCCTGTGCTGCTTTTGCCTGGTGTCCCCCCTCCCCACCCTCACCCCTCCCCCTCCTCCGCTGGAGGGCAGCTCAAATGATGGAGGTGACCACTGCAGTGTTCTGAATTTACCCGCTCACTGCCCACGGTCCTGTCTTTCAGGCCTTCCTTGGGATCTCAGACTACATTCATCTGCAAGGCTGGCACAGCACAGTGGCTCACACACCACTGAAATTTATTTTCTTACACTTCTGTGGCAGGAAGTCTAAGAGCACCATTCAGGCAGGCTGGGTTTCTCCGGAGGCCTCTCTCCGGCTTTGTAGATGGCCATGCTCTCTCTGGATCATCACAAGGCCATGTCTGCATGTGTGTCTGCATCCTGATTTCCTCTTCTTATAAGGACAGCTGTCGAATGGGAGTAGGGTACAAGCTTCTCACCTCTTTTGTTCTCCAGTCCCTCTTTAAAGACAGAATCTCCAAATACAGCCATGTTCCATATTCACAGGAGTTAAGATTGCAACATACAAATTTAGGGACACCACTGAGCCCATCACAGGGACTAAAAAACAAATGAAACCAGAACACTCAGTGTTCCCCTGGAGTCAGCCTTCACCATGCTACTTTATTTGTGTGTGGATCTTTTTCTGTGCCCCCTTTTCTTTGCCCAACAAGCAGAGGCTGCAGGGGCCCAGGGGAAGGGCTTTGTGTCATCTCACTCCATGGCCGAAGGGAGAAGGTTTAAACAGACTGGCGAGGATGTGTATCTTGCTGAGTTTCCCAAATTAAGATTCTGTTTAAAGTGAACTGAAGGCAGAGACTACAGTTAAGATTATAAATAAACTTTCTTAAGCATTTAAACCTACACAATTAATTATGAATACCTTATACGACTCTGTCTGTAAGTAAACTCACCGCGCTGGGTTTCATTAGCCCACCAATCCCTCTGCACACAGCAAATTGGCAACACTCGCTGGCCAGAAGTGGCTCGAGCTGGCTCTCTCTGCTCCTCGTGTCAGTTGTCATGGGCAGAGGTGGCCCAGGTGGGTAGGTTACGGGAGCAGAGCGATGCCTGGGAACACCTCTGTTCCCAATGGTCACAATGATCACAGTTGCCTAGGTTATCTTTCAGGAGCTTGGATGCTGCTTTTGTCTATTGCTCATCAGTTAAAACTATTGACCTTCCCTTGGGCCTATGCAAATGTACAATGGGTGACTTTTGACATCAGAGGGCCAAAACTCTACCCTCGGAGCAGATAACGCTACGATTTTCTGAGCACACACACTTTGAAGGTCCGGGAAGTTTAACTACACATATGCACACCACCAATTACCTCACTTTTCCCTGCTTCCAATCTTTTTTTTTTTTTTTTTGGTACTAGGGATTGAACCCCAGGGACAATTTAACTACTGAGCCACATCCCCAGCCCATTTTATATTTTATTTTGAGACAGGGTCTTGCTAAATTGCTTAGGGCCTCTCTAAGTTGCTGAGGCTGGCTTTGAACTTGCAATCCTCCTGCCTCAGTCTCCAGAGCCACTGGGACTCCAATCACTTTTCCCCATGCCTCAGACTATCCTGTTTCTTGATCCCATAAACCCTCCTAAACCCTATCCTCCGGGAGGTGGGCTTGAGACTTGGGGCTCAGGCCTCCCCATGTTTGGCTGCCTTGTGAATAAACTCTCTTTTGCAAACTTATTGTTTTCATGGGCAAAAGGGCCTGGTTCAGTAACAAAATCCCAGCCCCCAGCACGTCAGAATGTGACTATATTCAGAAGTAAGGTCTTTTTTTTTTAAATTATTTTTTAGTTGTTGTTGGACACAATAACTTTATTTTATTTATTTACTTTTAATGTGGTGCTGAGGATCAAACCCAGGGCCTCACACATGCTAGGCGAGCATTCTACCGCTAAGCCACAATCCCAGCCCCAGTAAGGTCTTTAAAGAGGTGATCAGGTCAAAATGAGAGCCCGGAATCCAGTGTGACTTGTGTCCTTAGATGAAGGACATGAGGACACAGAGACACCAGGATGCACACACAGAGGAAAGGCCATTTAAAATAGGTGAAGAAAGCCATCTAAAGCCAAGGAGAAAGGGCCTCAGAAGAATCAAACCCACTCACACCTTGAACTTGGACTTCCAGCCTCCAGAATGGCAAGAGATTGATCTCAGTGGTGGAAGCTCCTAATGTGGGGTGTTTTGTTATGGAGCCATGGTCCAAGGCCCCTCCCAGAAGGGCCTTGGGGAAAACAACCCCTGTCCCAGCCCCAGCCCCCGCCCACCTTCAATGCCAAAAACATGGGCTTAGCATGTTCTCTGTTTTGTCACCAAGGTGGAAAACATCCAGTGTCTTCACGACCCAGGGCCTGCCCAAGGACAGGGAGCAGGGTCTGACAAAGCTGTACATTCCAAGCAAGGAGTCCCTGCAGATCTCCTCTAGAGCAGGCTTCACGATGCTTTAAAAAATGCCTTTCTATTTATCACTCATTTCATTATAACCACAGTAGGAAAAGAAAGACACTTTCGGGGCATTTCAATTTTATAAATGAGGAAGCCAAGCCTTGAGGAAGTTGAATTGTTGGTCCGAGGTATTCTAATTGTGATTAGATTCTGCATCAGTTAATGTGGTAGACATTGGTGTTGGTGGCCACATAGTCCCAGCTTTTACCACTTGGGAAAATGGTAGGAATTGCTCACTAGCAGCTTTTGAAATAAGGCATGTCCACGTGACTGGCTTTAACCAATCCAATGAGAGGGGAAGTGCTAGGGGTCACTTCAGGGCAGAAGTTTCTAGGGCCAGGGAGCAGTTTGCAAGATTCTCTGTCCAGCAGCCTCCAGTAGCCAGGGCTGTGATGAGCTCTGCCCACCCTCAAGGGGTCCGTGACCTGAAGGAAGTTAACTTGTACTAACTAGCTTGAGAGCTGTTTGTTATCATATCTAACCTGACTTATTCTGACCAATCCAGGTAAGATCCTTTTAGCTGCAGGAAAAAGAAAAATCCATCAGAAAGTGTCTCAACCACAAGAACATTCATTATCTCCTGTAACAAACAGTCTGAAAATAAAGTAGTTCAAAGTTTGAACAATTGTGAGCCTCAATGACAGCCTCAAGGACCCAAGTATTTTTCCCCATCAAATTCAGCACTTCATTTCTCCCCACTCAGGGGGACAAAATAGCATCAGTAGCTCCAGCCATCATGTCCTCACACAATAATATCCAGTTGTCATAGAGAGAATTTCCCTTCTCCTGTCCCTTTTTAAAGAATGATTAAAACATTTTCAGAAGTTCCCTTACTCCGTGGAGACTCCTTCAGGTTTCCTCTGCCAACGCTGGGTCACGTGTTTACTAAACTGTCCAGGGGCACAGAATCAGCATTAATTCACTAGAATAATGGAGTTCTTTTCTCTGGGGTGGACAGGGGTCCATCCTCCCTGAAAGTACAAGGCCACCTATTTCTGTTGGCAGGGAAGTGAAGCCACCCAACGGTGTTAGAAGAATCCAGATCCTGACTTCCGTATGCCAATCTTTCTCTGCTCACCCCTGACATTTCATGGATAAGCACGAGAGATCAAGAGTTCCAGAGGGCAGAGGTGGGCCTCTGGTGTGCTCCTTGGCCTTGAGCATGGTGCTGGGAAGGTGGTTCAGCTCCAGGGGGCAGTTAAGATCCACCTGCAGGCAGCCAGTGAAGTGTTGGCACTCTTCATGCCTGCAGGTGCCAACACCCATAGGTCTGCCTGCAGCTGCAAATCCCACACCCTCAGCCAGTCGGCGGTACAAGAGGCCCAGAGTACAGGACATTTGCTTCCCAGTAAAATATCCATTCCTTCCCTGGCTCCTGTTTGCACAACAGTGCTTGCTGATTGATTCATTAAGTCCTGCTTGCTGCTCTCACTTTGGGAAATAAACTGACAGCTGAAATTATAGCAAGATTTAAGACAAGGATGACAGACCCAGACGGGAACGAATTAGGGGAGACTTAATGCACCCACATCAGAAGCACTCAGAACCGCAATCAGGGGCCACGTTCCCGCCCTCCCATTAACCGTTTCCCTGGGACTTACAGCAGAGACAGAATTTTGGCTTGAACAAGCCAAGAAGCTGAGCCCGTGTGGCAATTATGACCCTCTGAACAGGAAGGGTCCAGGCAAGGGAGTTTCTGAACTCAGAATAACTTTCCCTGAAACAGTAAATATTTTTGAAAGGAGGGAAATGTGCCTCTTTGTTGGGGTTGGCTGTATTGGTGTGAGTGTGTACCTACTTGTGCGTGTGTGTGTGCGTGTGCAGGTGTGTTTTGCATAACATGTACACGGGTGTGTGTGCAGGAACACGTGTGTGTGCCCATTTCTGGGGTGGGGGTGGGGCTGAGGAGAAAGGACGCTTGTGGTCCTACGAGTTACCTTTCCAGGGGACAAACCTCACCACTCGCAGGAGGTGAGGATTTCATTTCCCTCATCCTCAGACTCCCCCACTCCTACACACCCACAGCTGTGGGTGCTCTTCTGCCAATGTTCCCGCTGGTCAGACCAACATGGGAAAGGCTCCTTGAGAGGACAGTGGTGGCCCCAACATCCATCAGGTCCCCTCAGTTGCTGGACAGCCTGGCAGCAACAGGGCAGGATGGGGTGCTGAGGTTGAAGGGTTCCACGCCCCAGAGGAACCCTTCCTGTTCAGCCTGCTTGGGAACAGTCCCCTTTTGGTCACCGTCTAGAGGTGCTGGGTTTGTTGTCTCCACTCAGCAAAGAATCGAAGAACAGGACACCGAGACAGCAAGCAAGAAGTAGGTTTATTGAAAAGAGATGGGGAGACGGAGACAGGCCTCCCTGAAGACAGGGGCCCCACAGATGGGAAGCATCTGTACAGAAGTGTCTCGCTGGGTCCCCCACTTGTGTCCCTGAGCACTTCTGCCAGCCAGGAAGTCGACCTCATGAGAAGACCCTCTCCTCGCTCCCTTGTTCTGGCCCTGCCCTTGGCCTCCTCCCACGTCACCTTGCCCTGGCTGCCCACGCCCTTCTGCATCTCCCTCATTTTGAGCTGAGTCAAGCACCACTGTCTTGGGGTGGCTGTGACACTTCCGGGTTGTCTAGGGCCATCACAGGGTCCTGCTGGGGCCTGGCCACCTGGGCTTCTAATTGAAGTGAACACAGCACTCATTCACTGTTTCACGGATTGGCTCAGCACAATTATTTGGCTCCACTTGGGTGCTGGGCTTTCAGCTGAGGGACTGTGTGAATGTCCCCAAGAGCAGAGAACAGTTCCTGCCCTCTAGGACAGTCTGACCAGGGGGACATCCCATAAACAAGTGAATAAGGAAAGGAGATCTCCAGAGACTGTGAATGAAATAAACAGGGTGACGGTGCCTGGGGGTGGGGGAAGACGGGGACTGTTTCCCTAAAGAGAAAGAGATGTAAGTGGAGATGTCAAGGTTAAGAATAAGTCCGTCATGCCAGGAGAAGGGTGGTCACAAACACTCAGGGGGCACAGACAGGGGGACAGTGGAGCCTGGAGCTTGGCCAGATGAAAGTAGGGAGATGGGGGGCTGGGAATGTGGCTCAGCGGTAGCCCACTCGCCTGGCATGCGTGCGGCCCGGGTTCCATCCTCAGCACCACATACCAACAAAGATGTTGTGTCCGCCGAGAACTAAAAAATAAATAAATAAATATTTTAAAAAGAAAGAAAGAAAGTAGGGAGATGGGAAGTCTGGGGTCAAGCAGGGCCGGACCCCGTGTGGCTCTGTGGGTCCTGGTAAGGAATCTGGGTTTTATCTTCAGAGCAATGAAGACCCAGGGGAGGCTCTTGAGCAAGGGCGGCTTGAGACGTGATGACGAGGTCTGAGGGCCCCTGGCCATGTGGAGACCAGGAGCTCTGTCCCCGTCACCCAGTGTCACCTGGTCTGTGTGTGTCTGGAGTTCCAAGCAGAGACTTGTTCTCCTTTCCTGTCTAGGCAAATCCAGATGACCAGATGATTGCTGACCCCCCAGGGCCCCTCATGTGAGATGGGCCATGTGAGATGCCCCACCCTGGGCCTGACAGCCACCCTGGAGCTGGTGTAGGTGGGAGAGAGACCCCCGGGGAAGGCAGGAGCCCTCTGTGTTCGTCCCAAACCTGCTGCCAGAGCCAGACGGCTAGAGGGGACTTCACATGACGCCTCCCATAGTTGCTTAACATACACGATGGACATGCTCCCAGGCAGGCCACTTCCTGAACACCAGGGCATGGAACCCTTGGAAGTTTCTGCATCCAGACTTTACAGTGGGCATGACATCACCCTGTGCACTGAGGGAAAGACCGAGAGCTGAGAGCAGTCCAGCATCAGACTGTCCTCCTCCTCCACAGGTGACACTCTAGACTCTACCTTCTAGGTCTCCACCCCTCTCCTTGGAGGGCCTGGGCCTCAGCGCTCTCGGGATTCCATGATAATATGCCTTTGACTCTCGCACTAGCAGCACCAAAGCTAGTTATCATTCAGGATGATTTCAGCCACACACACAAAAAAAATCCCTCAAATAATTGTGACTTAAATTACTAGGACATAATTACCTCAGTAACAATAACTCAGCAGCAGATGTCTTCATTCAGCAGCTCAGTGAGAGTGAGATTTGAGATCTGTTTCTCTGTCATTTCTTTTACTTCTCATGGTCACAAACTGGCTGCTGAAACTCCAAGTATAGCAATGCTTTCATTCACCCATTTAACAAACATTTAAAAAGTTCTACTGTGCGTTGAACATTTTTCAGGGGCTGGGAGCACATCAGTGAATAAAACTGGCAAAAATCCCTGCCCTCAGGAGTTTTCATTCTGAAAGTATTGTTGTAGGGACAGACAAGGCAAGGCACCGAAGATAACAGGAAACTGTTTTATTTGCCTGCAGCCAGGTTCAGAGGGCACAGCTTTTGCTGTAATCAATTAATTCCCTGAACCCCTAGTTCAGGTAGTTTCAGCATTTTATACCCAGTGTGTCAGGGGAGGGTCTCAGAAGTTCACAGTCTGCAGAAGTTCACACAAAAGCAGCTTTTTCTTTCACTGTTCTGGGCAAGTTAACCCTTCAAGGACAACACTTGAGAAGGGGAGAGCTGCTTTTCCCCTTTCTTGCCTCCCCTCACCAACTATTACCATGAAGCCGGGTTGGTAATTTATCTTAAAAATGTAGACATCTCTGTGAAGCACATTTCTATAAACTACTATACTGGATATATGTCTGTGAGAAACTAATAAGGGGGTGTCCAGCACCTGGAGTGTGGTTATCTTCCCGGCCACTGGCCAAGTAAAACAGGGCAACACGAAAATAGGAAGTTTATCTACATTGAACTCTTTTGCAGAGACTCTTTCGCTGATAGTCCTAAAATCAGCCATGGTGAAGAATTCTGGAGAGGCCCAGTTAAGACTTTTGTGGAGGATGGGGTGCCACTACAGTAGGGAGAAGCAATGAAGAAAGCAAGTAAGCAAACCAACAAATTCTTATGTGATAAGAATTCGTATGTGATAGTATGTTCTATGGAGAACAATAAAAAAAAAAAGGAAGAGAAGAAAAAGGATGATTTTCTTCTGTTTGTTTTTGAATGAGACAAGAAAAGCTCTCACTGAGAAGCTAACATGTAAGAAAAGATGTGAAAGAAGGAGAAACTGAAGATCTGGAGGTAGAACATTCCGGATGGTGGGCACAGCACACATGAAGGCCCTGAGGCAGGAGAGGGCTTAGCATATTCTGGGAAAACAAGTGGCCGGGGTAGCTGGAGAGATGTGATGAAGGGGGACAGCTAGTATAAGGCTAAGTTAGAGGGGTCAGAGGTCGTTGAAAGGACACCACAGCCTGCAGGGGTACCAAAGAAAGGGCACCTTCTTCTAGATGACCTCTCCTTTAACAAATAGGAAAATCCCTCCCAGCAGTCCCGCCCACCTAGAATGTGTCCTTGCACTTCACTGGCCAAAACTGGGTCACATGACTGCCCCAGCCAATCACGGGGCTTGAATCATTCCCAAGGTCTGGGCCCACTTTCCTGGTCCAAGGTGCCAGGGGCAGAGCCTGGCTCCAGACATCTGGCTACTCTAGTGTGTTATTAACCCCTGGGGCAGGACTGGGGGAAACAGGGACCGCTGTCTGGCCCTTAGGACTGTTCTGAGAGTGAGCTGTCAAGGAGGCTCCTTTGCCTTTTGATAGAATCTCAGTTGTCTGGTTCACAAAAAAGAAAACAAAACAAAACAAAACAAAACTTCCAATTAAAAAAAAGGAAAATCATACAGAGCTATAAATTATGGAAATGTCTAAGCATATTAAAAATAGAGTCATGGGATCACCCCCATGTTCCCATCTCCCAGCTTCAGCCCCATCAATAGGGGGGACCAAGAGGCCAACCCTGTTTCCTCCAAGCACCTCCCCTCCCCAGCCCCCGCCCTCCCAGCCTCCACTAGGTTGAAAGGCACTAACAGGGCCACACATGCCTTTGAAGTCCTGCAGGGCTCTGAAGTCCCAGCTGGGGAAGAGGCCTAAAGAGCCGTGAAAGTCACCCCACCCCACCCAGCGCTTTGGTAAGCCCAGAGCAGCCCTGGTCCCTGCGGTCACTTTTCCACAAGCAGCTGAAGGACACCGAGGCCTCTCCTGAATCATCCTTGCGTCAGCTCTCAGAAGCGATGGATGTTCACAGCATCATCTCTAATTGGGGCACTTGGCCCATTAGGAATTTGGATGGACCAAAGCTTTAAGTCCTCGCACTGCTCCGGCAAAGTAAACAGCAGCAATGTGAGATTTGACTTCTGCGCAGTTAATTTAAACTCCACTCTGAATATCAAGCAGATACTTCAGTTCCAATCCACTCGGTCCCATCCCAAGCCCTGCGCTGAATGATAAACACCCGGCCACGGCCAGGAAGGGATAACTCCTGACAGGCAAGACCAACTGCTTCCTTCAGCCCCAGGGAGGCTCCTGGACAAGCGAAGGACACGGGTGTCTTTGAAAAGTTTGCTCAGCCACGGAAACAGCTTCCTCAGGGTGGAGGGGTCTGCTTACCGGGGCTGGAGATCTAACCTGTCTTAGATTTCTGAGGAGCTGGCAGTGCCTCTGGGTGGATGAGTCCCTGTAGAAGTTTCTGGGTCACAGCATCAGGATAAGCCTCCTCCCGAAGGGCAAGAATCTTGGTTCAAGGGCTGCAATCAGGAGGTACAGGGGAACCTGTTCTGGCACCGGCTGCCTGGGGAGGGTTTTCCTCCGTATCAAAGGTGATCAGCTGAGTTGATGGGATGCAGGAGCCTGTGAAATTGCAGAGGGCCATCCTCTCACCTGCTGGAGGAGTGTGGGGGCCACAGTCGGGGGTCTGTCCACGGGGGCCTTTTTAAAAAAACTATTAATAGAGGGAGATGTTAGCTGTCCTGATTTGATCATCACACCCTGTGTACATACAGGTAATAAACCATCACACTGTACTGCCTACATTTGTACCATTAAAATAATAAAAAAATTATTAGAAAGTTGTTTTATCAAAGGGAAATGGCTTTTATTTGCTCCCTTGGGTTGTCCTCGATTGTCTCCAAGCCTGGATTCTTGTCTCCCCAGCCAGATGACAAATTCCTTGGGCAGGGGAACAGCACCATTAGTTTTTCTGTGCTTAACATTCTAGAGGGCACAGAGCCGGCAGGTGTGGATGCACGGAAAGCTTCAGGGGTGATGCCTGGATATTGATCAGTGACCATGACCATTATGTCCTGCTTGCTCCTCGAGGATGATGGCAGAGACCTGAGGAGGGCGTGCTTGTGGCCGCCTGCTTGGTGCCTGCCTCCTTTGTTGGACTAGGAGCTTCCTGACTGCTGAGGCTCTGTCTGATGCACCCCAGCCTTGCTGACTGATCAGTGCTGGTTGATGGACAGCAGGGGCAGTTAGGAGGCCAAAGGTGAAGGAGTCCTGACTCTGTCCTAAGAGCTTAAGGAGACGCTGCTTTCAGATTATCTATAGATTGTGGTTATATGATCTATCACCCAAACTGGGACACTTCTAAGACCAAAGGGGACACTATTTTTTTTTGAGACTTAAAACACCATTGTTTTATTTACATTGACAAGGTTTATAAGAACAAATATTAAAATCAAAGGCCAATTTTTAGGTCTTATTTAGTTGTTTATTTCATTCACTTGTATTAAGTAGACCTTTCCCTAATGTCCTAACTTTATCAAGAAACAAATCTGTGAAAAAAAATCTGTTAAATCATATATATATATATATATATATATATATATATATATATATATATTTCTTTTCTATGATGCAAAGATTTGAAAACACTCAATTGGTACATAAAATAATCTACTTTGTCCTAGGCAGCATGTTGAAACTTATTAAGAACATTAATTTAAAAGACAAAATTTAGTTTTCTAATTCAGGAGTGGGCTGGGTAAGGTGACACAAACCTATAATCCCAGCTACTCAGGAGGCTGAGGCAGGAGGACCACAAGTTTGAGGCCAGTTTGGGCAACTTAGTGATATCCTGTCTCAAAATAAAAAGGCCTGGAGATGTAGCTCCTTGTTGGAGCACCCCTGAGTTCCATCAAAGGAACTACTATTAATAGCCACATTGGAACAACAGGCACAAACTGGGACTGTCCTTTCTACAAAGCCTATGAGGCCAACGTCTTGGGGCCACCTCTTCAGCCATCTCTTACCTCATGTTCAGCTTATATTTACCACTTTCTTCAACAAGCATTTGCTAACATTTCTGGGGAAAGGGTGTTTAGTGGCCAAAGGGCCTCAGCAAGGCCATCAGTGAGATCTTTACAGGTGCCCAGAAAGCCCCTGAGCCCTGCACCTGCTGGAGCCCCACTCTGACACTGGAGACCATGGCAATGACCTTGTCCTTGTGAGTGTCTAGTCTGTTGGGAGCAGCCCGGTATGTGTAGAGCTCTCATCCTGCTGAGCCTGCCTGGACTCGAGGGATAACCACTGGCCTCAGTTTCTTGGGCCTCTTGAGCGGGCACAGCAAACATGAACGTATCCAATTTAATGTGTGTGTGTGCGGGGAGGGGGGTGCCTGCTGCTCCCCTGAGCACCCACGGTGTATTCACTGAGATGTGCCGACCCACCAAGGGCTGGCACCCTCAATTGCGGATCTCCAGGTTTTCAGAATCAAGATTCTGCCCTGGGTGGCCTTCCACCCTGAGCCCAAGCATCATCCTGGTGCCCAAGTCTGGTCACTGAGGCCCCAGCATAGAACATTGCATGGAAGTCCGTGGGGTCTGAGGACTGCCCTCAGGTCAACCTGACCTTCAGGTGTGGCCCCTGCCACTCCCCAGCCAGGTAGTACATGACAGTGTGATAAGGAGTGACATCTCCCTAGGAGTGTCCTGAGGAAAGAGCACAAAGGGCCCCAGGATCGTCTGATCCTCCACTGCACCTAGTGGCACCTTCAATGGGACCAGCAGCTGCCCTTCTGGACACACACACTATAGCAGAGACTTGGAGGCTTCCTTTGCTAAAACCAGTGACTCTTCCCTTGGGCCTGCAGATGCCCAGTGGGGAACGAAACGTAGGCTAAAGCCTGGCATCTGTGCCTTCATTTTGTATCTATCTTCAGATTCCTGCTCGGCTCTGCAGGTACGCACGCCAATTATTCAAGGTGTCTTCATCTGAAAACTGGCAATACAAGGTTGATCAGCCCTGAATTTACTCAACCTATCTCGACCCCTTCAAGACTGGGCACACCAAGTTAAGAGTAACTAAGGCACTGTCAAGACTGGCAGGGACATTCCTGTCCCAGCTTTTACAATGTCCTGTTTGAGCTCCCAGGAGAAGAGTCTAGCCATCTCGGTCATGGCTGTACATCTCCAGGAACAGCAGAGCCTGGCAAGCAGAACATCGCAGGACGAGACAACCCTCCCTCAAGCATGAGCAACTGTCTCTGGGGAACCAAACTGTCCCCTTCCAGGATCACAGGTCTGATGGATAAACATCCTGAGCAGCAAGCAGAGATTACCCACTCAAGCGATGAGGGCTTGCCTGGATCGGACAGCCTTCTGCCAGCATCTCCTGGCTGGTTGTCTCTCTGGCACCAGGGGATCCACCCTTGAATTATTACTTTATGTCATTTCATCCTTTGTTATTTTATGCCTGCACTCCAAAGCTTGGCTCTTGAAACATGAAAACCAGCTGTGGGAGTTCTGAAAAGCACCCCCTCTTTATTTCTGGAAATGATGAGCTTTCAAGATGGTGGGTTTTTTTTCCCCCAAATCTTTTAAGGTCCAGAAATCAAAGCTGAAAAATGACTTTTCCATTGGGTGCAGTGACACTTGCCTGTAATCTCTGCAGCTCAGGAGGCTGAGGTAGGAGGATGGCAAATTCAAGGCCAGCCTCAGCAACTTAGTGAGACCCTATGCAACTCTGCAATACTGTCTCAAAATAAAAATAAAAAAGGGGCTGGGAATATGGTTCAGTGATTTAGCACCCCTGGGTTCAATCCTTGGTAGGGGGTGAAGGGAGACTTCTCTACTCTAGGCTACATTAGCCTTCCCTCAACCCAGGCAAGGCAAGCCCCTCCCACAAACCTGGGCCTTCAGGCTGAGCATTAATGGCCCAGGAGCAGAGGAGGAAGAATGGGAGAGGAAGGAAGGAGGAAGAGGAAGAGGAGAAGGATTATTACCCAATAGGAAAATACTCTGGATGATATTTCAAAGTGTCACTGTGCTAGTATAGTGTTCTATCAGATGAACGGATCATAATTTATTCAACTGGCTTCCTACGAGGGGACACTCAGGTTATCTTCAGTCTTTATAAACACCTTCATAAATTCTTCACGTGTACGAAAACCTGTAACAATAATACTTCAAAGTGGAATTATCAAGTCTAAAGATAGTTATTACCATAGACATGGCCAACTTACTCCTCAAAAAGAGGTGCAATGATTACGTTCTCATCACTTGGGTCACAAGAGTGCCTATTCTTTTTATTGTTTGCCAATAATGTTTTGTCAAGTTTTTTTATTTTTCCAACCTGACAGATTTTTAAAACGCAAGTTTGACATTGTATTATCAATTATGACCCATTTCCCACCCTACAAACTTCCCATTCTTGTGTTTTGTTCTCCTATTAAAGTTTTTTATTTATTTGCATAGACTTTTTACGTATTAAGGAAGTTATCCCTTTGCAAAATGTGATCTAAGTGTTTTTCATGGTTTATTCTTTTAGAACAAAACTTAGTTTTAAAAGTGCATTTTATTTCCTCCACATTTAGCTAATTGTAACTTTTATGTGGTCAAACTTATAACTCCTACGTTTTGGTTTTGCTTAGAAAGTACTTCCTTACTCGAAGAATATTTTAAAATATACTAAACAGATTACCTTTTCTTCTGGTTTTGTCTCTCTTTTGTGCTTGCACTTTCATCAGCATTTAATTTCTCATTAAGGAGTTGCTAACCAGTTGTCTCAACATAATTTATCAAAAGGTCCATCCTTTCTTTTTCTGATAAGAAATCTGCCCCTCTTTTACATACTAAATTTTGATGTTTATTTTCATTATTTGTGGACTTTCCTCTACCACAGCTATTGCCTCATCACAGGTAGTAGACAAAAGCAAATTCATTATCATGCTTTATAATAACTGGTAAGATGAGTTCCTCTCATAATCTTTCACTTTAATTTTTTTGCTCATTCTTGCATGTTTATTCTCTACACAAACTTTAGAAAGAACTTATCCAATGCCCTTTCTTCAAAAAAAAAAAAAACCTGTTAGTATTTTTAGTAAGCTTACATTAGATTTATAGGTTCATTTAGGGACAATTCACACTGTTCTAACAGTGAAACTTCTTATCCAAGACATCTATTCAAGTTTCTTAAAAATGTACTTCAGCAGAATTTCAAAGTTTTCCTCATATATGGAGTTGATTTTTTATTACATTTATTCTTTCATCTCTTTGTTTGCAATATTAATGAGTTATGTTCTTATATTCATTTTATTTTCTAATTTATAGTTGTTTTATTAAGAAAACTATATTTATATATTTATTTTGTTACCAACCTTCTTACTGGATTTTTAAAAATATTTTTATTATTTTGTTTTGTTTTGGATACTGAGGATTGAAACCAGGGGCACTTATTCACTGAGTCACATTCCTAGTCCTTTTAATTTTTACTTTGAGAAAGAGTCTCATTGAGTTGTTTAGGGCCTCACTTAGTTGCTGAGGCTGGCTTTGAACTTGCAATCCTCCTGCCTCAGTCTTCTGAGTTGCTAGGATTAAAGTCGTGTTCCACCGTGCTCTGCTAATATTTTATTATTATTTTAGCTGATCCTTTTGAACTTTCTAAGTGTATCACAAATATGCTAATAATGACAGTGCCTTTGGAAACCATTGCTTAAAATGTAAGACTCACTAAATCATCCCTCACCTGATACCAAATCCATCTAGGCCCTATAATTTTTTCAAAAAGTTTTAGAATCAGCTTATACTTTTAATTGAGATTGCACTGAATCTATATATTATTTAAGAAGAACTAACATCTTAACTATATTGAGTTTTTTCTATGACCATGGTGTATCTTTCCACTTAGGTTTTTCTTTCAAAAACTAAGTTTCAGGACTGGGGTTGTGGCTCAGTGATAGAGCACTTGCCTAGCATGTGTGAGGCCCTGGGTTCAATCCTCAGCACCATGTACAAATAAATAAATAAAGATATTGTGTCCATCTACAACTAAAAAAAAAATCAAAAATAAGTTTTAGTCTATAAGTCTTATACATCTCTGGTCAGACTTATCTCTAAGTATTTTATATTTGTGATGCTTTTGTACATTAAATAATTTTTAAAATTTTAATTAGCAATTTGTGTTATGATTTAGATATCTATCCCTCAAAAGCTCATGTTAGATAAGGCTAAGAAGGCTTAGAGGTGAAATGATTGTGTTATGAGAGACTTAACCCAGCTGATGAATTAATCCCCTGATGATAGGGATTAACTGAATGGTAACTGTAGGCTGGTAGGGTATGGCTGGAGGAGGTGGGCATTGGGGAGGGGATATGCCTTTGAAGTATATATTTTGTCTTTGATGAGCTCTCTTTCTGCTTCCTGGTGTGATGATTGAGCTCCTTCCTTCTACCACACTCTTCTGCCATGATATTCTGCCTTACCTCAAGCCCTGAAACATGGATGTCTGTGTACTGAGACCTCTGAAAAACTGTAAGCCCCCAAATAAACTTTTCCTCCTATAAATTTGTTTTTGTCAAGTCTCTTGGTCATAGCAACAAAAAAACGCTGATTAAAACAATCGCTTATTACTAGCATACGGAAATTTAATTGCATTTTCTGTATTGATTTTATATTCTGCATTCTTTCCAAGCTTGCTTTTCAGTTTTAGGACCACTTATGTAGAAAACATTGAGATTTGTAGATAATCATGTTATCTGTGGATAAAGACAGCATTACTTTTGTTTTCCAAAGAAATTCTATTTTATTTATTTTCCTTGCCTTATTGCATGGCCAGAACCTCTAGTTCAATACTGGACAGAAGTGGTGATATTGAATACAGAATTTTCATGGATGTCATCAAGTTAAAGAATACTCCTATTTCAAATTTGTTGAGAGTCTTTATCAATAATTGACATTGATTGGTTTTGGATTGTACTAAGTGCTTTTTGTGTGTGTAATCTGGGAGCAAGTACCTTCTCTTGTAGGTATCAGTGTAGCACAGTGCTTATGAGTCTGAACTCTGGACCCTGACCCCTGAGCTCAAATCCCTACTCTAGCAGTTAATATCCAGAGACTGTGATGGGGTATTTAATTTCTCTGTACCCAGATTTTCCCATCTGTAAAATGGAGCTAACAATTCCATAGACTTACTATGAACATTAATTACCTTACAATACATAAGAAGCTCAGGACTGTGCAAGGTGATAAAAATATAAGGGTCCACAAATCTTAATACAGAGTCCTGATAATAAAAGTTTATATTTTCAAAATCCCTCCCAGCCAGTCTTTTATCTCAAAGGTTTTTGTGTTTTATCTGAAAGGCCTTTGTATACTAGTCAACTTTTAATAAAATAGATTAACACTCCATACAGTATGCATATAATTTAATTTGTATCATTAGAGTCATGTTATTCACTTGCTGTGCTCCTTTTTTGTCCTTCTTAATAAAAACTTGCAACTCTCTCCAAATTAACACAATCTGACCTATCACAGTCTTTTAATTATTTGCATAATGTTTTCTAAAGTCTGATTATATTCCCTACTGAAAACCATTCAGGCTACTTGCAGTTTTTTTTGCTATGCTAAACAATGCTGTGATGTATTGGGTTCACAATGCATTATGGGAGTATCTTCTTAGGGTAAATTCTGAGTGTGGAAATGCTGTGTGATCCATTTCTTTTAGTGGGAGAGTGAGGACTTCAAGCTAGAGAAAGTCATCAAGGAAGGGGAGGTGGCATGTCAAAGATATTGAGCTATCCTTTGATATCTGAAGGAGGTTGGTTCCAGGAACCCTGAAGATACCAAACCCTCAAAAGTTCAAGTCCATTATATAAAATGGCATAATATTTTCATATATTCCACACAATCTTCCCACATATTTGTTCATTCATTTATTCATTCATTGTCAGTACTGGGGATTGAACCCAGGACATCATGAATGCTAGACAAGCACTATACCACTGAGCTATACCCAACAGCCCTCCATATATTTTAAATAACCTCTAGATGACTTAGGATATCTAACACAATGTAAATGCTATGTTATAATGTCTTAGGGAACAATGGTAAAGAAAACATCTATTTGTGTTTAATGCAGACATAATGGGTTTGTTAAAATAATATTTTCTATCCAAGGTTTATTTGATCCACAAACAATACAGAAGCTGTGGTTACCAGGGCCATCTGCATGTTGCGTAATACACAGTTTTCCTGTGGGCTCACGCTCTCCTAATTCTTTGAGCTTCTTATATCTAAGCTATTGCTTCAGGCAAAAATTCTCTCAAAAGTGTGCCATTTAAATAACCAGCCTCCCTTCAGTGCCCAATGACTCCACCATTCAGTATGACATGGTGGACATGTCTGAGCTCTGCAGTCGGATGGACCAGGTTTTATGACCTTGAACAGGTATCTTTTAATGACTTCAGATTCTTCAGCTATAAAAAGGAAACAGTGACATTCCATTAAAGGGGATTGTGGTGAAGAGGATCCTGGGTCAATGCCTAACAGCCTGGCCCGCGCTGGATACTAAGACGTGACAGTTCACTTCCCCCTTCTGGGGAAATAATTCTATAAAATCTACTCTCTCGGAAGCAAGTCTAACAGAAATCCGAACACTTCAGCTTTCCTCCACCCAGCTCTTTAAAACTCTGCATCAGGGCTTTGCGTCCCTTATTTGTATCCAGTTTGCACAATCATCATCAGTTAACTCCCTTCTGCAATCCAAAATGACATGAGAGAGAAGACAATAGACTGGGGTTTTTGCAGATTAATAATACAGCTCCCTATGTTTTTGTGTCAGAGGGTTCACTGTACTCAGCACCACTCTTAGAATCAGGAGCCCCTAGACGTCAGCCTCATTCAGGAGAAAGCTCAGGGTCAGATCAAAGGCTGCCAGGATCAAAGTGGGTTGCTTATGGCACATTGTCCCACTCAAAAAAAAAATGTTTCAAATGGAGTAGGGGCAGAGCCTGGCTTCGGATGGTTGGAAGTGCCTTGATATGTCCACTTGATTTCAGAGCAAGCTCAGGGCAGAGAGGAGACAGACATAGTCTCAGCGAAGGTTGTCAGCCCCCATCTCTCTCCTCTAGCACAATCTTAGCTAACAGTGTAGGTTCTGTATTAAAGTGTGCAATTCTTGGAAAGTTGAATCCCAGGGTGAGTAGTAGCTGTTAAAACTTAGGGGCTGAGGTCAAGGACCTTGGAGAATGAATCTCAGGTGCACTTGGTTATGAAATTCCTTAGAGTCTTCAGGGGATCACGGAAGCTTTCTGAATGGTCACTCTTGGCAACTCCATCTAACAGAGTTAATAAGGGAGCAAAAAGGCCTTTGGCCTGCCTGCCCTTTCCTCCTCTCCTCCCTTCTCTCTAAGGGACACAATTCTGGATGCTGCTGGAATTCAGCCTGGGAGTTGCTCCTCAGCATTGGGATGTTTCTCAATCCTTTCTTCAGTTTTTCAGTTCTGCTTGAACTGGGGTTAAAGAGACAGCAACGTGTGGTTCCCACTCTTGGAGAGCTCACAGTTTAGGGAAGAGCCTTGGAGATACAAGTGCCGCAGGGTGCTTTGAGATGTGGGAGGGTCTCTGTGCAGAATACACATTAAAGAGAAAGGGGACAAACCTGGGGACCAATTCTACTTGGCGGTAGGCTTCATGGAAGATACCCTTAGGCTGAGAGATGGGCATCCACCTGATGAGATGCAGGAATGGGAAAGTGTGTTCAAGCTGAAGGGACAGCCACATGACAAACTGTGCTAATTCAGGAAAGCCAGAGAAATTCCCATTGGATGGAGGAAAAGGCAGCAAATATGTAGGGCTGGGGAGCTTGCCCAAGGCCCTTATTTGCTCATGTAAGGAACTCAGTCCCTTTTATTCTCCAAAAATCAAAATACCTGGGCCTCCTGGAGGTATTTGTTTTTGTTGTTTTGCAAATGAAACTCATGATCTCCTGCATGCTGGGCAAGTGCTCTACCACTGAGCTAGACCCCAAGCCTACTGATGGCAACTCTTCTCTCTGTAGCAGTCTGCAAGCCACAGAAATGGATGATCTGGCTGATTTAAGCTGAGAATGAAATTACTAGAGGATCATGGGGAATGCACAGAATTCCTAGAAAGACTGCAAAAATAGGCCTGGGAAAAGGACAGGGATAGGGTGCAGGGCACAGTCAAAAGCATGTCACACAGCTGTTCTGTGAGAACCCAGCTGCTGCTGCTGCCTATGCCCAGGGGTGGTGGGGGAAGGACCCTTGGCCTTGTCCAGCTGCTTTCTCTTCCTGGGTGTGCAGTGTCATCTGCTTCTCCTTTAAAGGAACCGGGTGGGTGTTTTTGGTGGCCACACGCCATGTGTGCTATCCTTCAGGAAAAGGAGGGCAGTAAAACACCATGTCCCTGAAATGTACTTTTCCATCTCCAAGAACCTAGCCTAGGGAATAAGGAGGGTGGGCCTGGCCAGAATGTCCCCATAAGTACTGTCTTGGAGGATGCTGACTGTCTTCCAGGCACGTCTGGAATGCAGGGCAAGTTAGTGTTATCTGCAGGGAACCACTTTGTTGCATGCTGATCAAATAATGGAACAACTAAGCTAATGATGTCACTGCTTCTGTAGACTTAACTCATCAAACCCCTCTCCCTGCTGTAACTGGTGTGGAACAAGCATTGTGGAGAGGAGAAGAAGTGTCTGTCCCTCCAGCCACAACTGGACTTTGTGGAGTAGCAACATAAAGAAAAGAGGTGCTCCTTGTCCAGTCTGTCACCACTGAACCATACCCGGAAGTTTTCAGCAAACCTTCCATCTGCACCCTCTTTGGGTATTTTCTTTGGCCTCTCAGCAACACACACCACCATCCTAACACAACCAGGAAACACCAGACACCAGTCCCATGTGCAAGTGAGGCCGGGAACTCTTCATTCCCTTTAGCAGATATGATTTCTCCCTCCATTCACCCTCAAAAAATAAGAAAGATCCCAAACAAGGAAAGGGGGTTTGAATGTAGGTGAGGCATTACTAAACAAGCAGGAAAATGCCTTATCCATGGCATCTGGAATGTTCTTAACCCCAAACCTTGAGCTCCAAGAGAAAAGGGGGCTGCTTCTGAGCCCTTTCTTGGGGCTCTTTGAAAGGGAGGTGTCCTACTCATTGCCAGCTTGTGGCTGTTTTAAAAGTGTGTTGGTTACTATTACACTATGACAGAATTTGTTCCTTTCAAACATGGGTGAAATTGGGGACTGCCATAAAGGGATCAGTCATTACTGGATTGAAACTGAGAGGTGAATTAACATTCATTCTGGAAACGGTGAGCCTCTCCTTTCCCTGGCTTGACAGGGGCCTGGTAAAGTCCCTTGACTGATGGCTGGTGAAGGGGATACCTTACCCAAAGCCACGGCAAGTCCAGAACCAATGGGCTCACAGACTTGAGAGATAAGCAGAAAGAGGGCAGGAAGAAGGCTCTGGAAGCCCCCGGTGCAGAGCTAGGGGACTTTGGATTCTTTATCTATAAACAATAGAAATCAAATCTAAACAACTTAACAGAAGGAAATTAGCAGGTTCTCAGAAGGGGAAATGGATGCTGGACAGCTCCCAGACTGTTCATGTTGGCGCTAGTCACCCTGAGCAACTGTGTAGCAAAGCTTTAATAACATTCTAAATGGTTAGGGCTCCTCTCCAATCCCGTCTGAGGTTAGCTCAGGTCTAACAAGTCAAGTGAGCACTGATCTCACCCTCCTGCTGTAGCCTGAGGCTACCTGCTTTTCCCCAGGAGCCACCTGTGCCCCTGCTGTGCCCAGCATGGAGACTGGGAGACCCCTGAGCAACTATTGATGATCTATCTGTTCATCATATCAAACTGCCACTCATCCCCGCCCCCTCTCTTGGCCTTTTAGGTACCCCCTGGAACTCCACAAGATTGCATGAGAACCTTTCTTCCCCCTGCATTTCCAGTACACAAGACCATTCTCCTCTCAATGCCAGAGGTTCCCAGCTGGCAGAGCCCAGAGACGAAATTTAGAAGAGAAACCTAAGCAAGTGTCCTAGCCCCGGGTCCTCTTTCACAAGCACTCAGTTCCCTTTTTAGGTCAGATCACTCCATTCATCCTGGGTCTCCCAGGGAGTCATATGACACTGAGCAGCTAGTAAATGAACTCTGTTTTTCCCCCAAAGGGAGTGTCCCTCTGAACCCAAGTTTCTTGGGGACAATGGGCAGGGACAGGCTCAAGGGTGGAGAAAAGGGGAAGATAGATGTCCATTCTCCACATTTGCTGGGTTCAAAGTCTTGTTACTCATCAAGGGATGGGAATATCCCATTTTGGTCAATATCACATTTTTTTTATCCTAGTAAATATATATATATATATATATATATATATATATATATATATATATATATATATATATATATAACATTTACAATTTTAACAATTTCTAAGTGCACATAAGCATGTCATGTTTTCAATTTCAATTCACCCCTAAGCATTTTCTAACTTACCGTGTATGTGTGTGTGTGTGTGTGTGTGTGTTTCTTTGACACTCTGGTTGTTAGACTGTGTTGTTTAATTTCCATGTATTTGTGAATTTTCCATTTTTCTTTCTGTTGTTGATGTCTGACTGCCTCTCACGGTCAGAGAAGATACTTTGCATGACATCTACCTTTGAAAATCTGTCCAGACTGAGTTTGTGGCCTGACATGTGCTGCGTCCTGGTGAATGTGCCTCGTGTACTTCAGAACACAGAATGCAGATTCTATCATTGGGTGGAGTTTCAGTACGTGCCTGTCAAGTCTAGTGAGTTTGTTGTTCAAGTCCTCGATTTCCTCTGTCCACCTGAACTATCTGCTACTGAAAGTAGACTATTAAAGTGCCTGTTTCTCTCTTGAATTCTGTCAGTTTCTGCTTCATGTATTTTGAAGGTTGGGTCTATTCATGCTGCTATAACAAAACATCCAAGACTGGGTAATTTGTAAAAATTAGAAATTTATTTTTTACACTCCTAGAGGCTAGAGAGTTCAAGATCAGGGTGCCAGCTGATGCAGTTGTCTGGAGATGGCTGATCTCTGCTGCCAGGATGTTGCCTTATTGCCATGACCTTCAAAGGAGAAAAATATGCAGAAGGTAGAAGGGTCAGCAAGCAAAAGGCTGCTGGAACCTCTTTTATGAGTCTTAACCCAATTAATGAGGGGATGACCTAATTATCTTTTTTGGGGTGTACTGGGAATTGAACTCAGGGGCACTTCGCCACTGAGCCACATCCACAGCCCTATTTTGTATTTTATTTAGAGACAGGGTCTCACTGAGTGGCTTAGCACCTCACTGCTGCTGAGGCTGGCTTTGAACCCATGACCCTTTTGCCTCAGCCTCCCCAGCAGCTGATATTACAGGCATGCACCACCATGTCTGGCCTCATTACCTCTGGACACTTAATACCACTAGCTATTAAATTTCTTTCTTTTTTGTACTGGGGATTGAACCCAGGGGCCACTGAGCTATATCCCCAGCCCTTTTTAAATTTTTATTTTGAGACAGGGTCTTGCTAAGTTGCTTAGGGCCTCACTGAATTGCTGGGGCTGGCTTTGAGCTCACAATCCTCCTGTCTCAGGCTCACCAACCACTGGGATTATAGGCTTGAGCCACCAGGCCCAGCCAGCCATTATGTTTTAACATCTGGAATTTGAATGGTCATATTCAAAAAAATAACATTTGTAAACATTTATAATTGTCATATCTTCTTGTTGTATTGAATCTTTTACTGGTAACCAGTTTAAATTTAAAGTCTGTTTTGTTGGATAATATCACCATATCACCTCTATTTTTTATCACTTTTATGTGGATTATCATTTCATCCTTTCACTTTCAATCTATTTATGTCTTTAAATCTAAAGTAAGCATCTTGCAGACAGCATGTAGTTTGTATCATATTTTAATCTATTTTACCAAGCCCTGTCATTTGACAGGAATCCATTAATATTTAATTATCAATAAGGAAAGAATTTGTGCGTTTTGCTATTTGTTTTATTTTGCTATTTTATTCGTAAACTTTTGTGTTTCATTTCCTCTGGTACTGCCTTCTTTCTGCTTAGTTGATTTCTTGTAGTGAAACATTTTGATTTCCTTATCATTTCCTTATGTGTAAATTCCATAAATATTTTCTTTGTGGTTACCATGGGAATTCTATTTACATCTTAAGGTTTTAACAATCTAGTTTGAATTTAAACCATCCTAATAGAATACAACAGTTGTTGAAGTGCCCTATCTCCCCTTTCAGTCATTGATGTTTCTCTAAATCCTGTGCACAACAGAGTAGACTAGAAATTGAATTTTTATGCATTTATCTTTCAATAGCTTATAAAATTAAAAATAAAGTTGTAGTTCAAAATTACAATCAGGTCTATTTTTATAATAACCCTGGAATTAATCTTGTTTTAGAGATCTTTATTTCTTCATATGGCTTCCAGTTACTATGATATTTCCTTTCATTTTATCCTGAAGGACTGCCTTTAACATTTCTTGTGGGGCTGGTTTCATGGTAACAAACTCCATCAGATTTTCTCCCACCCTATCATCCTTTCTCCCTTACTTCTGAAGGACAGTTTTGCCCAATATTAAATTTTCAACTAACAGCTTTTTTTTTCTTTTAACCATTTGAATATATCAACACACTGAGTGATCTCTGATTTCTGATGAGAAATCATTGAGAAGACTTGTATGTGATGGGTGGCTTTTCTCTTGCTGCTTTGCATATTTTTTTTTCTTTATAGAAAATGTTATTCATGCCCATTGTCATGAATCTCCTTGAGTTTATCCCACTTGTTTATTAAGTGAGCTTCTTGAATTTGTAGATTTGTATCTTTCATCAAGTTTGGGCTATTTCCTAGTTGTATTTTTTCAAATATTCTTCTGATATTTTATCCCTCTTATCCTTCTGGAATTACCACAATGTGCATGTTGGTCTTGATACCCTACAGGTCCCTTAGGTCCCTGAGGTCCTATTGCCACAATGTGTGTATTGGTCTTCTTGGTACCCTACAGGTCCCTTAGGCTCTGTTCACTTTTCTTTACTCTTCTTTCTTTCTGTTCTTCAGACTCAGTAATCTCAATGGTGTAACTTCAATTGTGGGGATTCTTTCTTCAGCTTGATCAAACCTGATTTTCAATCTCTATCGTGTATTTTCTCATTTTATTATATATTATTTCCACTCAGGAACTTCTTTTTGGTCCCTTTAATATTTTATACATCTTTATTGAGATCTTCATTTTGTCCATATATTATTTGCCTCTCTTTGTGCATATCTGCCTTTAGCTCTCTGGTCCTCTCTAAGACAGTTGTTTTAAAGACTTTGTCTAGTAAGTCTGGTGTTTGGGCTTCTTCAAGCATGTTTTCTGCCCATGGGTTTTGTTCCTTTGAATGAGCCATACTTTATTGTTTTGTTGTATACCTCTCAGTTGTCACTGAGAAATGGACATTAAATCTTATTATGTTTTAACTCAAAAATAATATTCTCTCCTTTCCCTCAAATTTGCTCTTTGGTCATTATACTATACGTCTATGATGGGAATCAGTCTAAAATGAAAACTTGTGGTCTTCTCAGGTCTTTCTTGAACTTGCCTCTTTCTCTGGGCATACACAGACGATTTCTAATCGTCCCTTTACATGGGGCCATTTTTGAATGTCCAAAACCACAAGCACTGGTCTTGAAGCCTTCTGGAAGCCACTCAGTTGATGGGGATTAAAATAATCCCCAAGCCTTCATGTTTATCCACCCCTCAGTGATCAGAAACAGCAATTCATACTCAGAACACAGAAATCTAAGAATTTCTAGGGCAAGGTCCTGATTGCCTACTGTAGCTTCAGCAGCCAGGCAGGAAAAATTGGTTGCTGTTCCCACAGGGCAGAGGGGTTGGCGATGGGCAGCCACGACTGTGCTGATGGTTGCAATCGACAGAAATTAGCTGCAATTTACCAGTCAAGCTGGAAGTCTGATCTAGAAATACATTTTGGAATCAAGACACAGGTGGTATTTTAAACCTCAAGATAAGTAACATCACCAAGAAAGTGAGTGTAGTTAAAAGAGAAAAAAGGTAACCAGTAGAATCCTGTAACATTAAGAGATGGAAAAAGGAAGAAATCGGTAAAATAAGTAGAGAATGGCTCTATTCTCTGAGATGGGGAAACTATCAAGAAAGTGCTGTTTTAGAAGACAACTAAAGAGATCATTCCAAGGAGGGCATGGCCAACTCGATGAAGGGCTGATTATAAGAAACATGACTAAAATCGTGATCACAGAGTGTCCCACGCAGAGTTCATCAGAGATACTCACCAGGGCAGTTTGGGTTGAGTGAAGGTGATGAAAACCCCACTGGAGTTGTTGTAAATGAGCTTGAGAGGAGAGGAACTGAAGGCAGGGAGCCTGAGGAAGTTCAGTAGAAAGGAGAGTCAAGTACTAGGTGGTAGGTTATAAGAGAGTCAAGAGCAATTGTGTTAGGAGGGAGAAATAGCAATACGTGTGCTCAGCAGTTGAGGATGCCCTAGTGGAGACTGTGAAATCAATGCTGTAGATTTGAAGGAAGAAAGTGTCTGCTGGGGAAATGGCCTTGAATAGGTGAGAGGGGGTGGAACTTGGTGCCTACCTTGAGGGACTGGCTCTTTTTGTTCCTGTTGTTGTTTTTAGATATACATGGCAGCAGAGTGTATTTTGACATATTAAACATTACATGGATTATAACTTATTCTAATCAGGATCCCATTCTTGCAGACGTACATGATGTGGAGTTACAAAGTTATGTCCAATTCATTCTACTCTCTTTCCTATTCCCATCCTCCCTCCCTTCCCTTCATTCCCCTTTGTTTACTCCAATGAACTTCAATTCTCCCCCCTCCATACACACACACACCCTCCCTTGTGTGGGTTAGCACCCACATAGAGGATTTGGCTTTTGATCAGTGCTTGGAAATTTCATCTACATCATGAGGAGATGGCAGAATCCTTGGTGCAGATGCTGGAGGTGCTGGGAGTCTTGGAGTTTTCTCAGTAAAGAGGAGGGCAAGGTTGGCAGCTGAGAATGAAGACAGGAAATGAAATGAAGACAGATACGCAAGAGTTGCTTGGGAGAGTGAGTTGAACAAAGAACTATCATACAATTACCAGACAGGATTAATTTTCATTGACAGTTTGTGTCATGTAATTAAAATGAGATCATCAGCATGATCACATCATTTTCCCCCCAGTCACATTCAACTGCACAGAGCAGAATCAGATCTGTTAGAGTTATGGGGGGTTTGGGGGTGTTTTGTTGTTGTTGTTATTGTTGTTGTTATTATTGTTTTTTTTGCTTTTTTGGTGCTGGGAGTCGAACCCAGGGCCTCGTGCACACCAGGTAAGCACTTTACCATTGAGCTTTACCCACAGTTGTGTTTTTTTTTCTCTTTTTACCAAGTAAAAGGAGGATGAAGGAGTTGAAGATGTGTGCAAGAGGTGATTGTAACGGCTGGCCAGGAATTTAGACTAATCAAGTAGGAGACAGGACATGAAGTAGACCATGGGCCCTGGGAGAATGGTAGAAAAATAGATCAGAGGTCCTAATGACAGGGGATTGCTGGAGTTAGTATGCTAAAGGAGTGCACTGTAAGGGCAGGAGGCACAGCCAGAGGGTGGAATGGATGAACAATTGGGAAGGACTGAGTGACTAAAAATAACAGGGTAAAGCCTGACCCCAGGAGGATGTGGCTCAGTGTTTTAGTCGGGTTTTCTTGTCCATGATCAAAATACCTTACCAGAACAACGTAGAGGAGGAAAGGTTTATTTTGGCTTATGGTCCATGGTCGGCTGATTCCATTGCTGTGGGCCTGAGTGAGGCAGAACACCGTGGCAGGAAGTCAAGGCAGAGGAAAACAGCCCAGCTCATGACTACTAAGAAGCAAAGCAAGAGAGTGAAAGGAGCCAGGGATAATAGAATCCCAGGGGCACATCCCCAGAGACCTACTTTCTCCAGCCATGACCTACCTGCCCACTACCACCCATTAATCCAAATTATTAATCTGTCAAATGGATGAATCCACAGATTAGGTTACAGCTCTCACGATCTAATCATTTCACCTCTGAACACACCTGCATTGTCTTACGCATGCCTGGAGAATGACTAACCACCACCTTCCCAATAGTTCTGATTAATTTTTTGTTCTATCCCGTTTGCTCTCAAACCCGGATTGCTCAGGCAAAATTGTTTTAGATCAATGAGAATGAGCCCAGATCATCCTTATACAACTGTAAAAACTGCAGTTTCTAACAGTGGCTCTTGGCTTCTTTTGACACCTTCTTGTGCAGAGCCTCCGGGGTCAGTATTTTGAGTTCCACGTCTCCTCCAACCTGCTCAACCCCCTGAACCTGCTCAGAGAAAGGGAGAGTATTACTCATTGACACATCAGTGAAAGTCCCCATTTCCTCTCCTAGAAAGGAATGCATTTTTACATCTGATTGCTAGTTAGTTGAATCAAAAGTTCGATCCCTTGTGAAAACATCTCAGGTGCCGGGAAGGCAGGGTGTGTTATCTGGGTCCTAGAGAACTTGTGCCCCTAACGTTGGAGCAGGGAGGTAACTGCCTTCTGGATTTTGTCCTGTGTGGATCAATTTGCTTCTCTATTCTTCTGTTCTCAGAGCACAGATTGCAATCCTGACACAACCATTCCAACATGTGAGTCCTAATCAAAGGCAGGAGAGGCTCTGTGTGACCAGTCCCACGCCTGTCACCTCTCCCATTTTAGTGGTTCTCCAAAGATGAAAGATGTGTGTTGAGCTAAGGTCTGACAGTAACGAGTCTTACATCTCTTTTCCTTAATGTCTCTTTTAATTAACTTTATTGAAGTGTAAGTTACATACTGTAAAATGTACATATTGCAAATGTAAAGTTGAATGAGTTTTACAACTAACACAGAATCAAGATACAGAAATTTCCATCCCCCAGAAATTTCCTCTGTGCTTTACTGTAGTCAGTCCTCCTCAATCCCAGACTATCATGGCTACTTCATGACCCCACAGGTGAGTTTTGCTAGTTCTGAAACATATATGAACAGAATCACACGTGATATCCTCTTTGAGGTCTGACCTCTTTTGCTCAACATAAAGGAATTTTTAGAGTCATGCATGTGGTGGCTGATTTCTTGTTATGGCTGATGATTATTGTCCCGTTGTATGGCTATATTACAATTTATTCACCTGTCTAGGTCATTTGTGCTTTTGA
The DNA here is from genome assembly GCF_045843805.1 of Urocitellus parryii. Classification (NCBI taxonomy): domain Eukaryota; kingdom Metazoa; phylum Chordata; class Mammalia; order Rodentia; family Sciuridae; genus Urocitellus; species Urocitellus parryii. The sequence goes on from NC_135531.1 coordinate 179,095,303, forward strand.
TTTTTAATTTTTAGAATTAATCGTCAGTCCTCAGACTTCTTATGCACCAGACACTGAGCTGGTCCCGAGGATGATGTGTGATCCACTGTCACTCACACTGGAAGGAAAAATAGATAGTTGATAGAACATTTTCAAAAATTTGTCCCCTATATAAAACATATCTCATCGGCTGTGCTGGGGTGTTCAGGTGGACAAGAGCATCCATGACCCCACTGTGAGTCCAGGATGGCAGGGAGGCCAGAAGAAGGGTGGAGACTTGGTTTGCCTGTTTGCAGTGAGTTTTGCTTTGGACTCTTAGGTTGGTGTGGGTGATTTTTATATCATGCAATAACATGGTTTCCCCAGTTTTGAGCTGGAATGCGGTTACTCAAGGGTCCTTCTTGCTGATTTTTCCAGGCAACTCACTCACTGAACTAATTTGGGACCCACTAGTTACTGCAAAATCGAGTTCTGCAGAGAGGCTTCTGAGAGTGGGTCAGACTCACATGGGGGTCCCACCCCCATTTCTCTTGTCTAATAAAGCACCGAGAGCCACTTGGCTGTCACTTCAGAGAACATGAGAAGTTGATGTAAGCGTATTGCGGCCTCTTCGAATAGACATTTAAATACTCCAATCCAATTATGTTCACTCTGCTGGAAAAATAAAGCCAAACACTGCATTTCTTGAGCAACCTGGTTCCCAAATGCAAATCAACTACTTTGGGGAAGAAGCAGCCAGATCTGTGTTCTAGGAGATAAGAATATAGGAGGAAATTAGGAAATGTGGTACAGTTGTGTGATTTCTGCTTGATGGAAGGTTTAAGGGGTTTTTCAGGGTGTCACATTGATGCTGACCTGGTGTTGAGTGCCACTCAGCACAGAGCCCTTTTGTTTACAAATGTGCTTACTCAACTTGTCACTTCCCTTGGTCCTCCCAGTCACCCTGTGGGCACAGTCGTGCCCTTCCCTGCAATGGGAACACTGAGACCCAGGGCTAATGAGAGGGCCGGGGCCAGGGTGAGTGTGTGAGCAGCATTGTTATAAGTGCATTGGCTTATTTTAAATGTTGGCTTTATTTTAAATGTTGCTATTTATCTGATCAAAGAATTTTTGTATAGATTTAGATTTAAAAAAAAAAAACATTTACTTTTTTAAACTATTTATCTTGAGAACTGCATCTTCACAAGGCTATTCTGGGCCAGGCTCTTAGTCTCAGGCCCTGTGGCATGGAAAGATTAGTTTGAGTCACATAAATTTCGATTTATTGCATGTGAAAAAGGGATGAACATCAGTAATTTCATATAGTTCATCCTAAATGGATTCCCCCAAGATGGGGTTAAGGGCTCCCCCATATCTGTGCTGTAAGTGGACATTTCATTACCCTCTCAGATGTCTTCCCCCTGGCTGCACATTAGAGTCACTTATTAACACCTCTCTTAGGCAGAAAGTGGGAAGCTGGCGTGTGTGTTTTCAAGAAGTTCCTCTGGTGCAAACATCTGGATTGGAGCCTCTGGATTAAATCAGAATTAAACCAGGTTACAGAGGCAAGATGTCCTGGATTCGAATTTTAATGCCAATCCTTTCTAACTGCATCATCCAAGAAAGCTAAGTTGCGAGTGTTGGCTATTTTATGCCTAGCAGATAAGTAACGACAGATCCTAGGTAACACTCCATGCTCCAGCAGCTATGAATTTGTGCTGAGGTTCAGAGAAGTGAAGTCATTTAACCAATTCCATACCGCAAATTCATGGAAGAGCTGAGTTCAAGACTCAGGTGCATCTAGCCCCAGAGCCAGAACTGAAAAGTATTTGACATCCACTAAATAATCCCTCCAAAAATAAATACTTGATAATTATCCCATAGCATTTTCTTTTTTAAAAAAAATTCTTTTTTAGTTATACATGACAGTAGAATGTATTTCGGCAGAGCACAACTTATTCTATTTAGGATCCTACTCTTACAGATCTACATGAAGTGGTTTCATTGGTCGTGTATTCATATATAAGGATAGGAAAGTTATGTCCAATTCATTCCACTCTCTTTCCTATTCCCATCCTTCCTCCCTTCCCTCCATTTCCCTTTGTCTAATCCAATTATTTCTATTATTTCACCTCCCAACCTGCCTCGTTTGGGGTTAGCATCCATAAATCAGAGAGAACATTTGGCCTTTGGTTTTTTTGGGGGGATGAGCTTGTTTCACCTACCAACCTATGGAAACAACCTAGGTGTTCTTCAATGGATGAATGGATAAAGAGAATGTGGTATAAATACACATTGAAATATTACTGAGTCATAAAGAAGAATGAAATTATGGCATTTGTGGTAAATGGATGGAACTGGAGAATATCATGCCCATAGCATTTTCTAATGAGCCCCATCCCCACCCCCATGAGCATCAGCACTAAGCTGAGGAGGAAGAGGCGGAGGCAGAAGGGAGGTACTAGGATCAAGAGTGAGCAGGTTTATCTGCCTGGGGGTTTCCCTCCCGAGGGGGAAGTCCTCTATGATTGGGCACTCTCTGCCCCAGACTTCTGGCCAGCTGCCTCAACTTCCTCATCCCAATTCTCTCCTTCAGTCTTCTCCTTCCCAGCTTCTGTTCCTGGCCCTCTGCCAAAACCAGTGACCTCCTTGTGTTGAAATTGTGGGCGCCACCAGGGATGCCTGTCTTGCAGGGGACTTCCAGTAACACACTTTTCTGAATTCCATTCCCCTTTCACTTTCTGCCATGCCCCCAGCCAAAGAGAGTGCCCCACCTTGGCTCCGGCCTCATCTGCTGTGCACTCTCTTTACCTTTTCTGTCCCAAAGAGACTCCAGATCTCACCAGCTGCCCTGCCTCAGTGAGTTTAGACTCCTTCTGTTTCCTATCTGGGAAGCCCTTGCCTTTTCTTGATCTCCAGATCAATCCCGTCAGCCCTCTAACACCACCTCCTTGATTTAGGTAGTGAAGCTTTTTCTGATAGGCCCACCTTCCTTGCCTCCCCTGCACCAGGACTGCCCTCTCAGCAGCATCTGTCATTGCTCACTGCACAGCAACTTTCTGCAATTTCATCCGTGTCCATGTCCATCTTTCATACTGGACTGTGAGCGATGTTAAGACAAAGGCACACCTTCATCTCCCTGGTACCTGCAGCTTCGCTGCTTCTCCAGGGAAGACAGCAATATGGCCATAGTGTTTATTAAGTACCAGGTGCATGCTTAGCCACCTTACGTGATTTAATTCACTCCATACAACATTTATCAGCATTTTCCTTATTTTACAAATGAGGAAAGTGAGGCCGAAAGCTTGAGTGGATTGCCCTGGTCACACAGCTCCTATGGAGAAGAGAGAGAACTTGAAGCAGGTCTTCTGGTCCTTAGTATTTGCGTCTTAACCACCATGCTAACATTCTTTGTAGGGATGGTGACAGGAGACCGAGAGGGAAAGCATCCTGCCCTCACGGAGCTCAGATCTCACCAGGGCTGCCGGAGCAAGAACACATGCACATCCACACACCCAGAACCTGGGAAAACCACAAGAAGAACTCCAGCCAGGTGCTAAAATGTGTGCTACAGAACAATGCCTTTCAAACTTTCATGTGCATATGAGTCACTTGGGAATCTTATTTAAATGTATTTGGATTCAGTCTCTATAAGGGAGTAGCCAAGACGATGCATGTCTCACAAATTCCCAAGTGATGTTGATGTCGATGGTCCAGGGACCAGGCTTTGAGTAGCAAAGGATGAGCTCTCTAAGCGTTGAAGTAGGTCAGAAAAGGGAGATTTCAGTGTGGTCTGGGGAGGTCCTGGGACAGCTAGCCTGCTCCAGGCAGAGGGGAGGAAGAGAACCCTCCTTCCATCCTTGCAAGGGTCATCCAGAGGTCTGGGAACAAGGGAGTGTCCCAAAGTTCCAAGATCACCCTGAACAGTAAGCTGCAGTAAGCAGAAGCTCCACATGGGAATGACCTGTATTTGAGAAATACCCTGTCCCCCCGATCATGTCAGAAAACATTTTGCAAATTCAGAAATCAGAGCCAAAGGGAAGTCCTATGTGGTCTACCAGTAGCTACAGCGGTTACATGGGAACGAGTGGTTCCTCTTAGGGGAGCATTTCTGCTGGCTCCAGGACTTTGTCCACCTATAAAGCTTAGTAATGGAAAATAAGGCATCCTTCAAGGAGGAAGCATTCTTGGGGAACACTGAAGAAGAAGCAGCTTCTGACCAAATCATGTTTCCTGGGATAGAGACCTTTGAAATCTGTGGTAAAGTACCCCCTCCTAATAACAGAATTATCTGGTAATTCAGTCTTTCTGTTGTTGAGCTATAAGGAGACCAGTCGATAGAAAATCTAGATTTGCACCCTTATTGGATTTTGCATCTGACTCTCACTATGCAAGTCTGGAATGTATCAGAATGTATGGAATCTCTGGAATGCTATATAATAGATGTTATATCTTTAGCATTTAAGGTTTTTTTTTCTTATACTTCGCCATTCTTTAAATCTTAATTGAATATTTTTGCCTTGAATAAATGCTAGTGCTTATTAAATGCCCACTTTTTAATGAGTATCTCATTCTGACACACAGGTTGTATGTTAAATTAATATGTAGAACTGAGGAGGTCAAAAACTTCTACTGTGCTGAAGCCAAGCACCACATGTTTTTTTGGTGCAATTCCTTTAAAATTCTTTGATAGATTCTGTTGTAACTGAGGTGTTGATCCAGAAACACAGTCTTCATTTCATGTTGGTCGGGATATGTTCATAGCTTCAGAATTAGTTTGTCCTATATTGAACACAGGTTTTAAAAATTCATTCCACCCTGTTGTCTCTATTTTCTCCCTCAGTGTTACCCAGGTGATGTGTTTTTTAAATCTCCTAGAATCTGTTAGCATTTTTAAGCCAGGGGTGGGTTTGCTTCCCACAGTCAGTCTCTGATTTTTCCCATTCTAGAACATTCTCCTGGAATCATCTTCCAAGGTGATTAGGCATTCCCACTTTCAGGTTTTCTGGACTTTGGGTGTGTGGAAATAACATCCCTGGTCTGTCCCTTGGCCTGGTCTGGAATTGGTGGATGCAGGAAGATGAAGGGTTGGGGTGCTGTCTTAAGGAATTTATGGTATAATGCAGAGAAAGGCATGTGTGTGCGTCACTGTAATCACTGTTGGCTGTTCAGAACTTTTCAGAATATAGTGTCCTGGATATGTGGCTTTTTAGGATATAGAAAGTGTTTTAGAAAATCAGCTAATCAAACATGCTACCCCCTGGGCACCAAGTGCAGCACCCAGGCAAGAGACATGAATGAACAGGACCATTGGCTTTGAGGAGTCCACGCTTGGTGGTGGTGGCGTGAGGGCTATCCATAAGCTGACCTTTCCCATACAGTTTGTCACCAGCTGTGACAAAGATTTTTACAGGAAACCATGGAAGGAGCTACCTGGTATGGGGCCTAAAAGTAGAGTCACTTCTAAAGTTAAAAGGGAAAAGAAGGTGAGTGACAGAGAGGGGAGTGTCTGGGGCAGGGGTGGGAGCCACATGTCTATATATAATAAGAAATGCAAATGGCTTTATCCTATGGGGCCAAATCTGGGAGGAGAAGCTCAGTGGAATTGAGGCGGGGACCAAGGAATGTAGACTTTATCCTGAGATGATGGAGGAGGCTGACATGGGGCTAAGAAGCACTGGTTTGCATCCGAGTTGCTCGCTGTGGTAGATGGGAGACTGGGGGACAGGCTGGAAAGAGGTGAGGACAGAGAGGATGATGGCAGCAAGAGATGATGAGGGGCAGGGGCTTTATGGAAGGAAAAGGGAGAATGTCCTGGAGAAATATTAGAAGTCAGATCAGGTACGGGGTGGTGGTGGGGGCGCTCTACAGGGAGGTGAGGGAAATGCGAGTCAGGGGCACTCCCAGATAGCTGACCTGGGTTGTGGGTGCCATGGACTAAAAATGGGACCAAAATACCAACACCCCTCCCTTATGCATGGAACATTTTCCTATCATGTGGATAACTTCCTGCCTTCTAATTCAAAGTTCATGGAACATATGGAACTTTCCAGATGAGTATCATTATGAGCTGTAATGACTGTGGGGCTCTGAAACACAGTGACCCCTCAGGGTTCGTCACATTGATTGAGACGACTTGTTTCATTACTGATGCTCCCAACGACTTTATTTCTGTTTATCCTGCTAAAGATCTTTCCTGCTTTTTTCTTTCTTCTTTTTCTCCTTTCTGTTTCTCTCTCCCCCCCCCCATCCTCTCTTCCTTCTTTCCTTTTTCCTTTCTTTTTTTCTTTCTCTTTTCTGCCACATAGAGTTGTTTGATTGTGTGTTTGTTTCTTCACCCAGAGTTCACCAAAAACATCACTGGAAAACATTGGCCAGATCATGTTCTCATTTATTTTTGTCCATTCTTGCTGGTGTTGAAATATAAAAGATTACCTTCCCCTGCTTGAAAAAACGTAAAACTTTTTTTTTTTTTAACAACTCAACAATACCATGAGGGGTGTTTTATACATACTCTGAAGCAACTTTTAGAAAGAAGCTTCAGAAACTTTTGAAATGTAACCATTTTATCTAAAATTAATCTAAAAATGGCAATGAGTATGAATTTTGCAGGTTATTTTTCAAGCAAAATAGTCTCTCTCCCTCTCTATGGCCATTGTGTGACATCACACCTTCTCCCTCCGAGCTGCCCAGTAGTAGCAAGCCCCACTCTGTTCCTTTATCACCTCCGAAAGCAGGGTGCTCTTTTTATGTTGTTCTTACCAACATTTTTGGGGGGGTTACTGGAGATTGAGTTCAGGGGCACTCGACCACTGAGCCACATCCCCAGCCCTATTTTGTATTTTATATAGAGACAGGGTCTCACTGAGTTGCTTGGCACCTCACCTTTGCTGAGGCTGGCTTTGAACTTGCGATCCTCCTGCCTCAGCCTCACAAGCCGCTGGGATTACAGGTGTGCGCCACCATGCCCAGCCTTACCAACTTTTTGTGATAGAATTGAAAAACAAAAATTGTATAGGTTTACAGTATAACTGCAATGATTTGATATACATTGTGAAATGATCACACAGTGATTGCTTTGGTACCTGAGGGGACCAGACATCCCTGTGGCTCTCGTCGTACTTAAGGTTTAACAGAAACCCAGGTCCTTTCTGGGTCTAGTGTTCTGCCCCATCTCCCACCTCAACCATGGAGCATTTGAGTTGGAATGAGAGGATTTCTGTTTATGTCTGTGGACTATATATCTTTCTGGGATGCACCTGTTTCTACATTTTTGAAAATTAGGCACATTTGTCTGGCTTGGGTCTTCCTGATCCTCCTGCTGTGCCTGTACCTTGAGGAGGACTGTGTTTCAATCAGATTTTTCATCACTGTGACCAAAAGACCTGAAAAGAACAATTAGAGGAATAAAAGTTTATTTGGGGGCTCATGGTTTCAGAGATCTCAGTCCGTAAGCAGCCAACTCCATTCCTTGGGGACTGAGATGAGGCAGAACATCATGGTAGAAGAGTGTGGTGGAGGAAAGTGGCTGGGGACATGGCACCAGGAAGCAGAGAGAGAGAGAGAGAGACCTCTCCTCACCAGGACAAAATATAAACCCCAAACGTGTCCCCAGTCACCCACCTCCTCCAACCACAACCTACCTCCCCCTACCAGGGGATTAATTCTCCAACTGAGTTAAGGTTCTCTTAACAGTCTTTTCCCCTCTGAACCCTCATGCATTGTCTCATACATGAGCTTTGGGGGGACACCTCACATCTCAACCATAATATTCCACCCTTGTCCCTCAAAGCTCATGTGTGTCTCACAATGCAAAAAATATTTAGTCCATTTTCAAGAGTCCCCAGAGTCAGCTGTTCCAGGAGTGCCCCCAAATCCAAGTTCAAAGTCTCTTTTGAAAATCAAGGCAAACTCTCAGCATGAGCTCCTGTAAAAATCAGAAGCAAGTGACATGTGTCCAATATATAAAAGTACAGAGTAAACTTTTCCCTTCCACGTGGGAGAAATAGGGGCACAGAAAGAAAGGAGGAGACCAAAGCAAGATCAAAATCCAGCTGGACAAGCAAGTCCCGTAGCTCCATGTTCAGCATCCGGGGCGCAGGGCATCCTGACATCCTCTCCAAAGAGCTTGGGTAGCTCCACCCCTATGGCTTTGCGGGTAGCAACCCACATGGCCTCTCAATTCTCTTGGCTCAATTCCTGCAGCTTTGCTAGGCAGACATTCTGCAGTACTGGTATGTCTTCATCTTGGGGGTCTCTATAGTAGCTTCAGCTTCTTCCTCACATCTCTACATCACCCCTTCAGAGGTTTCCTGCAGACTCTGACCCTGCTACACTCTGCCTGGCCTCTCTGGCCTTCCTTGAAAATCTTGATGGACGCCTCCATCACCCCCTAACTCCAGCCTCCTGCAGTCACCACCTATCCGCAGATGAATGCTCTGATTAGGTGAAGGCTCTCCTGACCCCATCATTTCACCTCTGAACATTCTTGCATTCTTGCACGTGAGCCTTTGGAGGACACCTCATATCTAAACCACAAGAGACTTTCCCACATCTGTGGGCTCTTGTGAGTCTAGCACATGGAACACAGGATTTCTCACCAACTTTAAGCTTCCTGTCTTTTTTCACAGTGTTATTTCCCCACCCATTTCAGTCTAAAGAAGAACATTTTTGTTTTGTCAGCAAAGAAGACTCCAACAAAATATCAGTAGAAAAATCAAGGCTTCATTGTTTGCTATCATTGGTATTATTTATTGGCTCCCAGCTGGGCATATAGCTGGCCCTTCTTTCTGCTCTAAAGATAACCCAAAGACACTTTTAAACATTCCCCTAAGACATCCTAGTCCTCAAGTCCAGACGGGTTCTGTTCTGCTAATGTGACTGCTGCCACTTCATGTACTAATTCTGACCTTGTTTGCCATGTTACTATTTCTCATCATCTTTTAAATATCTGATTTTACCACATACTCTTTTTTTAAACTTTTCATTGTGAAATAATTACACCAATTCACAGAATGTTGCAAAATACTTAAAGGAAGGTTTTAATGACCCTTCACCCAGTTTCCTTCAGCCATAACATCTTATATAGCTTTAGTATGTCACAGCCAGGAAATTGCTGTGATTCACAGTTTCTCCTCGCTGTTTGTGTATGCATTTGTGTGTATGTCTGTAGTTCCATGCATCTCTGTGCTTTATGACCACCCATACCTCTCAGTCCTACATAGCAATTATTAACCCCAGCAACTACTAATCAATTTCTCATCTCTATAATTTTGCTATGTTAGAAATGGTATATAAACAAATTGCACAGTATATAACTTTTCAAAGATTGATAAGTTTTTTTTTACACATAGCATAATTCCCTTGAGATCCATTCAATTTGTTGGATATCAATATAGGTTTTTTTAAAAAAAATTAATGAGGATACATTCCATGACAGGAATGTTCCACAGTATGACTGCTCATTCATCAAAGGACATTTAGGATGTTTCCAGTTTGGGGCTATTATAGATAAGATAGCAATAACCATTTATGGAAAAGTTTTTGTGTGAACATGAATTTTCATTTCTCTAGGATAAATGTCCAAAAGTATGTTGCTGGGTTCTAAGTGTATGTCTGGATTTACAAAAACCAGTCAATGTGTTTTCCAATACAACGGACCATTTTACCTTCCTACCTGCAATGTAAAGCTGACCCAGGGTCTTCACAAGCCCAGCATTTGGCATTCTATTTTTTAAATTTTATCCATTCCCATAGATATGAAGTGATTTCTCATTCTAGTTTTAATGTTGAATCTCGTTTCAGGTGCATATTTGCCATTTGTACACTCTCTTTATTGAAATGTCTTTTCGTGTCTTTTGCCTGTGTTTTAAATGGATCATTTGGGTTTTTGTTGTTCAGTTTAGGTTTGTGTGTTTTTTCCAGTGCTGGGGATCACACCCAGGGTCTCACACATGCTAGGCAATGGCTCTGCCACAGAGATGAATCCACAGCCCTAAGAGTTCTTGATGCAGTTTAGATATGAATCCTTTGCCAGATATGTGGTCTGTAGATAGTTTCTCCCAGTCTATAACTTGTGATTTTATCTTCTTAACAGGATCTTTTGCACAGCAAGCATCTTTAATTCTGATGAGGCCCATCCAATTTAACAATCTTCCCTTTGTAGTTTGTGCTTTTGGTCCAATCTGAGAACTTTTCACCTCGCCCTAGTTCTGATTGTCTCCTATGTTGCATTCTAAAATTTTTATAGTTTTACATTTTAAAATTAAATCTATGATCCATCTCGAGTTGTTTTTCACATGAGATATGAGGGGTTTTTTGTTGTTGTTTTTAATTTTTGTGTTTGTTTTCTTGCCAATGGATGCCCAGTTGTTTCAGCATCATAGGTTGAAAAGGCTGTTCTTCCCCACATTGAATTGCTTTTTCATCTCTCTGGGATTTTGATAGAAATTGTGTTACACCTGTAGGTTGACTTAGGGCTAATTGGCATCTTTACTATGTTCATGCTTTTATCCATGAACATAGTATGTCTCTTCATTTATTTAAGTATTTGCTTCTTTTTTAAGTCAGAATTTTGTAATTTAAAAAAATCAATTGGGCAAATTTATGTGAGTTTATTTCTGGTTTCTTTATTTTGTTCCATTGACCTATGTGACTATCTCAGTCCCATTATCAACTGTTTTGATTAGTGTGCTTATAAGATTTGATGTCAGGTGGATTTATTCCTCATGTTTTATTCTTTTTATTTTCAAGATTGTTTTAGTTATTCCAGGGCCTGGACTTTCCATATAATTTTTAATATCAACTTATCTTTACCAAAAAAAAAACTTTCTGGGATTTTAGTAGAAATTGCACTACTACATCTATATGTAAATGTAGGGAGAATTGCCATCTTTACAATATTCAGGCTTGAATCCATTAAGACCTAGTCCATATGTCTCTTCATTTATTTAAGTCTTTGATTTTAATTTTTTAACCAGAATTTTGTAATTTTCCATATTCAGATCCTATATATGTTTTCTTAGATTTACATCTCAATATTTTATTTTCTTTGGAGTAATTATCAATGCTACTACTGTGTTTTGATTTTGGTTTTCACTTATATTTTGTTAGTATATAGAAATAGGATTGACTTTTATATGTTGATCATAATCTTACAACTTTGGTGAATTTATTTCTTTTAAGAGGTTTTTGTAGTTCTTTTGGATTATCTATATAGTCATATCTCTTGCAAATAGGAATATACTTATTTATTTATTCTTTCCAATATCTTTTTTTTCTTTTTGCACTGGCTAGAATTTTCCAGTACTATATTATAGTAAGATGGAAAGAATGGACATGCTTAGCTTGCTCCCAATATGAAGGGAAAACATTATATTCTGCCTTTCATAATTAAGTCTAATGTTAGCTTTAGATATTTTGTACATGCTATTTTTCTTTTTAAGTTGAGAGTCTGTTGAAAGTTTGTAGTCAAGTTCTCTAGGAGGTTTTTTTTTATAGTTATTCATGGACCCACAATATCTTTGTTAATTCACTTTTATGTGGTGCTGAGGTTCAAATCCAGTGCCCACATGTGTGAGACAAGCACTCTATCACTAAGCCACAACCCCAGACCCTGAGAGTTTTCAATATGAGGTTATTTTTATGTATTATGTGTATGAATCATGTGAGTTTTGCTATGACTTATATTTTGTCAAGTGCCTTTTCTGCTTTTTCTTTATGGTTTTTCATCTTGTTGATCTGGCATATTGTTTTGACTGATTCTCAAATATTGAACTATCCTTGCATATCTGAAGAGATCCCACTTGGTAATGACATATAATTCCTTTTAAACATTGCTTAATATGATTTATTAATATTTTGCTAATATTTTTTATGTCAAAGTCCATTAGTCATATTGGTATTTAGCTTTCTGAGGACTTTTTTTTGTATACTGCCTTGTTTGATTTTCATATCATAATAATTCTGACTTCACAAAATGATTTGGGAAGTATTTCTTCCTCTTTCATTTTCTATACTATATGTATAGAATAGATCCTAATTCTTTTTTTAAATGGTTATTAGGACACTCAAACAAAACCATCTGGATCTAAATATTTCTTTTTGAGGAGCTTATAAATTAAAAATTAAATTTATTTAGTGGTTATAGATATTTGAATTATCTATTTTCATCTTGGTTATAGTTTGGTAGTTTTTGACTTTTGAAGAATTGGACAATTTCCTTTAACTTAAAGCACAAAGTTAGTATTAGTATGCTCCTACTTTCTATTAATGGCAACATGGTCTGTAGTAAAATTCCATCTCATTTTTTGTATTAAAGATTTGTGTTTTTTTCTTTACTATCTTTGTGAATCTCGCACAAGGTTTGTCAATTTTAGTGATTTTGTTCAAAGAACTCGTTTTTGTTTCATTGCTTTTCTTTTTGTCTTTCTATTTAAAATGAACTGATATCTGTTTTATCTTTAAGATTTTCCCTTGGATGATAAGGGTTTACTTTGTTCTTCTTTCCTAGTTTTTTTAAGGTAAAAACTTAATCTGTTGATGTGAGACCTTTTTCACTTTTAATGTAAGTGATTAATGCTACTCATTTCCTTTTTAGTGCAACTTTAGCCACATAAACTTTGATCTATTGTAATTTTCATTAAAATTTTCTTTGAGACTTTCTCTAGGACTCACATTTTATTTAAAAGTACTTTTTGAAAATTTCCAAATATGTGGAGATTTTCCTCTTGTATATCTGTTATAGAGTAGCCTTTTATTATTTTATTGTAAAAGAGTATACTCTGTAGGTCCTTGGTCTCTTCCCTCATCTTGTCGATGTTTGTTTTATGATTCACATCTATCTTGGTGAATGTTATGGGTGTTCTTGAAAAGAATATGTGTTCTGCTGTTACTCCCTGAAGTGTTCTCTTAGCATTCATTAGGGCCTGTGGGTTAATGTCTGCAGTTCTTCTGTGTCTTTGCTGACTTTCTATCAAATAATGACAGCAGGATATTAAAAGTCTTCATTTGCAGTTGTGGATTTTGAAGTCCTGCTGTTCAGTTTCTTAGAGAAAACATACACGCGTGTCTTGTTTTATAATCTAGTCTGCTGGTCTCTGTCTTCTGATTGGAATATTTAGGCAATTTACATATAATTCCTTATATGATAGGTTTTAAATCTGTCATCTTATTTTGTAATTTCTGTTTTTTCCCTCCATTTCTCATTCATTTATTTTTTTCTTTATTTAAGCTTCCAATGGATCATCTGAACAATTTTTAATTTCACGATGATTTATTCATAGTTTTTTTTTTGTGTGTGTGGTGTTGGGGATTGAACCCAGGGCCTTGTGCATGCGAGGCAAGCACTCTACCAACTGAGCCATATCCTCAGTCCCTATTCGTAGTATTTTTTAGTATATTACTTTGAATAGTTTTCTGAAGAGTTTCTCTGGGTATTGCAATAGGCATGCAGTATGTGTCACAGTCTATTGTTATCAACATTTTACCACTTCAAATGTAGAAATCTTATTTTCATTTGTGTGCTTTAACTTTTTCCACTTTTAAAAAATGATCATCTTATTTCCTCTGCATACATTGAACACCATATCAGATAATATTGTAATTTTTCCACCATTCAATATGATTTTAGAAATTCATGAAGAGAAAGATGGCTTAACATAGATCCCTTTTTACTATTATATTATTTTATTTCTTTTTTTTTAAAATACTAGGCACTCTTCAGTTATCATTTCCTGTTTAGAAAACTTTTTCCATTCTTCTTTAAAGTAATATCTGTAAGCAATAAAGTTTCTTTATTTTTCACTGTATGATAATGTCTTTATTTCCCATTCATTCCTGAAGGGTATTTTTGTTGACAATGGAATTCATGGTTGGCAATTGCTTTCTTAGAACACAAAATATTTTGTGCCACTTATTTCTAGTCTCCATAGTTTCAGATGAAAAATCTGCTGTCATTCATATCAGTATTGATTTATAGGTAATATGTCATTTCTCTCTGACTGCTTTAAAGATTTTCAAATTGCTCTGTATTTTTTTATATTGTATTTTTTTCCCACTTCAGCTCAGTTTCTTTAATCTGTAGATTTAGATGGGAATTTGGGAAATTTTTAAGCCATTATTTCTTTGAATACTTTTCATCCCTACACTCTTTCTGGACTTTAGTGATGTGCATGCTGGGCATTTTGTTATTGACCCAAGGCCTCTGAGGCTCTGTTTATGAATTTTCAGTTGATTTCCTCTGTTTTTTTCTTCACATTGGGTAATTTCCCTTCTTTCATTGAGTTCATTTAATGTTCCTTCTATCACATTTATGATGCTATTCAACTCATTTAGTGAGTTAAAAAAATTAATTTTATTTTTTTCAATTTGTTTCTTTTCTATATATCTTGTACTTCTTTGTTTTGAGAATATTCATGATTGCTCATTAAAGCATTAAGTGATGGCTACTTTAAAATTCTTTTTTTTAAGAGGGAGAGAGAGAGAGAGAATTTTTTAATATTTACTTTTTAGTTTTCGGTGGACACAACATCTTGATTTTATTTTTATGTGGTGTTGAGGATCGAACCCAGCACCCCCCGCATGCCAGGCAAGCGTGTTACCACTATAGCCACATCCCCAGCCCTACTTTAAAATTCTTGTGGAATAATTCCTGAAAGCTGTTGATTCTCTTTTCTTATTTGAATTGTAATTTCTTCTGTTCTTGGTATGAAGGGTAAATTTCACTGTATGCTATGCATTTTATATAGTATGTTTGGAGATTTTGGCTCCTACTTAAATCTTTAGTTTAGGTTTATTATGTAGGTTCTGGTCTGCTATCATGGGCTAAGGGTCCAATGACAGTCTAGGTTTCAGTGCCCCGTCTTGCTATTCACGTCTGCTGTTTGCTGGGTGCCCTGACATTTTTTCCCCACCCGTTGCTGGTGTTGCTTCTGAAGGCAGAAGGCATTTCTGCACAACGCCTGGTAGTATTAGCTGGAGAATAGATCACCTTTAGGACAGGCACCACTTCTCTGGGTCTGCTCAGCAGGCAGCCCACTGTCAAGTGGACTGGTGGACAGCTTGACATCCACTAGTGTGTGTGTGTGTGTGTGTGTGTGTGTGTTAGGGCAGGAGAACCTACCAAGGTCCTTCTGCTGTGAGGAGATGGCAGGCCCGGGAAGACTAGAGTTAGTGGGCAGCCATTTTTTATGCATCGGTATCTTTTATGGGATTGAAATACTTTTGTTTTCCTCTGGAGTCATATCTTCATCATGAGTCGGACAATAGAGCTGTTAGATTTCTGAAAATTCCTTCCCTAAAATCCCTGCCCAGACCCCCTGGATCACTCCAGGGAAGCCCATTCTGATTTACCACAGGCTATTCTCATTCTCTCATCTCATTCAGCCTTTCCTCATTGGCCAAACCAGCATAGAGACTTCCTTTGTGGTTTCTTCCACCCTCAAAGAGATGAAATGATCAGTGTAGAGGCTGGAGACTTCACCAGATCCTCCACTTTGTACACAGTGAGTTGGATATGACCACAGATCCCAAGTCCCCAGTTCCTAAAATGCCTCCTCCGAGGCCAGGTGGTAGCTCTGAATTGTAAAAACATTCTAATCCTGTGTGGAAAGCCATGTACTACTCCAACGATACTACCTTTCCTCTTTTCTCTCGATTTATCTTTATTCAAATGCCTTCCCCTATGCTCCCACCATCTTGTTTTAGAATAGATTTCCATGATTGCTCTCACCCGCACCCCAACCTCTGTAATACCTGTGTCCATTCTTACCACATGCTTCATTTCATTGGGTTTAGGGCTATCAAGATACTATCTATGAGACAGTATCTTGTGTCAAATGTGAGATGTCACTTTCACATCACCTGCCTCACCATGATGACACGTGGCTCCCCAAGAATCTGAGTTGCATTCTGGATGTCTTTCCAACATTCCACACTGGCTGTGTCCAACTCGGCACATGTTCAGCACCCAATGCTCTCCAGCTATTCATTTACTCACTCATTCATTTATTCACTCTGTCCTCATCCTCCAGCACTTCCTGTGTGCCAGACACCATGTGGATTCTGGAATACAGAAAAAGAAGCTTCCCAGCCATTTGGGGAGACCAACATATATACAATTCAAGATATATACAATGACCCAATTCAGGGTGATTGGTGTCATATCAGAGGAAGAAAGAGGGATGTGGGGAAGCAGAAAGTGTTCCACCCAGCCCAGGAGACCAGAGAAAGACTCTAGAAGCAGAAAAGGCTCCACTCTGCTCCCAGAGAATGAGCAGAAGCTGGTCATGTGGCAGGAAGGAGGAAAAGTCCTGTAGTTAGAGAAAGTGTTTTGATTCCCAAAGTCTGGGAGGAGGAAGATTGCTTCCACTTTATTTAAACACATGGATTCATTAATTTATTCTACAAACACCACTGAGGACATAATTTGGGTTAGATGTGGTCCTGGGGCTTTAACAGTGAACAAGATGGCGTAACATCCCTTCCAGCTGGTGACACATGGCGTGGAAGTTTGAATGCTCAGCCAGCCACACCAGGGAGTGACCAACAGTGGCCCTTGCCTTGTGGCAAAAATAAGGATCCTGGGAAAGATGTCACATCTTTGCCACATGACTTTCTAGGGAGA
This sequence comes from Urocitellus parryii, assembly GCF_045843805.1. Taxonomy (NCBI): domain Eukaryota; kingdom Metazoa; phylum Chordata; class Mammalia; order Rodentia; family Sciuridae; genus Urocitellus; species Urocitellus parryii. Next base: position 179,111,885 of record NC_135531.1, read on the forward strand.
CCTCTGCTCACATGAATGTGGCTGGTACAGGCTGGGTCCTCTGCTCTCTGCTCTCTGCAGCAGCTGTAACTGCCTGGCTTATGTTTCAGATTCAAAGCCCAAGAAGAGAAATGGGATGAACTGCTTCATGGCCATAGTGGCCGTCTACCTGATTGTGCTCACGGCAGGTGCTGCGCTGCTGGTGGTCCAAGGTAAAGTCATCTTGGTCCTGTGGGGTCCCTCCTGGGATGGTGAACTGGCTACTCTGATTCTGGGCTCAGGCTGAGAGAAGAATCCTAGGACAATTGCTGCCTATTGGCTGGCCCATTGGGTAGAGAGCCCAGCCCCTGAGCCACTACATTGTTGGAGAGGAAAAAATAGTGGGGGTGGGTAGTGAGAATGCAATTGGGGACTTGTGTGTATATGAGCAGTGAAAGATGTTCTGACTTCACTGGGGGTTTACCGCATGCATCTAACACAAAGGATTCCCAGCCTCTGGAAATCCAGCTGATCTAAGTGCCCATTAAATTAGAGGGTCCAATTGCAAATGTTAAAGTCACAAAGCAATTCCATCCACAGACACTGAAGCCACTCAAGAATATCACGTGCACAGTTGTCATAAACACTCGTCACAAACACATGAAGGTTACATTTGAATGCTGCTTGTACATCTTCAGGTCCAACCAACTTGGTTGTCATGCACTGACACCAAGAGTGTTCAAGGGGGTCTGAGTGAAAGTTGGGGATTAACAGTAGACACTGTGGGCACACTCTTAGTCCATGCAGGAATGTTCTGGGTATGTAATGCCATGCCCAAATGTACAAGAACACTTCTAGATGTGTCCTTGTACACACACACACACACACACACACACACACACACACACACAAAAGCCCTGTGCTCGAATCAGGTCACGACAGCACATGGAATTTCTGTTCAGGACTTCAGGACACACATGACACAAGAATGTCAGGGCTGTGTTCCAATGATTGGGTTTAATGAGGTCTCTAAAGGGATGATGTGGGGTGGGGGTCCAGTTCTGAATCTGCAGGAGCGCCTGTGGGCCCTGGAGTCGTACTTTACCAATACAACGCTGGCGGCGGAGGACAGACCAACCTCCTGGCTACCTTCAGCGCACCGCCAAATATTCCTGGCTCCGAGTGTATCCGAGCTGCGAGACCTGCAGGCCCAGATGGTCCAGGTTCGCGGCAGCCAGGAGCAGCTTCTTCAGCAGATAGACAGCTTCACCAAGAACCCAGGTTTGGCCTTCCCTCCTCTGGTTGGGACTCCTCAGAGAAGGATGGGGAAGGAGGAGCTGTTTCTTCATGCAGTGAGGCTTGAATCCCTTTTCCTGGCAATACGGGCTTCCAGGACCTGGGACTCTGGGGACGAGGAGGCAGGGGGTGAGAGCCTTGTGAGATCAGCATGAAAACACAGGCTTCTGGGAGGCTGCATATAGGCCTCTGGAGACAGTGGGGTCAGGAACCAGGGGACTAAGGGCACAACCCAGGTGAAGGGCAGACTCCAAGAGCCAGAGACTGCAGCCTCCAGCCCAAGGCCAATTCTGAGTTTCCAGACTGATCCAGAACATTTAGGAGAATAGGTGAGATGCAGTCTGGGACGATTCCCAGGCACACTCCCATGCAGCCGCCTACCTTGACCTGCAGTTGGAGAGAGATGGATGAAGGCTCCAAGTTGGTCCAGACAGTGTGAGGACCCGGGAAGGGGGAGGGCAGGGGGACCTACTGGGGAAAATAGGGGGGTTTAGACGATAGAAGAAAGTGGATCCAAAGGTGAACATGACAGGGATTCTCCTTCCCTCAGTCCTCTCAGATCTAGGGAGTGGCCTCCTCTATTCTCCCAGGTTGACCCACCACAGGAAGAACTCTGCCCTTGACTGGTTTGGGCAAAACAAGTGCCTAGGTGTGACCTGACTGTCACAGAGTTACACTGTGACACAAAGCTCTGGACCCGTGTCAAGAGCAAGCAGGAGCTTAGGAGGGTGGCCCTATGACTGTGCCCTGGACACAAGGTGCAGGAGAGTAAGATGCTATTTTAGTCAGCTTTTTCACTGCTGTGACCAAAAGACCTGACCAGCAAAACTGTAGACAAGGAAGAGTTTACTTGAGGGCTCCGGGTTTCGGAGGTCTCAGTCCATTGAAGGCAGCCTCCATTCCTTCAGGCTCAAGGCAAGGCTGAACGTCATGGTGGAAGAAGGTGGCCGAGGGAAGCAGTTTACTCAATGATCAGAAAGCAGGGAGAGACTCCACTGGCCAGATACAAATATATACCCCAAAGCCAAAGCCACGCCCCAATTCCCACCTCCTCCAGCCACACCCTACCCACTGACAGTTATCACCCAGTTAATCCCATCAGGGGATTATTTCACTGATGGGGTTCAGACTCTCTTATGAGTGGAGAAGGGATCTCCAATCATTTCTCCTCTAAACCTTCTTGCATTATCTCACACATGAGCTTTTGGGGGACACCTCACATCTACACCATAATAAATGCTGTGGCCTCCCCAGGAAATGAAAATGAAGGCTGAGTCAGGATGTAAGGACGGGCTAGTGGGCAGATGGATGGAGCCCAGGCTTGGACATTCAGACACCATGGGAGTCTCTTTCTTAAAACATGAAGGAGCTGGTTTTGACTGAGGCGACCCTTCCTAGACCCTAAGAACCTCTGTGAGCTGGTTTGGAGCAGAGTACCCTCTTTCCACACTCCTGTGCCCCCCAGGGTTCTACTTCCTGGGAGACTACAAATAAGATACACACTACTAGCAGAGTGTCCACTCGACATCTCCTTCCAAGAACTTTCTCCTGAACACATCCAGGGTTTGGATCTTCTCACCCAAACACCTCTAGTCTGGTTGAAGCTTCTGCTCCCCACATGGGTGGTCCCACTTTCTATTATAGATTACAGGAGATCTCTGGGGATGTGGGGACAAAGCCAAAGGGGCCCTGAGTTGGGTCTGCAGCCTTCTCTCCTTCCTTTGCAGAACAGTTCGGGATTAAAGGTGAACAAGGCGCCCCAGGTAAGTCCATTCCCTCTCCACCCATCCTGCTCCACCCACAAACATTCTCTCAAGGGCTCCTTGGCCTGGGCCATTCTGGGGCCAAGTCTGATCTGACCCTAGTTTACCTTCCAACTGTCCCAAGTCCTCATCAACTGAATTGCCTCCCTGCCCCTTGACCATGCTTGGACTCCCAGCTCCTGGGCCTCTGTCCTGCTTCTTGCCTGAAATGACTCCCCTCTCCACTCCACCCACCCAAACCTCAGCATCTTCCAGACCAGTTGGACCACCTAGCTCCCCACTCCCAACTCGCAGGCAGGCGCCCAGATTTCAAGAGCCTGTTATCTCCCACAAGTGCCCTTTCAAGGTACGGTTTACCTGCCACTTATCCTGGGAGATGCTCTGCCAACGTCCGTGGTGCTCAGCACCATGGACCCCAGAGAGCTATAACAATGTGTATATGTGTGTGTGCACGCATGCGCGTGCCTGCACCTGCAAGTTCTAATGCCAGGTCTGTGGCTTACTAGTGGTGTAACTTTGGGTCTATAACTTTTCTGGAATCTCAGCCTCTCATCCGTGGTAGAGGATAACAGAGATCGCATAGTTCGCCTTGTGCAGGATAAGAGGCCAGTGAGATAATGTGCATAAAACATTCGACAGTAGCAAGTGTTCTTTAGGACAAGGCCTGGGGCCAATTTGCCTTCTCTTCCTCCCTTAGACCACCTGTGTGTTGTGCTGCACACACACACACACACACACACACACACACACACACACACAGTTCCCCTTCAGCCCAACTACTCCACCAGCGGAGTGGTTGAAATTTCTATAACTATTCATGATGTCCTTGAGCAGAACCCTTTGTTCCCGTGACTTTAGTGACACAGCCCACATCACATCTCTGGCCAGGGAGAGCTGTGGGGCAGCCTCTCAGTGGCAGGAGCATGGCCATGGACTGGCAGACCTGGGGACAATCCAGGCTCTGTCCCCTACAAGCTGGGTGACCTTGAGAACATTGCTTAACATTTCTGGGCGTTGTCCTCCCCTGTAAGATGAGGATAAAGATAGGTTGAGTGTGGACACTAAACAATAAATACAAAAGGCTTAGTCCCATGCCTAGCTCAGAACCCGTGCTCAATAGTGTCATTATTTTCTTTGCATCATTGCTGCTATTCTGTGGGCAGCTCCTCTCATCTAAGGAGGGAATGTTCCTGCAACTTCCGTCTCTTAGGCTTAGTCTGTCCTTAAAAATCTGCCCCATCACCCACCCGGGCTCAGCACCCCAGGTACAGAGTGGGAGCCTTCCCACCCTCAGGGTACTAAGCAGGCTCTCTCCTCTCTCTGCATGAATATACAGTTGTCCTTTTATATCCCTGGGGAATTGGCTCCAAGACCCCCATAGGTGTAAAAGGTCTCAGATGCTCTCATCCCTTCTATAAAAAAAAATGCCACAGTATTTGCAAGTAACCTACACAATCCTTCTGTATTCTTTAAATCTTCTCTGGATTACTATAGAAACTGTAGTTCTATTTATGTAGCTTCTACATTATATTAGGTATTAAACGTAATAGTTCTATTTATGTAGTTCAGCATAATAATAATAATATGTGGACAGATTTTTTAGGGCATAATGACAAGAAAAAAGTCTACATGTTCAGTACATTTTCAATTTTTCCTCCAACCTTTTCTATCTAATATTAGTTGAATCTGAGGATGTAGAACTCAACGATAAAGAGGGCTGGTTTCAGAGAATTTCCAACTCTGTCTCCCATCTCTCTCAATTGCTTTCTGTCTCCTCCCCCTTCCCCTCCCCCTCTTCTCCTCCATCTCCTCCTCCTCCTCCTCCTCCTCCTTCTTCTTTTCCTCTTTTCTCTCCCTGTTCTCTTTTGAAACCCCAAAAACCAAAGTAGGGACACTGCCATTCCAGGGCTGGGGTACAAACATCTGCCTCCTTCTCAGGAGGCACCTGCTTGTCCAGGTCTCCCACCTCCACTCTGGCCCACCCAGGGCAGGCTGTGGTCCCTCTCCCCTCCCCATGGCTCGCCTTGCCTGGTCAGGGCTCCCCAAAAGTCTGTTATGAGGCAAAACTTCCTGGAGACACACAGGAAGATGTTGAGAGCCACAGCCAAGGGGCCCCAGCAAACTTCCAGCTGATTGGCTCACAGTGACCCCAGCAAACTTCCAGCTGCCAGATGATTGGCTCCTCTGCAGTGATGCTCATTGGGCTGTTTCCCCGCCCTTTCAGAACACGGAGCTGCTCATTGGGGAACTCTTTTGGCTCCGCCCATGTGACCCAGCCAATCGGCCTCAAGAGCGGGAGGAGTGGGGGGTTGAGAGGCTCGCTGAAGCCGGTGGTGGCAGTTGGGCTCTGAGGGAATTCCTGAAGAGCTCCGTGGTGAGGTGTGTGTGTTCTAAAAATAAAGTTTGTTTCTGCTTGATAAGTGGCTCATGAATTGTGCCCAGCCAGAGTGTTAAGTAAATTGTTAGAGGAAGGAGGCTTCCCAGTAAAATCAAGAGCGGTCAGGGCATACGTTGATACAATACAAAAATGTAGCCCATGGCTTTTTAAGGAGGAGTTGTTAAATATATCACAATGGAACCATCATGGTGAAGATTTAAAAAGAATAGAAATGAAAAGCCCAGGTACTCTGCCAGTTGGCACATTGCCATTGTGGACGTTCGTATCTTGTTTGCTTAGTCCAAAGCCTTCAGTTCAGACAATGGTGGAGGAAGGAGAAGACATATTGATTCAAGTAAAAGAGAAGGTCTCTCGAGCTAGTCAGAGGAAAAAATTCAAGTAAAAGAGAAGGTCTCTTGAGCTAGTCAGACAGAGGAAGAAAGTTTAGAGCAGAAAAAGCCATCAGGGGAAAAGCTACAACAGGAGACTGCTACTAACAACTTTCTATCACTGCAGAGGAGCCAATCAGCTGGCAGCTGGAAGTTTGCTGGGGCCCCTTCGGCTGTGGCTCTCAACTTCAAGCCAAGAGCGGGGAGCTGGGTGTAGAGCTCAGACAGTGGCAGCTCTGCCCTAGGCTTCCTGGTCACTGAGGGGAAGTGGCTCCTTAGTCTTCCTGGTCTCTGAGGGGAAGTGGCTCCTTAGTTTTCCTGGTCACTGAGGGGAAGTGGCTCCTTAGCCACCTGTCTCTCTCCCCCTCCCCTCTCCACTCCAGACCTGGATGCTTGCTCCCAACAAGTATTAATTTAGGAAAAAGAGACACTGTTATAGGCGCAGCTCTATATGGTCACAGCCCTAGTGACTGCTCCACAGGTTGCAGCAGATCTCTCTGTAAGGAAGCAGAGAGGGAATGGCTCTCCCAGACCAGGGAAGGCTCATGAGGAAATGCCTTTCAGCTGGGTGAATAGAAGGTTGCTAGGAAAAGCGATCCTAGGCAGAGAGGGCCTCCTGTGCAAAGGCCCTGGGGTGAAAAGGGAGCTTAGTGAGTTACAATGCAAAGAAGGAATGTCTGTGTATTTGGAGCCCTGGTACAAAAGAGCAGAGATGGGGTAAGGGGTTGGGCAGGGACAGGGACTAGGCAGGTCCAGGGAGGAGTGAAGTGGAAGGGGCCCTCTGGAAAAGTTCAAGGCACTTTCCCTCTATGCTCTGCAGACCCCTCATACTACCTCTGAGCCGTTATTGGTTATTATCCCCATTTCACAGATGAGGTTCATAAACACACTGACTTGCTAAAGATGATACAAACCGATTTGGAGGAACTGAGTTAAGACTCCTGAGCCACAGGGGAGCAGGGACAGATGGCACTGCCTGAGAGTGGGTGGGGAGAGTCATACTGATGCACGTGGGCTCCTAGGGGGGTCACCCTGGAAAGGCCCTCCTTGAGGCCTGGGCCCAGCTTGTTGGAAGGGGTCCCCCAGCTGGTGAGTGGGCGCTGCCTGTCGAACCCTGGATGGATTCTTTTCCCTGAGACACATCAACAGGGACTCTGACCCAAAGTGAGGGGTTCTAGTCCCCAGTCTGCTCCTTCCTTCTGGCCCCCTGCCTTGTATATACAAGAGGACACAGCCCTCTGGATCTTAGGCTCCATCTTGACATTTTTTCCTTTTTTTTTTTTTTTTTTTTTTGGCCTTTGCAGCCACAAGCTCCTCAGAGGAAGGAGTTTCTCCTCTTTCCCGTTTTACCCTCCATAAAGTTGAGCTTGTCCCTGGGGCTTCGGGAAAGTTCTTGGGTGAATGGAGAGCGTGGCGTTGCCGTCCCACGTGGTCACCTCACTGACACCTGTGCCTCTTCTTCTGGTCTTCCAGGTCAAAAGGGATCCCCAGGCATGCCTGGCCCGCCAGGGCCACCAGCTGAGAAGGGAGCCACGGGGGCCCCAGGACGAGATGGAGCCCCAGGTATGTGTTTCCTGGCCTGGTCACCTTTTCTCCTGCCTTCTCTGGGCCACGCTCTGAATTCCCTTTCCCTCCAGGTCTCCGGGGACCCCAGGGCCCACCAGGCATCAAGGGAGAGGCAGGTGAGTAGGGCCAGGGTGCAGAGGGGCGCATGGCCGTCTTTCTCAGTGACACTGGGCTACAGACAGGGACCCATGCCAGAGTCTGGAGGGGTCTGTACAGGAGACATGGCTGGCAGGAGGTCTTGGCTGGGCTGAGGCCAGGAGGCATGGAGGGAGGGCAGGGCTGGGCAGCAGTCCTCAGGGCAGGTGCAGATAGTGGGGCCTCAGCCTGGGCGGAGCTGGAGGGGTGTGGATGCTTCTCCTTGTCCTTGGTGCTGTGAGTCTGAGCCTGTGAGTGTCACTGGGGAAAGTCAAGCTCCCTGGTTCAGCAGGAACTTAAGAGTTTGGCCTTGGCAATGTAAACTTAACTATCCGAGTCTCAGTTTTTTGTTTGTAAAATTGGGTTGAGAGGGATCCAGGGGTTGCCAAGGGATTGGGGAAAATGATATACACCCGTGAAGGCTGCTGGGAAAGTACTGGGCCCCAGGTCTTAGGCTGCAGCCTCAGCCCGCCTGGCCCTCTGCACACGGCTGGGTTTTGGAGCTACAACTCCAATAAACTTGCCTTCCTCTATAGACTTTCTTCCGATGCCATTTGAGACACACCCCCAGGCACTAGCCAGCCTTTGGGAAGAGAGCAGATATTTTCCAGACCCTCCCAGGACTCAGCCATATGCATTCATGCATTTGTGTGTGTGTGTGTGGGGGGGTCTCTTGCTGGGTGCCCTGCCCACCTCAGGGGCAGCAGAATGCCAGCTGACTGAAGAGCCTGGAGGGCACTGACTGACCTTGAGCTCTCCCTCCCTCTCCACAGGCCTCCAAGGACCCAAGGGCGCACCTGGGGAGCAAGGAGCCACTGGTAACTCGTGTTTCCCCTGCATGGGATCAGGGATCAGTGCCTGAGTCCTGAGGCAGTTGCCCCCAAAGTCCTCTCTCCAGAGGGCCACCAGGACCCCAGAGGGTTAATGCCTTCCCCACAGTCCTATCCTTTCAGTCTTGATACATCAAGAACGCCCAGGATCCAAGCTAATGCACCCCACAGCTGTCTCTGAGGACCCCTTTCCTCTTTCCTCCAAATGCTCCCTGCTTCTTTCACCAGGAGCCCATCCCCAGGAGGACACTCTGAGCCCACCTCACCAATCCTTCTTTTGCAGGGTCCCCAGGACCCCAAGGACAGAAGGGCAGCAAAGGCAGTGAGGGTCTCATGGGCCCCAAGGGGAACACCGGCGCTAAGGGGGACAAAGGAGACCTGGGCCTCCCAGGTAAGGGCCCACTGGGGTGTTGGTGCTCATGGGGAGCCAGAGGGAGCTAGGGCCCAAGTTTTGTGACACTCCATCTACTCACTGCCCCCTGGGGAGGCCTCTGCCTGTAGGCACCCCTGAACACTGGGTGTAGCCTCTTCTTTCCAAGGGAGAAAAGACAGGGTACCATGGGAGAGGGAGGACTCGGCCAGTCCAGGTACACCCAGCAGGGGTGGCAGAGCCAGGCTGGGAGCTCAGAGAGGACGGAGAGAGGTGGGCCTGGGAGGGGACTTGAGAATTTTGCAGACTGGCAGTGAGGGCGCAGGATTTGATTCCAGGAGAGGGGATGCAAATGGCTAGCAATCCCCATCGACAGCAGGTACTATCTCCAGAGCAGCGATTCTCAGGCATGGCCACATGTGGGAAGCACTCAGGTGCTTGCTCTAAGTGCAAGTTGGGCCCAAGAGCCTGATTTAAATGCCCCCAGGTGATTCTGACCTTGAAGGTCTGGGACCACAGTTGGAGAAGTGCTGCTCCAGGGCTCTGGACTTGACAGAGAACCTTCATGCTCCTCATCTCTGGCCTCCTACAGCCTCGTCAGGGGTCTCTGAGTGCTGTGGGAGAGCCAGGCAGGCTTGGTTTCCATCCCTGCTCTGCACCTGCTCACCTGGGTGACTAGGCACCTTCCTTAACCCTTCTGACATCCAATTTCCTCATTTCAGAGAATGATGATCATTCAATTAAAATAACAATTAAATTATAAACACCTTTAAGAGCAGTTATAAGGGCTAGAGATCATGTTTTCAAGCTGTCTGCCACATGGTAAGCACTAAATAAATAATAATAAATTAGTAGTAGAAGCAGTTATCCAGTAACAGAAAGGGAAGGACTTCCATTCCAAGATCAGACAGACCTAGTTTCTGATATGGTCACTAGCTGTGTGATCTTGGGCAAATGGCTTAACCTCTTTGAGCCTCAAGTTACCTAACAAAGGAGGATAATACTGACCTTTAATAAGGATTAACTAAAAAAAGAATAGAATACATATAAGATAGGTAACACTGTACCTGGCAGATAGCAATGATTGACTTTATTAAAAAAAGGAATGCTTGACTTCAAAAAGAAAACCCTGTTAGCCATCTTCAAATGTTTGAAAAGCAGTGGAAGGGGAGAACATAGATTTGGCTCTCTGGGGTGCCCAGCAGAAGAATGAGGACCAATGAGCCAAAGTTTCAGGAGAACCAATTAATTATGCAGAGATAAGGGGCTGACTCTGATGAACTGGGCTCTCAGGGATCTAGCAGGCAGCCCCCACTGGGGAGGACAGAAGGGCTGCGCACTCCTTCCCGTGGGACCCAGGTGGGCTCGGAGCATTGCTGCTCGCTTCTCTTTGCAGATGGGAAAGGGAACCTCAGAGAATCTAGGGTGGCTCCAGAGCATCGCCGGAGGGGTGACAGCCAGGCCTTTGCCCTCTCTCCCTTGTCTGATCCACCTGGTTTCCCTGGGAACCCCCAACCAGACCCAGGCCTGAAAGCGCCCTGGGGGTCCAGAGAGGAAACAGCGACCTCAGCCCACAGGAAGCCGTGCTCTGCCCCCTCCCGCTGACCCTGAACCCCTCTCTCCAGATCTTGCACTTTTGCTTTCTCAGCGCCTGCGCAGTCCACCTAGTGAGACCAGCCCCTAGTGACACTGAGGTTTCACCTCCCCTCTTCACCCCAGTAGACCAGAACCGTCACCTGGGTGAACTTTGAAGTCATTGCAACACAGCTGCTGGTCCACACCATATTGGAAAATCACGTACAGGCAGCAGAATACTCTAACCTGATGGCTGTGGTCCAGATCAATAGGCACCAACAAATTTCCCACATGGAAATAATCCCAGTCCCCTCTAATAGATACCATTGGGCCCTTCTCCATTCACCCTGAATGGTCAAGAACTGCCTTCTCTGCTGTTTGCACCTTAGGCTGCCATGAAAGATCTCAACTGAAACCAAGTTTCTTTTTAAGTTAATTCATTCATTTTTAATTGACAAATACGTGCATGTTTATGGGGTACAGTGTGATATCTGGGTACAATTCAGGGTGTTTAGGTTACCCATCTTCTCAAATGTTTATCCTTTCTTTGGGATGAGAACATTAAAATTCCTCTTTTCTAGCTTTTCTGATTTACACCACTCGTCCCCATGCTGTGTGACAGTGCCCTGGATGCTTTCCTCCTCACTAGCTGTGTCTCTGTGTCCATGTGCCACGTCCCTTATGATGGACTTATCTCCCATCTTCTAAGTGTCCAGCTATCTCAAAGAACCCAAATTCCAAGTCTTGCACTAATTTCACTCCAAACCCAGGCCCAGCAAGGCCAGCTCTTTGTCTTCTCTTGGTAGCAATGGTGTCCCTGATCATAATTCACTGGAGGGAAGGTTGGAATCCTGCAGGACTCCTCTCCAGAGCCATCTTACCAAAATGATAAAACAGAGGGGTTTTTTTTTTTAAACAAAATCTCCTCCCAAGTGTCTATTTGAGATCCTAAAAGATTGTTTTGGGGTGATATTGTCCTTAGACCTTCATCCCACTCTGTCCCAGGGGCGTGAAGCTGGGCATCCCACTTGCTGACAAGGGAATGTCAGCAACTTAATAAACACTAGCCACCCAGTGGCCCTGTGTGGTGTGGCCAGGGAGGGCTGCGTGGCTGTCTTCCCAACCAAAAGGCACTTTGGGAAGCAGTCACAGAGACCTGCTCCTGTGAGGAGCCAGCCTTGATTGATATGCACCAGGCACTGCCAGGAAAGGAGGAGGGAGCGATGGAGGACTCAGGAGAGGACAGGGTGGATGAGCCCCGAATGTTGATAGCAAGTGGAAAATTTGGAATCCTGAGTACCAGGAAAGCCTGTGTCTGGAGTGCTGGCGGGAATAGGAGCTGGGGCAATGTTCTTTCTCTCCATCAACAATGCCCCCGAGTTGTGATTCTCAGCATTTGGGATCTGCTTTCTAGAACATTCAGGTTGCAGTTTGAGTGAGTTTAAAAAATAATTCCCCAAATGCAAAACTGCTGGTTAAGCCTGGGCTGTGTCCTCCCCTGGGGAACCAGGGCTCTGATTCAAGTCCCGAGAGCTGGCCGCAGGGCCCTCTGCCCACCACTAGCCATGCCAGGTAACTTTCCAGCCCTTCATGAGTGTGTGTCTTGCCTCTGGGGAAAGGTGGTGTGTAGTTATGTTTTCTATCTCTGATCACCAAGTAGGAGGTCAAGGGGTTTTGAGTTTGGAATTTGTGTGGGATGGCAGTATCTGAATTGGACCTCCTGGCTGGCTTCATCATGCCTGACCTTGACCTTTCATTTTCAGGAAGCAAAGGAGACATGGGCATGAAAGGAGATACAGGGCTCATGGGGCCCCCTGGACCCCCGGGGAGTAAAGGTGACTCTGGGAACTCAGGCCCCCAAGGTAAGAGGCATGTGGTCAGGGCCACTGACCTGTAGGTGTGTATTCCCCTTTTCCTCGGCAGGCTGAGCCAAAGGGAGACAATTCCTGAAAGTCCTTCTTTGTTTTAGGTCCACCTGGACCTCTTGGAGCCAAGGGAGATAAAGGTGAGGACTGTGGCGTGTGGACCAGCTGGAGCTGGGGCAGTCATTCTGGCTGCGTTGGTGCCTGGGCCGAGTCACGTCGAGGGCCAGACTGTGAACTCCGGGGACCTGGGGTTCTCAACACCAAGCTCCTCCTATGAGGAACAGAGCAGCCAGTGAAGGGCTGGCTTCCTTGCTCATCCTGGTTAGAGCTTCACCCCACTCTGCCACACAGGGCATGTGCTGGAACTCAGAGTTCCTACCACATCCACAAGTCCCAGACTCCACGGCAGTGAATGGAAAAAGGCCATTCGCTGGCCCCAGTTTTCCTCCCACTAACAGGGCTCATTTGGGTCTTGAAAGACAAATGGTTAGAGCTGCAGAGGGAGCTCTCAGGGGTTAGGAGTTGCATGTCCCACCGCCGAGAACTCAGGCATGAGGGGTGGGGGCAGCCAGACCCTCTGCCAACCACCCCCAGCCTTGTGGCCACCACTTAACTTCCAGGAGAACCTGGAGCGCAAGGTGTTCCAGGCCATCCCGGTGCAGTGGGACCATTGGGTCCCAAAGGTGAACCTGGAAGAACTGGCTCACCTGGAGTAACAGGTGAGGTCGAGCAGCCCACGGTGGGCATGGGGGGGGGGTGTCCAAGCACACACCCAGCCCAGCCCTCATGCTCTCTGTGGGGTGTGTTGTCTAGGACCACAGGGGAGTCCCGGGAGACCAGGAGACCAGGGTGTGAAAGGAAGCAAGGGAGACACAGGTAAGATGGGGTGGGGAGGTGGGGGGGGTGTCAGTGGGGACACTGCTGGAAGAGTCCTCCATGGAAAGAGACAGAGGGTCATCTGAGCCCTGACCCCTGGGGATCCCTGATTCAGGGGGTCAGAACCCCTTGCGCTCAAAGCCCCTGGGCTATTCTTCCTCTGCTCAGAGTTCCCGGAGGGCCTTGAATGTCATGACCAGACCCCAGCCTCCCCAAGAGGGAGGGCGCCTTGCCCCGGGGGGCATTCCACACAGTGTCCACTCCTGCCTGCTGAACTTCAGCAAGGTTCACTGAATTCGGGCAGGAGGATCAAGACACCCTTATTGGCATGTTCTCCCAGGGGTGCTAGAGCGTGCTGCCCTTCCCTAACCTCATGCCAACTTTGGTCAAGGTCGTGTACTGTCATGGCAGGGTATTCATGCCAATTTAGTCTTGGCCACAGGCCCTGTACCAGTGTGGTCTACTTTGTAAACCACTGTACTAATTTTGTCCAGTCTTTAGGTTTAGGCTCCTGCACTGTGTCCACTTAGTCTAGAAAGTCCAGGCCACTGTGTTGAGTGGTGGACACTCAAGATGTCCCCAGACACACAAGGTGGTGCAAAAAACAGACTTCAGGTGCGCTCTGTCGTGGAGAACTGTTGCATGCCATTTGGAAAGCAAGGTGCAGGCAGGGGGTGCTGTGGGGGTGCAGGGTGGACAGAAGGGGCCGTGTGTCTGCTGGATGTTCTGTGGATGGTCTGCTTTGACCCTGTCCTCCACTGGCGTAGAAGGTGTGCTATGTGAGGCAAGCTGGATGACTCGCCCAAGCTGTGTTTCTGACTCATATCCAGCTGGCCCTTCACGGTCCTAGTTGACGGAGTAGGCGATTCACTCATTCACACCCCACCCCCATTCATCACTGCTACATGGGAAGCCTTGGACTCTGGGCCTTTGATCTTTGGAGTTTCCTGAAGGTTATTGGGAGCCATGACAAGGACACCTTCTCTGTCCTTCTACTCCATCCAGCCTCAGAGCCATTATCTCCTTCATGGACTGTGTGTTGGTGTGGACAGGGCCATGCCAGGTGGTATCCCATGTAGATGCCACCAGAAGGCCACTAACAAGTTCTCACCTTGAGAAAATCTCCCTCTGTCAGATGTCCCTCACTTCCTAACTGTCCTTTCTGATCTTACAGTTCCACCTTCTCTGGTCCCCTCTCTTTGGGCCCATCTGACTTGGGGCCTGAAGCTCTCTTTCCCTAGGTTTTCTGTGTGGCTTTCTGAGGAAGACTGGTTTTCCTCCCTCCATTATAAGTAGTGGTCACTCTCTGCTCCTGATCCATGGCCAGACCCAGAGCTCTTGGCTAAGCCAGAATATTGCGCATACAACATGACTTGACTCACTGAGGCACTGTGCTCACCCCGAGACCCCACGTCTGGGTCTTTTCACTGTCTGAAGCAGGGAATCCCACCCTGAATGCTGCATCCTGTGGTCCATGATATTGAGCATTTCCATGACAACCCTACCAACTAAGCACTCTATTTAGTGCTGTTTTATGGTAAATTGCTCAAAACCAAGCAGCCAGTTAAGATGGGCACCCATGGTTGGAATCTAGGCTGTGCTGATTGGAAGCTTGTGGTCTTATCCACGCCCCTCCATCCTGAGGTCTTCCTCTCCAACAGTTTCTATCAGGAGACTCCGACAGTGTCACCTTCCCCCTTCATCCTAGTTCAGAAAGGATCAGAACAAAAGCAGTAGTAGCTTTTCTCAATCTTAAGAGGAGACCTAAAGCTCTAGGGCCCTACATGGTTCTTAGTCACCCATGCCAATGTTAACGTAAGATGCCACAGTCCGAGGATCAAGTCCTTGTGTGTCTGTTGAGTATCTTTATGGGTTCGTCACTAATCATCCCTAGTGATAAATATCAGCCAGCCAAACTCTAGGGGTCACTCCCTAATTCTGACTCTTCAGGTAAACACGATGAATGATGAATTACATTTTCAATTTAGGACACATGATAATGACCATATATATAAAATCAGAAAGTTGGCCGTGATCAAGGGACAGATCATCTCTGTGGACCTCTCAGAGGGGAATTCCAAGAGAGGAATATCTGGTCTGTATATCATGTCTGAGTCCACGGTGACTGAGTTTCTGGAGAGATTAGATGGGCTGATTTCTGAAGCAGGAGAAGGAGGAGTGGAGGGGAGGGGGAGTCAGATCTTCCTACCATGAAAGACAATGTACACTTGTCAATGTCAGGATGCTGGTATTCCCCAAACTAAAGTTACCATGGTGATTGTCCCATTTTGATGCATCAAGCCAGGTTTTCAAACTGATGTATTTCCCATTTTGTAAATAAAATCATTAATCTCTCAAGAGAATATCTAGGTATTTTGGATGAAAACAGAGAAATTAGAGTGTGTTGGCTTGACCTAGGTGACAGCTAGATTTCATTATTATGCATTAATTATGACTAATAAGAGCTCCATTCATTATGAACAGTGCCTCTGGGCCAGGCACACTGTGTGCAGAACTTGACTCCTACGATCTTAGTTCATCTAATCCGCACACTTGAGTGTTAGCCTTCCTACTTTGCAGCCAAGGAAGCAAAGGCTCAAAGAGGGTGAGGCCTTTGCTCAAGGGCTCCTGATTAGTATGCATTGACTCTGGGAGTTAATCCTGAAATCTGATTACAAAATTGTGCTTTTCTAGATTTGTTGTGTAGAATGGCACACCATTATTCTAATTTGTTGAACAGAAGAGCCTTGAGCTCTTCCTGAACATTTCATCCTATGATAGGTAAATCCTGGCTCAGTCGCCAGACCTCTTTCCTACCTATTTTCTCATCTGCCTCTCAATGGATTTATGTCCAACACACAACAATTAGAATCTTCTAGGACCTTCCATTTTCATATTGAGGCAAAGCCAAAGAGCAAATAACTTGAGATCTATTTTCTCATCAGCATGTTAAGATGTTTTACCATAAAGATAAGCAACAAAGATAATCCATAATAACAATTAAGCCCTATATCCTGAACATATTTCTCAGTCTATTCCATTCCACACTCAGCCCGGGAAGGTGGAATGTTCCCACTTATTTGTACCTCTTGAGGGAGATAAGTCATCTCTGTCTGATTAAAGAAAAAAACAGGAAATTCCATTTTTTCTGCTGGGAAGATAAACTCCATATTTTATTAAGTAAGACATTATTCCCAGTGGAATTTTCTCTAACGTTAATTTCCTTCACCTGTCAGTAACAGGCTCCCATCCAAATCCCCAACTTGGTTTTCCAGCTTTTTCTCTTTCAAAAGATTGAAAAAAAAAAAAAAAGAATTACTGAATTTTAGCTCTACATCCCTGAGCTACTTTGAAACATCTAGTTTGGAAACAAGGCAGGACTCAGTTTTGACTTGAAATCATGACATGACTCTTTCTGCCATCTCCCCCTCTATGAAATGACTTTAGAAGAAGTCAAATCATTTAAGCTCCAAAACACCAACCCAATCAGAAATTTTTCATCTCAATGGATTTATGTCCAACACATAACAATGAGAATCTTCTAGGACCTTCCATTTTCACATTGAGGCAAAGCCAAAGTGCAAATAACTTGAAATCTGTTTTCTCGTCGGCATGTTAAGATGTTTTACCATAAAGATAAGCAACAAAGATAATCCATAATGACAATTAAGCCCTATATCCTGAACATATTTCTCAGTTTATTCCATTCCTCATAACTGAATACTCAGGTAGTTCAAGAACTTATTAAATTTGACCAAGTCAGATTACTAAATGGTCACTTAAAAAGTCCTCCTGATTTTCCTCTATGTTTCTTAGAGACATCTGAGAAGTCTACACACATCCCAGTTGTAGGTCACCTGTCCAACATATCACTTCTTAACACACAGCTCAATTTGTCACGTATTACATTAATCCTAACGTTGTCAGGCTGCACACAGACTGTAAGTCAAGATGGTATTTAAGGAAATTTCTTAATGTATTGGGGCACTTCTACATTTAACTCAGAATCAGGAGACCTGACCTTCCACTTGGGCTTACCTCTGACTAGCTGGGTAACCGTGGGCCAGGACTTGATCTCACTGGGCCTCGGTTTCCTCTTTGGTGGCATAGGATTATATAGAGTGTCCCGGTCCCCACCAGCTGGACAGCACTCTGAGTGTGGAATAGCTATTTCCCCTCAGAGCAGAGAGAAGCTGACTTCCATCAGAGCAAAGGGAACACGCATGCTCTAACCATTCTCTAGAGGTGGGGGGATCATTTCCCTAAAAATACTTTGCAAATAAACCTTTGGGCCTCTCAGCTTTATAATTTTGTGATTTCCAGTTTGCTGGGGTTTATACCCATTCTGTGGTTGAAAAGAAAGAGCTGGTATCTGTGATTTCAGAGCATGCAGTTCTAGATCTACCTTTCAGCTCAGCCATTCCTTGCACCTATGTGTTGTAGCCAATCTAGTGAGGACACTGTGTTGGTGGATAGTGAAGTGATTACTGTCCCATGATCATTTAGTCAGTCTACCAACATCTACTTAGCCAGCAAGGCCCAGAGAGAAATCACACAAAACAAAATTCTGATTTCTTCCCCTTGAAGGAAGAGCTTTGAAGACTAAATTGACACTCATTAAACGCATCTCAGAAGGCATGTAATCAAGGACCAAACTCTGTCTTGTGAACTGTGGTACCCAGGAGAGCCCAGGATCGGGTGGGGATGGCATATCCTACATGGACAGGAAGGCTGCTCTGAAGAGGTAGGCTGTGAACTGGTCCCTAAAGAATGAATGAGATTGAGGGACAGGATTTGTAGCTCAGTGGTAGAGCACTAGCCTAGCCTATGTGAGGTACTGGGTTTGAAGCTCAGTACCACATAAAAATAAATATATTGTGTCCATCAAAAACTCAAAAAGAAAGAAAGAAAGAATGAGTAAGACTTGCTTAGGGCAGTGCTACTCAAAGTGTGGTCCCTGGACCAGCAGCATCAGCATGCCCTGGGAGCTTAAGAAATGCAGATTCTCAGATCCCCAGCCCAGTGCCACTGACTCAGCCACTCTGGGTGGTGTATTAGGTTGTTTTTCAGCAAGTCCCATCCAGGTGATTCTGATGCACACTCTAGGTTACTTCACCTCTCTTAGGGGAAAGGGATGGCCCAAAGGAATCTGGAGGTATCTCAGGGGCCAAAGGACAGCCTGAGTGAAACTTCAGCAAGGGGTAAAGCTGGCGTGCTGGTGGAGCAAAGGCAAGCGCAGGGTACAACGGGAGGCCATGCAGCGGGACTTCACCATGAAGTCCTGTTGGATAAATCACTTGGCATCTCTGAATGTCAGTTTCCTCCTCTGTAAGGAAAGGAAATAACACTACCATGTGGGGTAGGTGAAAGATGGAAGGGGGTGGCATGGGTAAAGCCCCTGGCACCGTGCCTGGTACAATGCAGTCAGCAGCTAATGCTGAGCCCCCTGGAGGTCAGGAACTGGGAAGGAAGATTGTGGGGAACAGAGTAGGGGGGTCATCAGATGGGCCTAATGAAAGGGACTCCTCTGTGGCTCCCAGCTTCAAGAGGTCATTTGTTGTACAGTGTTTTAAAGGACAGCTGGAGAGGTGTTCATCTTTGAGCACAGACAATAGGGGAGGTTACAGTACTCCAGGGTCCCCGAGCCTTGCTTCTAGTGACAGTCTCTTTGAGGTAGAGATTGCTGCAATGTGGTGCCCTCCAGGATGGGGACAGAGCATGCCAGAGTTGAGATGTGGACCATTTTCCTATTTAATGACTCCGTGGTCTCGAACTATGCTATTCAGATGTAAGTAAGCCAAATAGAGATATTGGCCACCTCTCCGGGTGGCCTCAGCTCAGTACTTTGAGGTCAACAGCAAAGATTTCCCTGTGCCTATTCAGAGCCTCCACCCCAGTGCCAGACACAGAGACACTGGCTCCTGGGGGGAAGACAGGCGTGTACAGGGTCTGTGGGGTCCCCATGACACCATTTCTTTAGCACTGGCCTGACATTCACCTCCGCCCTTAGCAAACATGACTCCACTTGGGACTTCACAACGGCTTCACGGGGCAATGGGGAGAATGAGAGAGGAAACAGACTCCGAGCAGGGCCATCCGGTTCAAGGTCACAGAGCCAGGAGAGGGCAGAGATGGACTCAACCAGGCTGCATGACCACTGGGTCAGGACAGCTAGAGCCTGTCTGCCAGCGACTGACCTCAAAGGCACCCAGAACCTCTCTCTGCCTCAGTTCTGTTCCCATCCCTAGCCCGAGGGGTGGAGTGGCTGCCCTCTGGGAACCTTCCAGGGCTTTCTGCTGCTCCTGGCTCTAATGCCCCTCCTCAGGCAGCACCAGGCCTCTTGGGCATCGTCTGGGAACCAAGATTTCTCTGGCTCATCCCAAGAAGCAGTTCTCAAGAGGCCAACAGGCCGACCAGCACACACCACAGTGCTCAGGAAATTCAGGTAGTAAGTTGGCAACAGGAGCAGGGCAAGGAGGAAGGTCCCCCAGAAACTGCAAAGAGGGTAACTGAGCTCCCTGGGGGCTCTGGTGCTCATCAGAGGGGCGTCCTGTGGTGAGGGCCGTGTCTGGGGTGGGAAGCCGGTCCAGGGCACGTCATGAGCACAGATGCTTGTGTATAGCTGTTGGTGTCCCCTTGTTACTCTCCTGGGACTGCTCCTTGGTAATGAACTTGCATTTCCTCAAGTTGGTGCAACTGTCTTGGGGAGTCCTAGGGCTTCGAAATAAGTCAATGTTTGCACTGAAAATGGAGAGTCCACGATATTGCTAAGTGAGTCAATTGTGATCCACAAAGTGGTCCCGGCAGGATGCGGGAGACAGTGGGTCTTTTGCAAAATTAATTGAATAAAGGGATGAATGGGAAAGAAGGAGGTAGAAAAGTAAAGAAAGAAGGGAGGGAGGAAGGAAGGAGGGAGGAACCTCTCACATTAACCACAAATAGAACCATCACCAACCATGTGTTTATTATTTTTCCTTTTTCTGAACATAAGACCCTTTAGCCACATGAATCTTTACCCATACTGGAGGCCACCATGAATAAGCCAATAAGTACTTAGGGAGCATCTACTATGGGTGAGGACACCCCCAACCTCTGGGTGGTCACTAAGTTCCCTCCACAGCCTTCTGGAAATGAAGATGACTTTATTTCCAAATCTTCTCTCAATTCTCTTCAATAAATCTCTCTCCATAAAATGTAGCAGGAAGGGGATTGGAGGAGACACCAAGTGAGGGTGCTGGTGGACAGGGAGGGCCGGCCGGTGAGTCTGGGGTCTGCTAATCCAGCACCCTGCTATTTATACGGCAAACACCCCCAACTCCATTTATCTGCAGCCTGTCTTCTTTTATGTTCTGCTGAAGAGGTTTTCAACAATCGGGGAGAACCAATGTATCTTTCCATCTGCATTAATCAGACAAAAGGTAGAGAGTGTCTAAGATTAAAAGTGTCTAATATCGAAGTTTTATTATCTTCTCCCCCTCTTCTTTGTTTTGATTTTAGGAATTCAAGGACAGAAAGGGACAAAAGGAGAATCAGGAGTCCCAGGTAAAGGGCTGGCTTCGTTTTAATTTCTCAGAATCATGACTGGTGAGCCCTGCGTGCTTGCAAGTTGAGTCTTGCTGACTTTGAAAGCATAGCTGTGACCTTCCCCCCAAAGTTGAGGCTGAGACTCTAGGGATCTGCCATCCAAGCCCTGATTCTTCTCCTGAAAAACCTGGAGAGGGCAGCGACTCAGAATCCGGTGTCGGGGGTGAGGCAGGGGCTGAGGGTGGCAAAGGGTGCCTCATGAGCTGCTGTTGCAGGTGCTGGCTCCAGCCTGTGTAGCCCCCATGGAGCTGGGCAACCTCCGTCTCCTACTCATGGTTGGGGGCTTCCACATCCCCTGCTTTGGTCTTTTTTCTCAGCTCCTGAAACCTCACTGTTCTCCCCCTGCTGCATCTTCTAGGCACTCAGTATCGACCTTACATACTGAGCCCTTGCTTATAGTTGGTTACTGAGCTCAGCACTTACCACACAGTATTTCTAGTCTTCTCAGCAGCTTGGCCTTAGTGAGTGCTGTTTAGTCCATTTTATTACTATAATGAAATACCTGAGTCAGGCCAGTTTTATAAAGAAAAGAGGTTTGCTGAGTTCACAGATCTGGAGGTTCAAGGGCATGTTGCTGGCCCTGGTGAAGGCCTCATGACAAATGGTATCATAAGGGTGAGAGTACACATATCTCCAGACAGGAAAAAAAAAAGTCTGGGGTCCCATAATCTTTTCTGAAGGCAGTATCCCCAGTTGGCCTAAGGACCCCTCACTAGGCCCCAGCTCCCAAAGGTCCCATGTCTTCTTAACCCTGAGGACCCAGTTCCCACACATGAATCCTTGGGGAATGCACTCAAACCATATACAATCCATAACAAATGCTGAAGCAAAATCTCTCAGACAGATTTCCAGAGCAACTTTTCTTCTTCGTGAGCAACATATTGTATGACTATGTTAATTTACTGAAGGAGACACTGTGGCCTAGGAATGTTCTAGCAAATTCTCCCCAAATGACTAGAATGTCTATAAAATTATGTCATCTGCTGAGAATGGACTGCAGGATGTCTGGAACTTGGCCAGCCGTTCCCACCTGCGTATTCTCAACAGCATGCATTTAGGATTAGGGAGCCTAGAACAGCCCCCAGCCGGACTAAGCTACTGGCTCAACGTTCAAGGAGCCCATTCACGGGGAACCTGGTGGTTGAGAGTAACTCGTGGATGAAACACCAAGATCCTTGGGTCCACCTTGGAGAAGCAGAACAGGACATCCACAGGGTGATCTCTCTCCTCTCGGCCCTTCAGGCATAAAGGGAGAAATTGGAAGAACCGGGTCAATAGGTCTTGCAGGACCACCTGGACGGCCTGGACCACCTGGACCACCTGGCCTAACGGGGAGCCCAGGACAAAAAGGTGAGGCTTGTCTTGTGATTCCTGGGTTCCTAGGAGACTGGCCTTGCTTTCAGGGCATAGGGGTTTTCAGAACCCAAGCAGGGGAAGCTTCTTCAGTCCATTAGCAGAATTATGTGCTGGGGTTGCCCTGGGCACTGAGCACAATGCAGTGACACAGCACAGCCCACCTTCCAAGAGGCAGAGCCGTGGACATGCGCTCCAGCCACCCCCAGCCATGCCCTTGGCCTCCCCATGGATGGTTCTATGCAGGAGTAACCCCTGTCCCACCCCGTGCCTCGTACCCGTCGAACATCCCTCCACAACCCAAATGCCATCCTTCCTACCATAGCTCAGGCCCATTTCTCCCTGCTCAACCATTGGTACGAGGGCACATCCCAGTCCCCACGAGGCCAGGTCACAGGTGAAGCTGGAGGAGGAACTGGCCCCCACCTCCCTCCCCAGCATCCTCCTGTCCCTGCATCCTCCAGTCCACTCCTGGCAAAGGAGAATAAGGGCAACCTGGCTCTTGTGGTTCCTTCAAATTGTGTGGGTTTTCTCCTCGCAACAGGATCTTCTGGGCCGCAAGGAGAAAAGGGAGAAAAAGGTCAAAAAGGTAATCGATATTTCCATTTTCTTTATGCTTTGGAGTCAGTTCCATATTGGAAAATTGTGTGTGCGCGCGCGCGTGCATGCGTGTGTGTGTGTGTGTGTGTGTGTGTGTGTGTGTGTGTGTGTGAGTTTCCCAGACTCCTGACAGCAGCCGGCTGGGGGATTGCTCTTCTATAGCTGGAGGAACCCCAGAAATGAACAGGGAGAGCCTGCATTGACACAGGCCCTGGGGGTTTCTTCACCTCTCCCCACATTTTCTCACCCAGGCACATCCTTCACACATGCCAGAATCGTCGGTAGCAGCAATCGTGGTCGGGCTGAAGTTTACTATAACGATGTCTGGGGGACAATTTGTGATGACGGCTGGGACAACAATGACGCCACCGTCTTTTGCCGCATGCTGGGTTTCTCCAGGGGAACGGCCCTCGGCAGTTTTGGGGGCGGTAAGTGAATCATCCAGCAGGGGCCTCTTCCTGGGGTGCCACAGTGGTGTTTTGACAACCTTTGATTTCAGGTGACTCAGTGTGGCTTGGGTTAGGAGAGGGGTATTGGCTCAAGCTGCAGAAGCTCAGTGCTCTGGACTTAGCTCCTTCGACTTGGTCCCCCCAGGGGAGAGATGCCCTCTCTTTCCCAACCCTGACAGTGAGGGCTTTACAAGGTTTAGATCAGCCTGGTTGGGTCAGTGTCCATATGCAATCAGAATGCCACATGGGTATTTTCAGGAGTTGACTCTCCAAATAAGGGAGAAAATGGAGGCCAGGTGAAGACATTCTCTGTGTCTGTCCAGAACCCAGATTCCCAGCGATCTTGGCTGTAACCATCTTTAAGGAATACCTGAGAAGGCTGGATAGCTCCGTGCTTGCCTAGCTACTTACTAATCAATTTACGGAAGATGTCTTGAGGTGATAGACATCAGATCAGCTTGTGTCTTTTTTTCTTTTATAGTCAAAGGTGAAATCATCAGCAAAGAAATTAAGTCCCCTGGCTGAGCCCCTTTCTTTGCTCCTAGGAGCTGACTAAGCACAGACACTAGGCTGGTCACCTCCCCCAAAAGCCCTCAGCCTTTACCCTACCCCAAAGTGTACACTTGCTTTTTAATCTGGATCCAGTTGGCTATAAAATGCCTTTAAAATACACATTTCCTCATATAGATTAACCTATATAAAGTCCCGTTGGTGTGTAAATGACTGTAATCAAGTAATGTAACTGTTTTCAACCTTATATCAGAAGTGAGAGGGTTTGACAGAGCTGTGGAAGCTTCAGACCCATGACATGGTGTGGTTTAAAAGGCTCTGGGAAAGGTGGAGACCGTAGCACGCTGCGGGACCCTTGGGGGAGATTTCAAGTGGGCCATGGATGTAGGACTACAGCTCTGAACGAGGGTTCTATCGAAGCATAGAGAACAGAAAGGAATCAGAGTCAGTACAAAAGACAGACTAGCTCTGAACACGTTGGGCCTGACCTCATGTGGAGGACGTGGCCATCTACCCCAGACAAAGCTCTGCTTTGACCATAATCCCTCTCCCCCTCTACCTTGCTTCCTCTGTCTTAAGGAACTGGGAAGATCTGGCTGGACGATGTCGCCTGCACAGGCTCAGAATTGACCCTGTGGAACTGCAATAAGAGCAACTGGGGCTCTCACAACTGCAATCACAGCGAGGACGCGGGCGTGGACTGCAGCTGATGGAAGCCCTGAGCTCACGGCTCTGTCCCCAAGGTGTCTTTGGGCTCACATATATGTGGAAAGGAGAAAAGCACTTGGATGGTTCCCTGGGATTGGCTGGGGAGGGATCATCAATAAAGCTCCAGGGGTGACCTGGCAATGCCGTGGGCTGTGGGTGAACACCAGAGGTAGTACCCTCCATCTCTCACTCATAGATGGTTGTGTGCCCGCTCAACATGCACACCGTTTCCTGGAATTATTACAGGCCCATGCACACGGGGATGGCCTCAACTTTTACACTAGGGGGAGATAGGCATGGAGGGTGCCTGGCAAAAGGTCACCTGTTGTCACAATTGGTCCTGACCATCCTTCAGCCATGGGCATCTCCGAGAGCTCCCTCCCTCCCGCTTGCCCTGTCTTTGGCCCGGCAGCAAATGAAGAGGCTGGCCGGCAGGTGGCACCAGGTGGCACGATCAGCACGAACTGTGGTTTTCAGCCAGGAGATCAGCTCTCATTAGGATGGGAGCTCCATCTAGGCAGGGACTTTGGTCTGTTTAATCAACCCCAGTAGGGACTCGGGAAATATTTATTGAATAAATGACTAAATTAAACTAAGTAGGTGAGGAGCTCACCCTGAGAGCCTGGCTCCCCTCCCCTGCAGCAGTCTTCCCAGGGATGCATATGGAATTCCATGGCCTCTTTGGCTGGGTGTCAATAGTGTATTTGAAGGTGGAGTCTAGCAGAGCCAACTGCATGTGCCACGTGACCACACAGTCACCATTCCCTCTTTTTTTTTTTTTTTTAGTTGTACAGGGACACAATACCTTAGTTTTACTTGTTTATTTTTTAGTGTGGCCCTGAGAATCGAACCCAGTGCTCCACACGTGCTAGGTGAATGCTCCACCCGTGCTAGGTGAATGCTCCACCACTGAGCCACAACCCCAGGCTGGTGAGGAAGCTCAGCCTTGGAGCGTTGGGAATGTTCCCCAGAGACAATTGCAAATGGCAGAGCCAAGTTAGAAACCAGGAAGGGAAGAGAGATGACTCCATCTCTCAATCGCTTAGCAACCCAGGCACCCAGGGTGAAAAGTACCCCCCCCTGCAGGGACATGTTGGGGCTCTTCCCTGTGAGACCTCATCCAGCCCCCAGAACTCAATGGCACTTTTAGATTTTAGCACCATTGCTAAAGTGGCAGGGGACAGGAATGGTCTGGCCCTTGATGAGCTCTATAATGGCAGAAGCCTCTATAATGGTGCACTTTTGGGGGACACATGGGACAAGGGAGTGGTAAGTCAGAGAGGAAAACAGACATTTTAAGCCGTTTTGTGGGTCCCTGGACTCGCTGCATAGTTTGCAAATGTACAGCTAATTCAGCTTATCAGCCCCCACCTCCCCTTTAAAACTTGATGCCTGTTCCAAGAAGCTTTTGTTCAAGAGAAGGAAAGGGCAGACACGTTCTGATCTAACAGCATCTCTACCATCTGAACCTCAGAGCTGATTTCCTCAGTCTCTTGAGGAAGAGAGAGCCAGAGAAAGAGTTGAAAGTAGAAATACTCTCCCAAGTTTTTGCATTTAGCTCATCAAAAGCCGTGCCTGGCCGACTTGATCCTGGCAGTTTAAGGGAGGGCAGTCTGAGCTGAGAAGCAAGAAGGGCCCGGGAATTGGGGGAGCCCCTCACTCCCTCCAGTGGATGGTGGGAAGGGAGAGTGAGGAGGCAGAATAGAGGGAGGTCCTTCCTGCAGGCTCAGGCCCAGCTCCGTGATCCTCATTTTCTATCCCAGGATCTGCCTCCTCCAGGAATGATGGACAGGAGTGGGGGATTGGTTCCTGCCTGGGAAACCCCTTCCTCCATTGCTAGGGATGCTAACTTGACCTTTGACCCTGACAAGGACACCAGCCTCCTGATTCTGCCTTTAGTGCCCCCTGGGGGGGCTCATTCCTGAGGACATCTTGCTGTCAGGGGACAGAACCCGTAACCCACACTCAGCGTTTGCAACCCCAGGCCTGGCACTCTGTGTGCTGTGCTCGGCTCTGGGAGAAACTCAGGGTTAATCGTAGCCATGTTCTCTGTCACAGGGACCTTTCAGAATAGCGAGGAAACCAAATTAATCAAATAATTACAAATAAATACAAACCAATGTGATGAATGCTAGGAAGGAGACACCAATGGCCCATTGGAAACAAATGACTGGAAAGGGGACTTGGTTAGAGGAGGTCCGGGAAGATGGGCTGATGTTAGCTAGATGAAGGAGGAGGGATGGTCCCAGGCAAAGGAATTGGCATGCGCAAGGGTCCTGTGGCAGGAGGAATGGGGTGAGTAACGATGTGCTGAAGAAAGACTGATGGGGCTGAAGACAGATTGGGAAGTGAACATAGCAGGACATCAGAGTCATTTGGAGAGGTTGGAACCACAGCTTGCAGTGCCTTTCACAAAACCCATGGATTCATTTTCAATCTTAATCCCAGGAACACAGGAAAACTATTACTGTGTTTATAACAAGGGAGCAGGATAGTGTGTGTCAAGAAGAAAATGTCTGGAGCGCAGATCCTTCCAGAACATTTGTGTCAGCTACTCTTCTTCGAGGTGTGCTGGTGCGCTCTCTGACTTTCTCACCTACCTTCCTTCTGAGACCCTGCTCCTCCCCTGCACCTCCACCTGGGTCCCTCAGGAGCAGCAGCTCGAGCCAGCCTCGCTGTCGGCCCCTCCGGGTCCCCACCCTGGAGACTGGCTCCCTCTACCCCATGCCCAAGGTGGAAACTGAGTGTCAGACACCATGCCTCCGAGACTCCAGCCTTCATCCCACCAAGCATCAGGCTCTACTAAGTCTGCGTCCCAAATATGTCTCCAGTATACCCAGTTCTTTCCCTCTCTGCCGTCATGATGGCCCAGGACCTGGCACCATGGCCTGGGTGCTCTGAACATCTCCTAACTAGTCTCCCTCCTCCACCTTCCACCACCTTCCTCCACGATCCTTCTCCACACAGAAGCACGAGAGATCTTTAAAATGACTAAGGTGCCCTCTCTAAAGCCTTCCTTGGATCCCCATTTCCTTAGGTGTGGGCCAGACTTCTCACCATGGCTCATGAGAAGTGCTCCTGATCATCTAGCCCAAACCAGTCCTGTAGCGGGCAGAAATGTTTTCATTTCCTGTTACATCCAGCACCTTGTTCACCCCTTTCTCTTAAGCAATGTCGCACACAACAGCCTCTTGAGAAATATTTGGGGATGGATTTCCTAAACACATGAAGGATCAAGTGAGCAAATGAAAGAATGAATGGGCGTTGACCAGAGAGCACTTAGCCCTTCTGAGCCGGGGCTGCTGCAGAGCTGTTCCTCGGCTGGGCAGTGGCCCTTGTCCCACGTGCCACTCTCTTTACATTTTTTTCTGACTCAAGGTCCCCATTCACAGATTCCCAGCCTGAAGGATTGGCTTTCTCCTCTGCCTTTTAAGGTTTATAGGTGAGCTTTCAAAACAGCATCAGGGCGCCCAAGTTTGACTACGTAGAGGGTAAATTTTAAAACGTATTTCTTTGCTGACTCCACATTCCCACGACAAGCCCACGCAGGCACCAGGGGTAGAGGGGCGAAATCGGCTCCTGCCTTAAGTTCCCCTCTTTGCCTCCTCTGACCTTGACCCAGCCACATCTGAGGGCACCAGTGAAATCCTTCCTGCCCTGGGGTTTCTCCCCTTGTCATTATTCCTTAAATGGTACAATACTATTACATAGGATTGACACTGTGTTAGGCATTATAAGTCATCCAGAGATGATTTAAAGTACACAGGAGGGTGTGTGCATGTTTTAGGCAAAGACCATGCCATTTGTTGTAAGGGATTTGAGCATCAGCAGATTTGGGCATCCACAAAGGGACCCTGGGGTCACATCCCCCCATATTGAGGATGACCACAGTAATGGCCACTGCAATGTGAATTTTCAGCCATCTGTAACGAGGTTCTTTTCCCTAACCCTAACCCTAACCCTAACCCTTGGATCTGGACTGGTCTCAAGGCTTGCTTTGGCATAGAAAGTGGCAGAAGTGCCCCATCTCCAAATCTGGACCTCAAGGTGGAGAGGGGCCACCAAGGTCCTCCTCTGTCAGCCAGCCCACAGCTAACCACAGGGACACCAGTGAACGCAGCCTCGACTGGCCACGGTCAGCTCACAGCAGAACTCGCTGTCCCACCAACCCTTAAACTCATGGGGAATTGCTTGTAGTTGCAGCTTAAAGCCACTAAGTTTGGAGGTGGCTTGTTACCCACCAGTAACCAGCTGATAAAATTAACTCCATCAGTGACACACAGCTGGTAAGGAGCACAGCTGGGACTGAACTTGTAGCTGCACTGGACCAATTGGGTCTGTGTGGCACCCAAAATGGTAAGAGAGGAAGGAGAGAAGCTGCCCCCAGGCACGTGTGCAGCGGGTCCTGGACAAGTCCCCAGGAAGTTTCAGATATTTAGGGGCCAATGTAGCAGTCGTGGTATCAGCTCCCTGG
The DNA here is from genome assembly GCF_045843805.1 of Urocitellus parryii. Classification (NCBI taxonomy): domain Eukaryota; kingdom Metazoa; phylum Chordata; class Mammalia; order Rodentia; family Sciuridae; genus Urocitellus; species Urocitellus parryii. The sequence goes on from NC_135531.1 coordinate 179,140,563, forward strand.
GTCTGTGGGGTTGAAGGAACTGGATAAAATCAGCAAAATGCCAACTTTATGCCGCAATCCGGCTGTACGAGCCGCCGCAATCCGGCTAGAAGAGCCGCCAGCAACCCGGCTAGACACAGAAACACTAACCGCTCAAGCGGGAAACAAAGCTTTATTTAAAAAAGCCGCTAAGCGATCCCTGAGCGTCTTACTAGCAAGCCGGTCGACCCACGTGTCTCACCGGAACCGGGCGCTTGGACCTCCCCTCGGAAGTTCCCTCCTACTATCCTTCCCCAACCAATGGGAACTCTCCCATTACAAGAGTGACATGAGTAACCCGAGTCCCGTAACAAGGAGTCCAATTTTCATATGAAATGTAAAGCTTAACATAATCATATCCTCAATGGTTCGCTGGCAGTCATCTAAACCAAAAGAGCCATGTATCAATACTTTTGCTGTGGCTCCTAGCAACTTTAGCCACTGCAGAGCAGGACTCGGGCTGCTAGAAGTTGGGCATGACCTCTGCATGACACTGCTTTGACTCTGGCCTGCAGGACAGATGACAATGTGAGCACACTGGCTGGAAGGGACAGAGACAGCAGGACCCTCAAGGACCCTCTATGGGATGCCATCTATGGTTCGTCTGTCCAGCAGGGCAAACTCAGAGGGTCTGTCCCTGGCCCTGGCCCTAGAGGCATGGCTAAGAAAGTTCTGGAACCAGATGCCTGGGCTGGAAGTCCTGCTACTGCATTCATCAGCTCTGTCACCTGGACAGTAAAGTCACTTGACTTAGGCTCCACCATGGCCTAAGTCACACTGTCAGTGGACTAGATGATTGCAATCACCATTTTTTTTTTTGGGGGGGAGGGGTACTGAAGGTCGAACTTAGGGACGCTTTACCACAGAGCTACATCCCCAGTCCTTTAAAAAAAAATGGGGACAGGGTCTTGCTGAGTTGCTGAGGCTGGCCTCAAACATATGAGCCTTTTGCCTCAGCCTCCCAGTCACTGAATTACCCTCAGGCACTACCCACCCAGCTACAGTCAGTCACTGGTCTCTCGCCCTTCAGTCTTGCTTCCTCGTCTCCATTCACTCCAAACAGCCAGAGTGAGGTTAGATCTTGTCATTTCCCCGTTTAAAACCCTCCAAAGACCACCCACTGCCTTAACAAGGAAGTCCCCAGTCCCAGTCACAGTGTAAGAGGTCTTGTCACCCCATCCTGCTGATCTCTCCATCTTTGCTGCTTTCCACCCAGCTAGGACTGACTGCAGCCAGGGGAATTTCATTCAGTCCCTGCCATCCTTCACCTCCCTCCCCCTCAGCCCCACTTCCTCCCAGGCCTGGGTGTGGCAGCCTGGTGGCCCCAGTGGAGGTCTGGAAGAACTGCTGCTCATTGCTTCTGTCTGCTCTGAGAGTGGAAGCTGGATGTGTCTTGCTGCACCCTCATTTTTAAACACAATACATGGTGCAGTGTGTGTGTGTGTGTGTGTGTGTGTGTGTGTGTGTATGAGAGAGAAAGAGAAGTACCCAGGTACCCCCAAGAAATCAAACACGTGATCAGAAGTGGGTGGGCAAGGCAAACCTTACTTCTGCCAGAATGGCATGCTACCTAACCTGGCCAGCAAATGTGCCTAGGTGGTCTACCTGCTCATAGCCCTACCACAGCACTCCCTGATGGGAGGAGCTCAGGGTCACAATCTAGGAGATTAGCTAAAATTGGGGCGGGCAAAGGGAGAAGCTATAATTGAAATGGCTACAATTGGATCCAATTAAGGCTAGATACAGTATTCTGAAAATGGGCCAGCTAACTTTCTATTTCTCTATTTCTATGGGTAAATGAATTATTTCAAATTATTTCCAAGATTATTTTAGAAATGTGAATGCCTAGGGTAAAAAAAAAAATTACTGGAAGGGATAGAAGAAAACATACCAGAATGTTTGCCTTTGGTAGATTGATTTTTTTTTTATTTAAAAAATATTTTTCCAGGATTGAGACTTGCCCACCATGACCATACATTTAGAAGCAGGAAAGAAAACGCCATTTGTTAAACAATGAAAGTATAGTTTGCATCATCAAAGAGGTCAGGCTTTGCCTCTCCATCCTCGTCCCCCTGGATCTGAGGTGTGTCCCTCCTTTAGAGAATGGGAGGCACAGGGTCCCAAGGCAGCCTGCTGGGTGGGCTGTAAAAGGAAGTGGGTCTCAACTGCAGGGAGACAGGTAGGGTGCAGAGGAGGGCTTGATATTTTATAACAAGATATACAATGTCCTGTTTGTACGTTGATAGCAATGGCCCCGGAGAGAGATTAATAATTCAGAAGAGAGGGCTTCATTTCAGGAGCCAGGTCCTTAGGAGGAGTAGAGGGCAAAGGACTCTTAGCAATCGGTGGGAGCAGGAAGAGTTTTTCCATTACAGCAGGAAAGCAGACAAAACTATGAATAAAGATGCGGTAGCCAGTGGATCTGGGAGTGGGGAGGTGAGGGACGGACGAGGGAGATCTCATCTGATTGTTTCTCTATTCTCAGAGGGCAGCCGCCAAGGGCAGTTGCTGAGCAGAGTGGAGAGGAACAGGTGCTAGGGTTGTCAGGGGAGACATGTGACTCTGGGGTAGGAAGGGGTCTGTGGCTGCCTTTATTGGGCATGTCAAGAGCAGTACGGTGGACACCCACTGGGTGCTCACCCTGAGCCAGGCTCTTACTATCTCATTTAATCTGCAGAACAGCCTGCAGGGTGCATACCACAGGGTCATTGTACAGGTGAGGAGCTGTGTGTCCAAGGTCACACAGCCGGTGAGAGGCAGAGGTAGAATGGCAGACCAGGTGTACACAGTGACAGGGGACGGAGGGTCCTCCACATGACTGAAGAAGACACCTTGCTTGCCTCGTCACGTTCTACCTCCCCTTTTCGACCCAGCCGGGCACCACTTCATGCCACTGCCAACCTCCCTGCCAAGTCTCGCTTACCAGGAATGGCAAATCTGGGGGCCCTAAAGAAGTCAATGGCTGGGGACCTTTAAATGTCCCACCACAAGGGCCCCTCACTGCCCTTAATCAGGGGCCACACTTCTGTTTTCCCACCCACTCTGTCTCACACTTGCATCTTCCCTTGTGACTTACATGTGCCTAGTATGTGTGAGGTGCTGCACTGGACACCTCTGAAACAGAGACCCAGTTCCTAACCCCCCAGGACGGGGGCTCCTGGGAAGCACCAGGAAATGTGATCCATCACAGATGGAGGGAGGGGTTGGGATGGCCCTGGGCTGATGGTCCTGTCCTCCTCTCTCTTTCATTTTTGCATTCTTAGGGACTGAACACAGGGCCTTGCATACGCTCTCTACCTCTGAGCTTTGTCCCCAACCCTTTTTTTTTTGTTTGTTTGTTTGTTTTTACATTTTGAGACAGGATCTAAGTTGCCCAGCCTGTACTGGAACTTGCAATCTTTCTTCTTCAGCTGCTGGAGTAGCTGGAATTGCAGTTGTGTGCCACCAGGTCAGGCTTCCGGCTGGCCCAGAATGTGTCCTGTGATCAGACCGCCCACCAGCCCAGGTCCAGATGGGAATGCTTCCCCTTGACCCCACTGCCTGATCCATATTGTCAAACCTTAAGGAACAATCGCAAGACTGCTTTATGGCACCTCCTCAAAATATTACTAAAGAAAAAATGAAATTTGCATGGGCAAACAGCACTTTTCTGGATTTCCTGACTGCAGTCTTCTGCTGAATTGTCCTCTCTGCCCTTCTTGGTGGGGGCTGGGAGGCACATAGGAGGCGAACCCAGGTGCACAGTAGGTGCTTGATATGGGTTAGGGAATTGACTCCTGGGGAGAACTTGGTAGACCCTGGAAGAGGACTGGTTGTGACTGGTAGTGTCAGGGCAGAAGGCTAAAGAACACTCCTGGGCTGCATTGGTTTCGGGTCCCTGGCCCCATAAACATAATCTGGGCTGCTTGCGCCCTGGAGCCTGGATATCCTTCAAGACAGAAGACTTGGGAGTTACCTGCAGTCCCGGCCGCGGTGGGAGGTCGCCAGGGGGCGCTGCAGGCCGTGCTCAGCCTGCCAGGCGCCAGCCTCCCTCATGGCCAGGCTTGTGAGTCTGCATCCCGACCTGGAGGGACTGACTGCACGACTCCGACCCAGCCCACTTCGGAAGAAATAGCTTCCTTCGTCCGCAGATAAGCACAGGCCGTCTGCCAAACCCTCCTTGAACAGTCGACATAATTCCTCAGAACGATCCCATGAGAGATCCCAGAAGAAAACCGAAGCTCAGACAGGTTAAGTTAAATCACCTAGGGCCACAGCATGAGCTGGTGAGCAGGTGGTCCATGTTCTCCTACCTGCCACCCCCTTCCCATGCTCCCTCCCCCGGGGTGAGTCCTCCTGGCAGGAGGAGGTGGCTTCTCCAGCAGGTTTGATGGACGGGGGGTGTTTGATGAGTTTGGGGATCCTGGGGGGGGGATTCTACAGTAGAGCAGCTTCAAAGGAGTGAGGGGAACGGAATTCTTGTTCTTATTGGGTTAAATACTGGTTTGAGGTCTTGGATGGTCTTGGTCCTTCTCCTGTGAGAGTTTCCAGTTTAATGCCCCTTCAGAAACCCTACCCAGGCTCATTCTCACCTCCAGGCCCTGGGTAGGGGCTGGACATGAAGGACCGTGCCAGACACTCAAGGAACTCTCTTGGCCCAGTAGGGTGACGGAACCACCAACAGACAGCGGATCAATATGGAGTCCAGGGACACAAAGGAGGACAAGGGAGCCACGCACTGGTGGAGGACATGGGAACTTTTCCATGGGAGCCCACCTGAGCAGGGTAGATGAGTAATAGTCCAGGAGGGGAGAGGACCGATCTATAGGAAGAGCAGTCATACACGCTGGGTGTGGAGGAGGTCAGCAGAGTAGCCCAGCTAGGGCAGGGGAGTGCTGAGACAGGGACAGGGGCATAGGAGGGCAGGGACCCTCCGTGCAGAGTGCAGGGGGATGTCTAGGTTGATTGCCAGGTGCCTGGCTGGGGTTCCCAGGCGTGTGTGGCACTATTTACTGCAAAGAGAATCCAGGAGGATTCTGGATGAGATGAGCTTGGGTTTGGCCTGTGCACCTGAGAAGAGCTGTCCAACTGCCTGGACGGGACGGACCCCGTGGGGCTGCCCAGCCTGCGGAGGAGGCTTTCCCAGGGCACCTAAGGAGTGGAGCGTTCTCGGAGGCAATTAAAGCAATTCAGTGACGCTGATTGTGGCCCCTGCTGTCATTGATAAAAGAGGCTGCAATTAATTAAAAATGAGCCTCCTCCCCCGGCAGCTGCGTTTACTGACACTCCCCGGTCTTGGCTGATGGCTGTTTATCTCCTGGATGAATAGACTTGGCTCTCTGAGAATCTCATGGTAGATGGTCCAGCAGCCTCTGGCTCAATCCTCGCTGGGCAAGGGGACCCAGGGTCACTGCTTGCATCAGGTTGTCCCAAGAGTCTCCCACTCCTATCCATGCCCTGTGGAAGCCTTAGCTCAATCAAAGCTGAGACGTGTGGGGCAGAAGACACAGAGGCCCAGAGGCAAAGCTCCCTCCCCAAGCTTGCAGGCCACTCAGGGCTCACCGAGGCAGGACACCACGTGGAGGCACCACACACCTGCCAAGTCCACGGAGCAGCTCCTTGGTGACAGGCACTTTGCCAGGTGCTGGATCCAAGGGTAGAAGGCAGGACCAGGGACCCAGGGAGATTGTAATCTGGTGGGAGAGACAGAGGCATCAGCAGACAGTTTTAATCAGCCATTATCATTGACATATGATAATGATAGTGACACAAATGCCCAGAGGATGAACACTGGAGAAGACTAGAAGGAAGGGGAGGGTAAGCATGAGGTACTGTCCTAACATACTTTTTGGTGCATTCATAAGAAGTTCCCTTTTTATTGAGCACCTAATGTATGCTGGGTCCCTGAGATGAAGCATCTTTTCATTATGGCACTACCTAGAAGGCACTTCAAAGGGGGAGAAACCAACCAGAAAGCATAACTGGCTGGTTCTAGACCGCAGCTGGTGAGGAATGGAAATGGGGTTCAGGCCAATGGATATCTGACTCCAGGGCCCAAACTCTCCACCCACAGTGCCACCTGCTCCAGTTCTCTGCAGGCTCAGCCCTCCAGGAGGCACCACCAGTAAACTGAAGAAATGGAAGGAAATGGAGCCAAGTCTTGAATTGGGGGCTGGGAAGAAATGTGGAAAAATAGAAATCAGACTGGGGAAGGTTATTGAAGGGCATGACTTGAGTTGGGGTCCCTCACTGTAGAGACAACTGAGGTCCAGAGATTGGCCCAAAATACCCGATGGACTGCTGGGCTGTACTGAAACTCAGGTCACCTGGTTTCCTATCCCAGGGCTCCTCCCCCACCTGTGCTATGCTGCACTTTCTAGGAGACACACATCACATGCCCAGAAATTTGCCCAAATTAGTGATTTTTCTATCTTTGGGCAACACAATAATATTTTGTGATCATGATGAAACAGAAATTGGGCTGGGATTGTGGCTCAGCGGTAGAGCGCTCGCCTAGTACTGGTGGGACCCGGGTTCGATCCTCAGCACCACATAAAAATAGAGGCATTGTGTTGTGTCCATCTACACCTAAAAAATAAATATTAAAAAAGTTGCAAATTATCTATAATTTATTAAAAAAATAATGAAACAGAAATTGCTCAGAACTAACTCCTGCCATGGCCGTGGCTGGGGGCAAGATGGGGGAGGACTTCGTAAGGGCTTCCATGAATAGATGCAGTGACAAAGGATTTCTCAAACTACACAAATAATGCGGCCCACAGGGGTAGCCAGAGAGACTCCCTGGCCTTTAGTGGCTAAGCCAGATCTTTCTCATACGTGTGCCAGCAATTCCATTAAACAAATTTTATTTAAAATAATTTAATATTTCTTATAAAAACTACTACATTCATCTGAGTAAAAAGTTCAAAGGGCACTGGGGACCATAAAACACACAATCCCAGCCTTCCTGCCACACTGAGCCTCATTCACTCCGCCTCCCAGACATTCTTTAAACGCAACAGTCAAAAGCCAGACGCATTATTTCTACCCAAAGACCTGCTCTTGCATTCCTTATCCCACTTCAACCATTCATAAGCATCTCAAGCTAGAAATGGTAGCTAGTTTTACATGTATCTTCCCTGCAAAAATCATTTAGCAGAATCCATATACAGTATACGGGCTTCTTATTAACACGAGCGGCAGCATGCTAAACACGTCCTCTGCTGCGCCAGGTGCAGGAGTCCCCCCTCATCCATCCCAATGCTGCATGCTCTTCCCCAGCACAGGAGCAGCATAATCACTGACCCCGGCCCTGGATGGGGAGCATCAGGTCCTCTGCAGTCTTTGCTATTCCCTACGGAACTGCCATAAGTGTCCCCCCCCCCAGGACACCTTAAAAAGTCTCCTGGGCCGCTTCTTGCTGCTGGAGGCACCACTGGGTTAAACGGTATATGGATTTGAAATGCCGACCTATTGCTAAATTACCTTCTGAAAAGGTTATGCCCGTTGACTCCCAGCTGCACTAAGAAGTGCCTGTGTCCCCACACCTTGGACAGTCCTGGGTAATAATGAGCACTTTAATATTTGCCCATCTGAGATGTGACTAATGAAGTCCCATTGGTGTTTCGAATTACCTTTCTATCATTATGAGTTAGGATGAAGGTATTTTCATATTTTTAAGAACTTCCTGTTCACATCTGCTCATTTGAGATATTTTTTTTTCTCAATGATTCTCTCAACATAAATTAAGGAAATTGGGCTTTCATCTCTCATGTGCATTGCAAATACCTTTACAGTTTGTCCTGAAGCATCCCCTCCCCCCCCCCTTTACAAAGGCTTTTAATTTTTTGTAATAGTTGATTTTATCAGTCTTTTCCTTTGTGGCTTCAGGGTTAAGCTGTTATTTAAATATTTTATAGCTCATTCAGTTTTCACCTGAATAAAGTGTAAGCTGCATCGAGCAAGGCCTGCAGAGGCCAGCACATAGGGAGGTAGGTAGATTGGTAAGTAGATGAATTAATAGTTAAATGATTCATAGATAGATAATTGATAGTAAGGTAGATGAAAGACAAATGGACAAATAAGTAGATAAGAGATAGAAATTAAATAGGTACAAGATAGATAGATGAGATACATGAATTTATAATTTAATAAATTTATAGATAGCAATTGATAGGTAGGATGGATAAATAGATGAAAGATAGACATTAGATGAATAGATGATTGATAGATAGATAGATAGATAGATAGATAGGATAGATAGAGATAGATTAGATAGATAGGTAATATAGATAGGATAGATATAGATAGATAGATAGATAGATAGATAGATAGATAGATAAGATGATAGATATAGATTAGATAGATAGAATAGATATAGGTAGATTAGATAGAAAGATAGATAGGTAAGATAATAGGATAGATATAAATAGATAAGATAGGACAGATAAGACAGTCAGACAGATAGATAATAGAGACGGATAGATGGATGGAGAGAGAGAGAAGGTATGTGACAGTGTTCACCATGGCTCCCTTTAAAAACCAAACGAGAAATGAAATACAGTAGATGGGGTAGAGAGAGAAGATGTGAGGGAAGGGGAGGGGGATAGTAGAGGATAGGAAAGGTAGCAGAATACAACAGTTACTAATAGGGCATTATGCAAAAATGTGGATGTGTAACCGATGTGATTCTGCAATCTGTATTTGGGGTAAAATTGGGAGTTCATAACCCACTTCAATCTAATGTATGAAATATGATATGTCAAGAGCTTTGTAATGTTGTGAACAACCAATAAAAAAAACAATTTCCCATGCACAATGGATCACGTGCATTTGAAATATACCCCCATGGTTTTGTTTGGCTCTAGCCCTCTCATCCCCTGCCTCACAGCCTCCCCTCAACCCTCCGTTCTGACTCCTTTCTTGCCCCTAAAGATTGACGGGCAGGCTCCTATTTCTTCACCATCCTGTAGCCTGGCAGGGATGACGCCCCAGGGTGGGGAAGGAGGGGGTCATCCCCAACTTTCTCCCTGCTTCCCCTCAAAGCAGATGATGAAGAAAGAGGAGGAGAGGAAAAAGATAAGCCAGGCATGTGGCTTCTCCTGCTTCAGCTAAGCTTGAGCAAGTGCATCTGCTGAAGAGTGCCATTGCAGTTGATGTCACCTAGGACTGAGCCACGTCCCCCACACAGCCTCCAGCCAACTGTGGCCTCCCAGCACCACGGTTGCTGCCCCTCCCTCCTGCCACCGGGCCCCCTTGCTCTCCGCTGCACCCTCTTCTTTCTCTGGAGGCCCCACAAATGTCTTCAAGCCAACAGTCCCAATCTAGGGACTTCCCCACGTCCCACCCACCAGCGCATTCTGCCTTTCCTGTGAAGGCAGATGCCACCAGTCGTGTGGTCTCTCAGAGAGCCAGCGAAGGGGCTTCCTCCGGTTCCCCAGTTCCCCTCAGACCCTCTCTGATTTCCCAGCGGTTGCTGTCTTAATCCAGTCCTCTGTCCCCTCCCACCCCAGCCAGCCTCCAGCTTGTCCCCTGCCTTGCTTCTTGCCCTTTGCGGGGTTTCAGCTTCCCCCAGGCCCAAGGGTTTTCTCAGTTAAAATCTACCCTCCTCCTTCTCTTGGCCCAGCCCAGGACCAGGCAGAGCGGGCATCAGACAAATGCTCCGGGACCCTCAGTGAGATCTGGGGACCTTAAATGGTGGAGCTCCAGCAAATGCCCCCCATGACCTCAGGACCGTGTCAGGCTCTCCACGTCAGGGCCTGCACGCGGCGGCTTCCTGTCTGTAGTGGTGGCATGAATGACTTTTCCTGGCCTGGCCTGCCTTCCTTCAGACACTGCCTCTGTGCTCTGCTGGCCACCTCGGCCCAGAGACCTGAGAACCTTGGTTCTGTAGGAAGCCCTCCAGAGGGGCATCTGCTGCTTCAAGCCTGGGCAGCAGCCTGCTCCGGCCCCAGGGCCCCTGGGCGGGGACGTCAGGTAGGAAGAGAGTCGGAATAGGGTCTCTGGAACATGATGGGGTTGCAGTAAAGTCTCCAAAGGCCTCACTTCCATTTTGAAAAAATTATTATCAACAACGGGGAAAATGAAAGCAATAGGGCAGAAAATATGGGGAAATGTCGCTCAGACCTCCCGATTCACATGCCTGGTCTCAGTGAACAGTTTCCTGTGTCCCATCCAAAATGTATTCTGTACCTACCAAAGCACATGTGCTTACCTTCCACACACTGTCAGCTTCTGGATCATCGTGGCTTGTTGCAGTCTGCTTTCTTCATCACAGTGACCAAAAGACCTGACAAGAGCAATTGGAAAAGAGGAAAAGTCTATTGGGGGCTCACAGTTTCAGAGGTCTCAGTCCATAGGCAGCAGGCTCCATTGTTCTGGGCCTGAGGTGAAGCCGATCATCAGAGCAGAAGAGTGTGGTGAAGCAACGCAGCTTGGGATGTGATGATCAGGAGAGAGGGAGGGAGAGAACTTCTGCTCCACTCTCTAGGGACAACCTATACCCAAAGCCTGGCCCCCAATGCCCCCTCCTCCAGGCACACCCTCCCTGCCTTCAGCTACCACCCAGTTAATCAGGGGGTTAATGCACTGATTAGGTGAAGGCTCTCCCAACCCAATCATTTCACCTCTAAGCCTTCTTGCCTGCTCTCACACCCGAGCTTTTGGACACCTCACATCTAAACCATACACTGTGCACATCACTTTTCCCCTTAATGACCTATCAGGGAGATTGTTGCCTATCACTACTCATTACTCTACCCAGCTCTGGTCCTTGGAGGCCTGATATTCTGCTAAATGAGTGTATCATAACCAGTTTAACTAGTCCTTTATCAAAGAACAGTTAGAATTTCCAAGTCCTTTCTTGTTACAAATACTGATCTCATAAATACCTTTGTGGATCAGTATCACTCCAATATGAACTCCATGAGGAGGGGGAGGCAGGACCATGGACCCCAGAGGTGTCCATGTCCTGGACCCCATACTGGTGAATGGGTTGCCTCACATGGCAAAAGGAATCTTTTTATATATGATGATTAAGGATCTTGAGGTGGGAAGATGATCCTGGATTATCTAAGGGACCCAATGTAATCACAGGGTCCTACAAAGAGGAAGAAATGTCAGAGAGAAGATGAAGGGGCCACAAGCCAAGGAATGCAGGCCATCTCTAGAAGCTGGGAAAGGGAAGGAAACAGATTCTTCCTGAGAGCCTCCAGAAGGAACTCAGCCCTGCAGACAGCTTCATCGCAAGACTGCCGACCTCTGGAATTGGAAAAGAACACATGCGTACTGTTTAAAGTCACCAGGACTGTGGCAACTTGTTACAGCAGCAATAGAGTACTTATACTGGTGGAACCGTATCACCATGTCCCCACATTATGTCCCCAGTGCCGAGGAGAGTGTGTGGCACACTGTGGGAGTTTACTGCAGACTTGCTGGATGAATAGAGGCACGTATGGGTTACAGACGTCAGATAGCTCCCCAGGGCCCTGGCCCTGTCAAAGGGGCTGCGAATTCAAGGCACTGAATCTTGCTCAAGGGTTCCAAAAGGCCTGACCTGGCCCACCTCCTGAACACACCCTCCTCCCCAGCCTCATGCCTACGCCAGCCGCCACGCTGCAGTAGTATCTTGTCACCTTGTCATCATTATTTTGCCAACATGATTGTGCAAGGCGGCAGCTCATTGTCTGGATGGCATTTCTTAATGATGAGCCGGGCTGACTCCTTTTCATATGTGCATTGGCCACGTGTGCCTCCCCATTTGTAAATTGCCTATTTGGGTTCATTTCCCTTTTTAGAAAAATTGAGTTATTGTTCTTTCTCACTCATTTGTAAGAGCCCCTCGTATCACACCACTGTGAGGTCGTCGTCGACACATTCCCTTGGTTTGTCCTTTGTGGAATTTCTTTGCCAGAGAGAAAAATTTTAATTTGACAAAGGCGTGAACGAGGTGCTGGTCCTCCCCGTTTGGCAGAGACGAGAGGGGGATCATTCAGTGGCACCTGACAGGAGCCAAGGCTCAGAGATAAGAAAGAACAAGGAAGATTAATATGACTGGAGCAGTTAGGGGAGAGGAGGATTGATGAGGTCTGGGTTGTCAGGGCGGGGGGTGGGGGGGACAGGAGAGCCGCCGTGGAGATAGCTAAAAGCTGGAAGGGGAAATTGGAGCATCTACTTCTTCTAAGCAAGTGAACAATCTTTTATTTAAAAAAAAAAAACATATTTGATTCCTTGTAATGTTCTAGGTGCTGCGTTCAGTATTTGAAACTGCTCATTTAAAACCTAAACAAATGAAGATTCAGAGAAGTTCGGTCATTTGTCCAAGGTCACACAGGTAGTTAAGAGCAAAAACACAACTGCCTGACCTCCCAGTCTATAATTCCCATCGATGCTCTCATGATAGTTTTGTGAAGCATAAGCTTTATAGAGGAAGAAGCTAAATCTCAGAGAGGTTAATTAACTTGCTCAAGGTCACACAGTTTGTCAGTGGAGGAATTAGGATTTGGATTCAGGCCTGCTGAACCCTAAGCCCTTGCTGTTCTTATTCTCTCTCTTTGCCCATTTTCTGAATGCAGAAGTCTCCAGAGAATCTGATTTAACTGGTCTGGCATGAGTTTGCCACCTCCAGTTCACTCCAGTGTACTCTGCCTTGTCACAGGAAAGCAAGGTCTAGGGACAAGCGCTAAATTGCCAGACTGTAGAGTGACCTCTGCAGCTGTGGCCTCCCTAAGGAACTGCCATCACCACTCACACCAAGCCCTTTGCCCAGCTGCAGACCAGACCAGCCCACAGCCATTAGGCTGAATGCCGGACAAGGCAGATAATTCAGCCTTCCATTCAGCACAGGTTTAAAATCCCCTCCAGTATTTTCTTGGACAGGGTGGCCCAGCTGACCCTGTGCCTCAGGAGTCCCCACTTGGGGGTGCTCCCCTTAAAATCCCTTGGGTACCTGGGGCCAGCAGGGGCTGGAGATCTGCCCAGACAGAGCGTCCTAGGACCAGATTGGGTCCTGCGTGGGTCCCATTTCCAGAAGCACCTTCTTGACATTTTCGAGGACTCCCTCTGGCCTTGAGACCCCCGTGGCTGGCAGAACTCTCTGTGCAGGCCACCCCTTGCCTGGGCTGGCTCGGGCCTCTGTCCACTCCTCTCCCTTCCCAGGGACTCTCAGACCCTCGACCCTGCATGTGAAGTCTCCAAGACGCAGCAGGAGCTCCAGGTCCTGTGCCCAGGGACTGCCCCAGGTCCCCTGCCCGGGCCCTCGTTCCAGGCAGGGTTTGCTGAGGGGACTCCACTGCTAGCCAGGACACCACTCCTTTCACTAGACAGCATGAGCCTGGGCCCCCAGAACAGTGCTGCCGAGCTGACCTGGGGGACTCTCGCTCTTGCCCAGCAGAGGAGGAACTCAGGGCTGAGCCGCCCGCAGACCCTTCCTCTGTGTGGATCTACCCTGGGCCCTTGACCGCGAGCCACCTTGGTGGGCAACACAAGCAGCCTGTGTGTGGGTTTTTGCCAGGTGTGTCCACCACGGTGTTGCTTCAGGTCTGTGGCATCCAGGGGTGGCAGGGGTGGTGGCAGGCACCTTGTGCGCTTCCCACCACTGGGATGGGATGGTGCCCTGACCTCCCCCTTCCCAGCTCCATGTCAGGCACCTCCTGTGGGTGGACGTGCTCATCTCCTCAGACGACTTTGGAGACAATGCTTGTCTAACTGATGTGTCTCTTGCTGATGGGGTGGTGACATCATGCTCCCCCTGGCCCATCTTAAGACATGCCAGAAGCGGCATGGGCACTCCCGGCACAGACGCACGTGCCTTCTCTCTCCTGCTTCACCTGTTTCGGATCCTCCACGCTGGTGGCCACGTGTGGGGGCAGGGACAGTGACCCCAGCCTGATGAGCTCAAGGGAAGACGTGGGTGGAAGACAGGGCGTGTGACACTCGAGCTACAAAATTCCAAATGGTACATGTCGCACCACAGGAGACAAAGCTGCCATTCACCATCCCCTGCATTCCTGGATCGAGGCTTGCACATGTGACCATCAGTAATCGCAGGATAAGAACTCGGAGAACATTATGGAAGTCGGTACTCGAGGCCAGGACCATGGGGGACAGTCTCAAGAATAATGACAACCAGCACTAAATACATAACAGGAGGGAGCTGTGGGGCAAAGGGTTTGTTGGTTGCTAAAACATGCCGTTTCCAAAAAGCCACAGCACGGTGGGATGACGTGGAATCACCACGTTGCTGTCACCGTGGAGAATAGGGAATGGGCTGGGGATGTGCAGCTGACGATACCGAACGCACAGCGGCGGCTCTTGGACCCAAACAGGGAGCCCAGCACCTGGCCACGCGGAGCAACCTCATCACCACTGACTGCACCATGAACCCACGTGCAGTGACTCCGAATCTTCATCAATAAGTCATCGTACTTCCCATGAACTTGATAACACAGTCGTTAACCAAGTGTTCCCCTGGGACCTCCTGCACCCTTAGGACCGCTCCATTCTTGGGGCTGGTTCAACCCCTGAAGTCGCACCTGTGCGCATGCGTGTGATCCCCGGCAGGCGACCCGAGTTCCCGCGCTGTGCCTAGCTGGGATGAGCCTCATTTCATTCCGTCTTCACAGCAGGGAGGTCGCAACCAGGGAGGAAGAGGGGGAGCCTGCCGAATCCAGCAGCCAGTGCCCGGGTACCTGGAACAGGAGGCTCTGGGAAAGGTGATCTGCTCCCCTGCCCTGTGGGCTTTGGAGAAGAGGGGTCCTTGGCAGGGTTTGGTAGGAACTCCAGGACGGGAGGGGGATTTGGTTGTACATGTGCAAAGGCTTAGGAGAGCCAGCATGGGAAGAAGGGACAGGGATAGCACAAGCAGCCTGAGCATGTCATGTGGCAGTGGGTGGGACATGTCGCCACCACCCCTACTTCAGTCACGCCTCCAAGCCCCAAAGACACCCTGCTTGCTAAGGTTCTTCTCTTCCTTTCAACCAGCAGCCACTGATAACCTGTCCTCCCCACACAGCCCTCAGCCCCCTGGACCTCCCGCCATCGGGGCTCCTGAGTCTGTCTCAGGTCTCCATTGTGCCTGGACTTGGTCTTTTGGAAGGGAGTTCAGTTCCTAGCGGGAGGACTCCTCTCCATCTCTGGAAACTCTGCAAACTCCGGCAAGGGCAGAGGCCAGGTGGATCCAGGTGACATCTGGCTGGTGGCAGATGCGCCAACTGCTTGTCAGGCCACAGAGAGAAGACTCAGTAACTCGGATGCAACTGGGAAGCCACTTCCAGGCTGCCTGAGGGCCAGTCCTTACGGGGGAGGGGACCAGCCCGAGGGAGCACCAGGCACTAGATATGCAGTTAGAATGGGCTCTCGGCCCTCCCCGGGGAAGACCCCAGGCTGGGATGCAGAGCCAAAGCAGGAGTGGGCAGGGAGCTGGGGTGCTTAGCAGAGCCACCAAGGGAGAGCTCACAGCTGCAGCTCCTGGGCTCAGGAAGGCCCCAGCAGGCAACAGACAGAGGCAGGACACAGGGCATGGTGTTGACAGGGCTGGGCACCCAAGGAGGGGCTTCCGTTTCCACACTGGGGGGCCCAGCCTGGCTGTGCACGTTGACCACCAACACACTGTTCATCCGGCATTGCTTGAGCATGGGCTACGGGGCAGAGGCCGTGCAGAGCTGAAGAGGAATAGCCCTCCCTGCTTCTCCTGGGCAAAGAGGGTAATGAAGTGTGTGGGTGGGGGAAGCCCTCCCTCCCACCCCCTGATCAGCTGCCTGTGATCAAGAGGGAGGGAGATGGAGACGGTTTCATCAACAAGCACTTGAGCAGCCAAGACATGAGAACTGCTGATCACATAGCCCAGAGCCGCAAGGTAACACCTGCCACCTGTGTGTCCCTGTAGCACGTTACAGTCTCGGGAGCTGGCCAGCCCTGAGCCAGCAGAGCCTGGCTGACCTCTGATGGCTCCTCAGCCTCACGCCATCGAGACAATCATCCCAACAAATGGATGACCCCCTACCCTTACTTCTCTAGCCGGCCTGGCTTCTCTAAGCTCTTTTTTACATTCTTTAGAGTAGGCTTGTGTTTTACTGGCGATAAATGGAAGCTTTAGTGGCCCTACACGCTCCATTTATTCACTTACTCATTCATCCTCAGTGACTGGGAGTTTGCTCCGTCAATAATGCGTGACCAGGCTCTCTGGAGAAAAAAATCCACACAAGAAATTCATGCCCTCTGTAGACTTCTTGAAGTCGAGAATCATGTCACACTTGCCTAATGGTGCCCAGCCCAGAGCCTGGTGCGTAACAGATGGCCAATGTGTGTGGAATGAATATTTGTTATGGTTTGGATAACTTTCCCCCCAAAAGGCCTGTGTTTGAAAGCCTTAGTCTCCAGGGTGACACTAATAGGAGATTGTTGGAACTTTTAGGAGGAGTGGCATAATGGGAGATCTTTAGGTCATTGGGGGTGTGTCCTCAAAGGAAATAGTTGAACCAGGCTCTTCTTCTTCCTCTTTTGCTTCCTGGTCATGAGGTGAGCAGTTTGCTCCACCATGTACTCCCCACCATTGCCATCCAGCAGCCCCATCAGAGGCCCAAAGCAACAGATTCATCCAATCATGGCCTAGAACCTCCAAAACTGTGAGCCAAATAAACCTTTTCCCTTTATAAGTTAATTATCTCGGGTATTGTGTTATAGTGACAGCAAGCTGATGAACACAATGTTCTCAGAGGTCTCTGGTATCCTCAAGATATCCTGGTTTGAAAGCTGAGGTCTCTGTACCACATAAGAGTGACAAGAAAGATGTGGGTAAAATGTTGGCCACCTTGTGCCTGAACTGTGGTAGTTCCTCTGAGGTAGATTTCCGAGGCTCACCCCAGAGGGGCTGCCTCACTTGATCTGAGATTAGGCCTGTGCATCTACATTTAGCAACCATCCCTAGGGATTCCGATGCTGGAAGTCACCAGAGCACACATTTCAATGCACCACTTTTGCCCAACCAAATCTCAGAGGTCTGTGGGGACATGGTTGCCTCTTTCTCACTCTGTGAGTGGGACAATTCTTCGACTGTTCTAGGTTCAAACATGAACACTACCTCTTTCCTCATAGCCAGCCATCTTTGGACAAAAATAGTAATGACAGTGGTTTTTATCAACCAGACTCATCATCTCTTCTGATAATCCCCTACCTGGCCCCATCTCCACCCCTATCCCACCTACAGAGAGTCTCTGGGGAAACTGACCTTCCCCATACCAGGTGCATCACCAGCAAGCCGGTCATGGTACCGCTATGAGGGGTCTGGGGCGTGGGCAAGGAACCCCAGCAAGGTGGAGGGTGAGAGTGTGCATGGGTGAGCCAGTCAGAAGTGGGCAGGCAGCAGGGTGTGCTGCAGGCTCTGGGACCATGTCACCAGAGTTCACAGAATCTTGCTGCCTTTTAGGGAGCTGGCTAAGATTCTTCTCCTACACTCCCTTTCTTGCTTAAGCTACTTTGAATTGGGGCTTCTGTCACCAGAACCTGGAAGAATTCTCACCTCATTGGTGCTGTGTGTCCTCACTGGTAAAATGAGGATAGTGGTACCTGTCGGGTTTCTTTTGTGAGAACTGCTACTCAAGAGCCCCTAATGCTCTGAAGATCTTAATTCCTTGCATCTCAGTTTCATACCACCTAGCTCTTCCTTGGGATCCAGCTGGACTCCCGGGACTTGATGAGCTGTCTGTGTCCCATGTTGAACCAGCAATCCAGGTGGGCATGTGACTTTGTCCCACACTCAGGAGATGCTCAGCAAGTGAACCAACTGGGGCTCCATTGTGCAGATCCAGCACGAGGGGAGAAGAGGTCTCACATTTTAAATGTACAGAGCCGTGATTTCTCTCTCCTGCAGTCTCAATCTATCTGCCTATAGAATAAGATTTGCACAGTGGTGTGGGGAACTGAGCCGCTTGTGATTTAAGGATGCAAATTGCTTTTTAATTTGGAAGGGAAAAAACCACTGGGTCTCGCACAGGGCTTCTCTTTAGACGTACAGCCCGTCCTGGTGAATTACCCTTCTGGCTACAGGGCATCAGTTAAAGACTCTCTGGTGCGCCCTATAACTCTGGGAGGTCGGTAATTGCCGCACTAACTCCTGAATTCCCCTCCGGCCAGAGCACTACGATCCATTCTCATTTAGCAAATCTACTCAGGATTTATGACTTCCTTTTAGACTTACTTCAACCTTAAATTTTCCCCTTTCATAAAGTCCTTGATGTTCTCATTTGCACCCTGGAGGCCACCCCACACCCCACACCTCTGCTAAGTGCATGCATGTATGTGTGTGTGTGTGTGTATGCGTGCACGTGCCTGTAAATGCATGTACATTCCATGTGTAGGCATTTATTTGTATACAACTGCTTATATGTGTAGACTTGTAAATTATATGCATACATCTATGGAAAATATGCAATATATTATGAATATGAAGTGTATATGTAGATAAACACACATATAAACATGTGCCCACTCACATACATATGTCTGTATAAATGTATAAGTTACGTGTGAGTGTGACTGCATCCTTAAGGAGAGGTAGATATGACCTCCCATTTAATCGGTGGGGACACCGAGGCTCAGAGATGGAGAGTGTTTGTGTGCGTGGTGCTGCTGGCAATGGGACAGAGCCTCCTGCCTTCATCCTAAGCATGCCCCCCACCACTGAGCTATTCCCCCAGCCTATTTATTTTTTTCTTTTTTGATTATCCACATAAGAAGAGAGAGCTAATATTTAAGAATAAAAAGTTACTTTGAATAAAAACCTGTACCTTTAACGACCATGCCTCCCTGTCCTCCCTTTGAGTCAAGCAGAGCCTGGCTACAAGCACCCCTTGTGGTGGACCACTAGAGACCCTTCCTGATGACACAGGTCCGCACAGGCACACTCCTCAGGGGCACCTCTTCAGGCCCAAGAGGAGTCCTGACTGCCACGTAGCCCTCATGCTGCCACCTGGTGGACCACATGACCCTCAGAGACTGGGAAAAGCTTGGTCCAGACACCCTGACCTGCCAGCTCACCGTCTCCAAAGGAGGTTGCCTATAGGTGGCATGAATTTTCTACCCGAGTCCTCCAGGGACAGACTGCTTTCTCCCTCAGGAGAAATGGACCGACAACTGGGTCTGGAGTTCTGCCCAGGAATCAATGTTAAGGTCAATGGTCTTTGACTCCCTGTTTGGAAATAGCCCTGGTTTTGTCTTCAGGGTTGAACATCGGGAGGGGCTTGTTTGCTATAAGCATTCTCCTCCCTGCACTGTCCCTTCTGAGTCCTCAGAGATGCCAGACAGTGCAGTCTCTGAGGTCACAGGAGTGAGCTCTTTTCATAATTGAAACCCAATCTGTGGGCGCGTGGATGACATCACCGGTGACAATGACGGTGACCCCTCCCCTCACACCTGCCTGCCTCACAGGTGGCTGGTCCTCACTTGGAACATGACCCGAAGGAGCACTTTCCCTCTGCCCCCTGCTCCCAGTGCACCCTCCACACACCCTGCCTGCCCCACGGGCTGGGGAGCACCTGGTCACCTTGTAGCACAAAGCCCCGGCCATCCCCCAACAGTAGCTGCATTTATATTTTCCCTGGATCCAAACAAAATGAAAAAAAAAAAAAGAGGAAAAAAAGTTCATTTTCTCTTGTCCTTGGATCTTTCCTTCAAACCCTCGGCTTCTTCCATCCTGAAGCTCTTCCTGACATTGCTCTCACCGCCCTGAGCGAGCCCACGTTGCCTTCGTCCTTGGCTCTGTCCGCCTGCCCGTCTGTTGCCTTTTGTGTCCTCCTCCTCCTCCTCCTCTCCTCCCTCAGCTCCCCGAGCCTCCCTGCCCCTCCCTCCACCTCCTCTGGCCGTTCCTCCAGCAGCTCCCTGGGGATCGCAGCTCGCAGGGTGTAGGGAGCAGCCCTGAGACCTAAGGCTTCACCTAAACACACAGGGTGCACAGGGACCAGGGCAAGAGTGTGTTCCTTGGTCCAAGCCCAGGACTGGGGCCTCCCTGTTAAGGTCCTTCGCCCCGTGGGAGTGGGTTTGCCTCTTTCCTGCCTCCTGGGATTTCAGCTACTTCACCAACAAACCATCTTACATCATGGCCCTGATTTGAATGTGGCTTGTCCTCTCCAAAACTCCCCTTGGCGTTCGATTGCCCACTTGGCAGTGTAGGGAGGTACAGCCTTTAAAGAAGCGATTTGATTGTTAAGGAGATCTATGCTTTTCTCCTGGGAGTGAGTTCTTAGGTTAGTTATGGTGAGAATACATGCCTATAAAGCAAGGCTGCCCCTGATTTGTGTTGTGTCTCGTCCATACTTACCACTTTCTGCCCTGGGTGGACCCAGTACAAGGCCCTCACCAGATGCAGGTGCCCAATAATGGGTTTCTCTGCTTCTAGAACCATGAGCCAAATAAACCTCTTGTCTTTATATAAATTCCCTGTCTCAGGTATTCTGGTATAGCAATAGAACACCATGATTCTCATGTTACTTGTTAGTAAGAAGAGTGGAGAGGAAGAGGTTCATCTTTCTTCCCCTCCACTAACAGCTCTACTCAATTTGACTCTCCCAAGTCAAACTGCCTCTGTTTGTGGTGGCCTTTGTGAGGCTTTGGGTATCACGAGGCTCATGACCAAGAGAGCTGAAGCAGGACTTTCTCCTCCAGACACCCTATGGCAAGAATGGTGGGGGCTGGGGTTGTGGTTCAGCGGTAGAATGCTCGCCTCCCACGTCCAAGGCCCTGGACACCACATACAAATAATAAATAAATAAATAAATAAATAAATAATAAATTTTTAAAAATTGTTGGGGCTGGAATTGTGGCTCAGCGGTAGAGCACTCGCCTAGGACGGGCAGGACCCCAGTTTGATTCTCAGCACCACATTAAAAATAAAGGCATTGTGTTGTGTCCATCTACAAGGGGGCCCCCAGGCACACCACATCCACCCCAGGTGATGCAGGGATACGAAAGCCCAGCCCCTCACACAAACAGCTTCTCAGCTCTTCCCAGAGGGAGGCTTTGTGGAGAAGGCTCACAGTCTCGGTTTTCCTCATCAGCTTCCTTGACTTCTTTGCAATGATCCAAGAGAACCTCCTGAGAAATCTGCAGCAGGCAGATTTATCTCCTCCCAGGGAACAGGGCCTGCCTGGGTTCTAGGAGCCCAGGAAGAGGATCACCCATGGGACAGAACACCCTGTCAAAGAGAGCCACCCTCCTGATCCTTAAATGCTGGTGAAGCTGACTGTGAGCATCTAGGACCTTGCTCCTCACTGGATGGCGGTTGCTGATCACTTCTCTGTCTCTCTTCTTTACAAGTGCTCCACTTCTTCTGGGGTCAGTTTTGGAAATTGCTAGGAAATTATCCATTTCTTCTAGGCTTTAAAATGAATGCCAGAAAGTTGCATATAGAAGTATTTTAATTTCTCTTGTGACCGTGGCTCTGTCTGCTCTCAAATCCACATCTCTGAGACTGAGTGGGAAAACAGAGCACTTGTTGGTGATCAATAGCAGCAAGCACCCACCGGAGACTTCCTGAAGACAAAATGTGGATTTCTCAACTCAGCTACCGCAGTAGGTGAAGAGAAGCCAGAGGGGGCCGCTGCTGAGGCTTGGACAGTGTCCTTGAGAATGGAAACGGTCTATGCCGGTGCACACAGAGAAAATATCAGGGGGTCAGAGTCCTGAAGGAAGAATCGTGAGTGGGAAGACAGCAACACAAAATCTAGCAGGCAAATGTTGAGGTTGTGGAAGGGGGAAAGGAGTCACATAGAAAATAACTTAATAACAGGAGGAGATTTCTGAATGGGGTAAAATGGGTCTCTGGAAATGCGAAATAGTGATCTTAAATATAGAATCTGGAAACGGAAGAAAGCAAGCTCTAGGGGAATTCTTATAATAGTCTACAAGGAAAAACTCTGAATGACTTCAGTGACTAAGCCAGCAGGGGCGGGAGTGGGGGTGGGGAAGAGGGCAGGCAGTGCCCAGGGCTCCTCCAGGATGGGGTGGGGGCAGATATTCTCAGGGTAGGTCTCCTCCCCTAGGGGAAGGATGGACAGCCTCAGATTTGGTGAAGCACCTCGTATCCTATTTCAAATAATAATAGGGAAGTAAGTGTTTGACAGTGAGGAGCAGGAAAGAGACCGCTAGCAGCATGTGAGAGTTTTGTTCCTCCCTACCATTATTATTAACAAGGGGGAAAATAAATGGGAAACAATTTGATAAATCATAAATATAAAGCAATATGAAAAGAAAAAAGCAGGCACCTAAGTTATCAGACTATATGTAAACAAACTGAATCATCGCAGAGAAAGATACATTTGTCAGAGAGGCTTCAAAACTACAAATATTTAGATGCTAGATGCTCTTTGAATGAATACACTCAAGAAAAATTGTTAACGACAGGGTCAGTTGAAGGGATGGGAAGAAGAATAGCAGACAAACACAAAGAAACAGAAACCAAAAGTGTGAGAGTGGCCATGCCGCCTGAAGTTCTAGCTACTCGGGAGGCTGAGGCAGGAGGATGGTGGGTTCATGGAGGCCAGCCTGGGCAATAGAGTGAAGCCTCATCTCAAGAGAATAAAAGCAAGAGTAGCAACATTTAATATTAAACAGGGAAGAACTAAACAGCATAAAAGGGGACATTGCATGAAAAATGGTATGATTTATTGTAAAGGTAAAATTTCTAAGCTGATTCTAAGCCGCAAAGCCTGAGTTAAAGTGTAAAAGACCAGGCATTGTAAAGTTTCTAAACTGCAAGGCCTGGGTTAAAAAGTGAAAGACTAGGTATTGTTAAAATTCCTCTGCTACCCCCAGAACCTGTAATCCCTGTAGCTGTTAGGACAATACTGAAACTGCCCAGTAAATATTTCCACTGTTTCCACTGGTTGTCTAATAACCTGGGACTCTGTGTAGTATGTCACGTAGTCCTTGAGGCCCTAAAACCAATCAGTTTGAATGTGTACCCCGCTTAGGAGTGACCAATCACCCCTGCTCAGCCTGTTCCTGCCAACGAATGTACTAATCCTGTCTCAGAGTTGTTGTTCAATTTTCCCGTGCCTCATGATGATTTGTTCTGATGTATGCAAAGCCCCCCGCCCTCCTCAAAAAGTGTACTTAAGCTCTGCTTGACCTCTGCTCTGGGCTCTGGGCTGCTCTCCCTTCCTGAGTGAGCCTTGAGCCCCAGTATGCTGGTTCAACAAACTCCCTCCTGCCAATTGCATGAAGCTGGTCTCTTGTGGTCTCTTTCTCCGAGGCTTCGCAAGACCCTTACATTATAACAAACATATTTTAGAAATAACATATAAACTGAACATATAAAGTCAAAAGCTATTTAAAATATGAGAACTTGATTTCTAAAATTATGGAGAAATATTTTAATATTATTCCTCCAGAATATCTCACATCTAACAAATTACATTAAACATGGACACATACAAAATTTAAAAATTCAATCTTGATTTTATATACACATATATACGATATATGATTGTTTTGAATGTGCCATATACGTATTTTATTTTGATAGGTCATCTAAAATATTGCTCATTTTCTTTCCCTCAAAAGAAACATTTTGAATGTTCTAAAAGCTAGAGTTTTTATAGATATAAAGCGACATTCTCTCTCCAGATCCCAGTAAAATTAGAAATAAATAACAAAAGATGGCCAAAATCTTAAAATACCTAAAATTTAAAACAATCCTTGAAAATCCTTGGGTTGAGAAAGAAATCAAAAGGGAAACTACAAATTCTGTAGAAGTCAATGAAAAGACCATTTCATACAAAAACCCATGGGTTCAAAAAAGCCTCACTAATAAAAAGTAATAGAGTTAAATGCTTCTATTGTTTAAAAATTAAGACAATTTAGAGTTTAAGAAACCTAAACAAAACAAAACAAAACAAAATGACCAGGAATGGGCAACTCACAAAGATCAAAATTGAAGTGAAAGAACCAAGAAACTTTTCAAATAGGAGAAGAAAAAAACCAACCTAAAAACAGGTGCTTGGAAAATAATGGTAACATGAAATCTATCCTCACAAGTTCAACTAAGGAAAAGCAAAAAGATCAGTAATGTGACTATAAACACAAATATAAAAGAAATAACAATACTCTTAGGATATTAATAGATGCAACTTTTGACAATTGTTCTTAAATTTGAAAGAAATGGATTATTTCCTTGCAAACACAAATGACCAAAATTGATCCCAAAACTCGTGAATCGCAGTTACCACAGAAAAGAGTTAGGAAAGAGGAGAAGGCTACCCATTCAGTAAATAACTGGCCCTGAAGGAATCACAGCTGGGTTTTATTTAAATATTTAATATTTATTTAATATTTAAAGACCAGGTGAATCTAAAGTCAAACGTCTCCAGATCCTATGAAAAGATGAATACGTTCTTTATGAAGACAGTGTATATTATTATTAGTAGTAGTAGTACTTGGGATTGGAATTGAACCCAGAGGTGTTTAACCACTGAGTCACATCCCCAGCCCTCTTTTTAAAAAATATTTTATTTAGAGACAGGGTCTTGCTGAGTTGCTCAGGACCTCGCTAAGTAGCTGAGACTGGCTTTGAACTTGAGACCCTCCTGCCTCAGCAGGGATTACCTGTGTGCGCCACCATGCTTGGCAAAGACAGTATAACTTCAATGCCAAAAACAGAATAGGAGATTCTTTCTTAAAGGAATAAACCCATTTCACATGTGTTTCTACCTGCAAACTAAGTATACGCCAATAATGTTTAAAAGAAAACTAGGCTATAATCAAGCAGGGTCTATAAAAGGAATGCAGACTGACTCAATATCTGGAAATCTATCCACACAAAAGCCAGTATATTGATACGCTGAAGAAAAGAGTGAATAATCCCATTAATAAATGCTGAAAGAACTTTTGCTATGTCTGCCATAATTCTTATTTAAAACATAAGTAAAACTGTAAAAGAAGAAAATTACTTAAATATGCATATCACAAAATAAAGAACTAAATCTAGTAACTACAGTAAAAATTAAACATTAGATTACAAAAAAACATGGCAAAAAGCAAAAGCAGGCGGCCACAGTGGTACATGTCTATAATCCCATTTTTGCAGGAGGCTGAAACAAGAGGATCTCAAGTATAAGGCCCACCCTCTCTCTCAACACAAAGAGACCATAATTTTAAAATAAAATATTTGTAAATATTTTTTGCTGAGGAATTACTACATCTCTAGAAACTCAATAGATTCTAATTATAAAAAAGTACTCTTAGAATGTATAAGAGAAGTTAGTAAGGCTGCAGAATATAAAGTAAATGTCCAAAATCAATGGTGCCGATATATAACAAAAAAAAATGGAAAATGCATTCTATCCCCAAATTAGAAAAAGCCTAGGAATGAGGTTATCAAGAAGAGCCTAAGACCGACATGAAGCCAACAATAACATCTTATCAAAATTATGAATATAAAATAAGAGCTAAAAAAATGGAAATAAATTTTAATTTTCAAGTGTGGAGGCCCCGTTCACCAATTTGGCATCTATAAATTCAATGCAATTCCAAGTCGAACCCCAATAGTATTATTCAAAGTGGATAAAATTGTCTTATGCTTTGTATTTTTTAAACGTCTGAGACTAGACCAGATATTTTTAAAAAGAGACGGTGAGTGAGCCTTTACCTTATCAAACCTCATAACATACAACAAAGTCCCTCGAAACAAATGAATGTGTTATTTGTGTAAGTCCAACTCAGTGGGTCTGTGGAACAGAATAGGAAATCCAGAAATGGATTTAAAAATAAGTGATACTATGGGCATAAAGAAAAAATACAGGACACATAGAACAATTTGTCAACCTAGGCTACCCAGAGAAGGGCAGGGACCAGGACTGAGGGTTGTAGTGAGCAGGTCAGGAAGGATACAGGAGAGCCAAGGAAAATAAGGACTGTACCAAAAATGGACATAAAACAGTTACATGTAAGTTAAGTATAAAACTGTGGGGTTATTTTTGTTTGCTTGCTTTTCATTGTGTGGATATTGAACCAGGGCCTTGCAGGTGCTAGGCAATGTAAAAGTATGTTCCTTTAAAATAAATGTATGAGCTGTTCTGAAATAAAAAGGCATGAGAATGTGCAAGAGGGAGAGGTAGCCTGTGAACTGGATGAACAACCACAGGTGGGCCAACACACCAAATCAACCTGGTGGCAAGACTCAGAACTCTGCTGTCAGCCTGGTTCTGATAAGAGAAAGACCTGTGTTGGTGGCACTTGCAGATAAATGAAAGACAGGTGGGATCACTCATATATTTAAAGACAAAAAATAAGATTCAAATCAAACCAGAAGACTTAGCCTAAAGCTATAAAGTGAACATTAATCACAATATACGATTTCACTTTCCATGGTTTTGGTCACCTGCAGTCAAACTTGGTCCAAAAATATGAAATAATTCAAAAATTTTAAATTTTGTGTTCTCAGTAGCGTGATTAAAATCTCCCTCCATCCTAGGACATGAATCATCCCTTTAACCACTGTATCCATGCTGTATAGGCTACCTGCCCACTTGTCCCTTAGTCATTTCAGCTATCAGATGGACTGTCACTGTATGCTAGTGCTTATGTTCAAGTAATGCTTATTTTACATAATTATGGCCCCAGAGCACAAGGGTGGTGATGGAAAGAAGGCACCGGGGTATAAAGGAGAAAAGGACAAACTCTATGTATAGTGTGTTATACTGTATGGGTATATTTAAGGACCATTTTACAGATGAAGAAACCGAGAACCCACCCAGATAGGTTACTTGCTCCAAACTATAAAGTACTACAAACAGCATACATTCGAATGCCAGGTGTGCCTGACTCCAAACTTTGCTGCAGGAAGCTGATGGGAAAGCAAGTATTAGTTTAAAATCATAGACACAGCTGGAAGATGGCACGGGCAGAAGGTCAGAATGGGCGTGCACCCAGGGTTGACTCTGGGTGCACCTTGGTTGCCACTACCACCAACAACAACCAGAACAGCTTTACTTAATTCTTTGCAATATTCCATTTGAACAAAGAATCCCGTGGCTAAAGGGAAGTCATTTAAAACCAATGAGCTCATTCATCCCACTGTGGTCTCCATTATATAAATGAGAAAAAATGGAGTCCCTTAAAGGGATTCAATTGCTCCAACTCACCCAGCCCAGTCAGGGTTGGCCCCACACCACCTGCAGACTATTTGTCCTGCAGCCTGGGACCCTGGTCTGGAAATTTCCTGGGGGTTGTTTTAAGGTAGAGAGTCCTACAGAGCCACTGACTGTCCCCTGCAGGCCTAAGTATGCCCAATTCCTGACTGCATTTCCTGGCTGTCCTCTGGGGCAGGGATGGGGAGGGGCAGAGACGGCAAGCAGGACAGGGGCTTGCAGAGAGGCGCTCAGGGGCTGTCAATCTTTCCTCAAGTGCATCTGCTTTTGCAGAGATTAGTGCTACCCCCAGGTGCTTAAAAGCCCATTTGTGGCCCCCTGAGGGGTGGCAAAGCTGCCCCTCACCAGGAAGCCAGTGAGTTGCTTGCTTGGCTGGTTTCTGGCCCATGCTTCCTTGACTCTGTGATGCTGGCGTTAGTGCTGTGCCCCTGCTTTCCCTCCTGACAGGGGCTGGCCTGAGGACACAGTGTCTCTGTCTTAACCATTCCATTGTTTCAAGAACAGCAGCCTCAGACACCAGGCTGGACTCCAGGTTGGGGACAGCAGGTTTGATGGAGGGAGCTTGCTCACCCATATCCCCACTCAGGAGAAGATTGGTTGGAGTAAGAACGTTTGTAAAATAATAAATGACACAAGCCAGAGATGGTGGCCCAGGGATGAGGCAGTCTGTTGAAATGGCCAGCATATGGGGACACAAGGTGACATGGGCAGGACTGCACAGGCCTGGGGACAGGCAGACTGGGTTCCAGAACACTGTGTTCCGGAACAAGCCACCTCCCCTCTGTCAACTTTGGTGTGTTTTTCATGTTTCCAAAATGTAAGACCCTTATGAACAAGTATGTGCAGTTTGTGAACTTGAGAAACCTCTAGTTATATAGGTTTTTGTTGGTGGTGGTGGTGGAAGTGTTATTTTGGGTGTTTTTTTAGGTTAATGCAACAGTTTGATTTGTGGCTGTTTTGTGGTCAGAATTTCCGGAATGGTTCCCCTGGGCTGTTCACCTCCCAATCTCAACCAGGTTCGCCAAGTCAGAGGTGGACTCGGGCAGCTGTCTCCTGGCCTTCGGCAGGCTCCAACTGCTCATTCAAAAGGCTGGCAGTTGCCAGGCATAGCTCATGATGGTAATCCTAGCGGCTCAGGAGACCAAGATAGGAGGACCCCAAGTTCAAGGTCAGTCTCAGCAACTTAGCAAGACAACTCAGTGAGACCCTGTCCCAAAATAAAAAGTCAAAAGGGCTGGGGATTTAGCTCAATGGTAAAGCACCCCTGGGCTCACTCCTTAGTACCAAATAAATAAATAAACTCCTAGCAGTTGATGCCAGTTGTCTGCAGGGGGCTCATATGGAGCAGCCCCTGACAGCCTCCAATGACCTCCCCTGGGGCTGGGCTTCCCCACAACACGGCAGTAGACAGTTACTTTTCTTACAGGGGGACCATGGCTCCCAAAGCAAGTAATCCAACCTGCCAAGTTTTCCTTGCTTCAAACTCTTAAAAATCTCAGCAAGAAGTGAAATGACGAAAGGCTTTTAAAATAACATATTTTCCATTACTCAAAAGAGAAGACAATGGATAAACACAAAATAAAAGCCCTGTGCTGCAGGGACAGTGCCGAGAATTCTAGTTATTTCATTGAAAAGCAGTTTTGTCCTCCGGGGCCTCTGCCCCAGTCTCTTTCATGCATACCTTCTTGCTGGAATCTCACGTTTGTTTCTCCTTGCTGGCCATCGACAGCCTCTGAGGATGGAAATGGTCAATTCCTCAGCTCCTCCTGGGCCAGTCTGGGGAGGGGACTTAGCTGGTGAGACATTCCTCCTTTGTCGTCTTGTGACTCCGGCTTTGGGGCATCTGCAGGATGGTCGTGGTCATGATGCTGAAGAGACCATTGACCAGGACTCCTGTATCCTTTGTTGTCTTAATCTGTATTCCTGCAACCTGGCTGGGTCCCCTTTGGTGACAATGTTGCAGGTGCTGTGCAACATTGGACACAGCCTGGACACACACATCATGTAGGTGGTCTGCCTGGTTCTGCGGCTAACTGTGGTCTGCACCTTCATCTCATAGCTTCTAAATTAGGAGGGTCAGGATCCTGAGGTCAGCTGGGTGTCCATTAGGAGGTAGGGAGCATTGTCTGTGGTCAGTTAGGAGAGTGACACTGGAGCTGTTCTCCTGGTTCCTTCTTGCTTTTCTCACTCTCATTGTTCTGGCATTCTGTTACAGTCACGTGAAGAATCATTTCAACACAGTAATATTCACTTTACCTGCTGGTACCAGGAAGCCCTCCACCTGGACCTGCCACCTGTTCTCAGAGACATCCCATCTCTCTTGTCCCTCCTTCATGACAAAAGGACCACCTTAGGGTTTCTTACTGTTAGCCAGGCATATGCCTGCATCACGGCCCCTATTACTGGTTTCCATCTTCTCCTGCAATGACTGTCTGGTGCCTTGTGGCCGCACTTGGGATATTCATCTCTTGCAGCTGCTGCCTGGAGGCAGACTGGACCTGGTAAGTTTTGAACATCAGTCTTTCGGCTCGTGGTGGTATTTATGGTGGCAGACAATGGCAGCAGTGCATCCAGGGTATGAAGCAGTTGAGCAATCAGGTAGCAGCAAGGTCACCCAAGGCTCCCCTGGGTGTTGAGAGCCACAGCCAAAGGGGCCCCAGCAAACTTCCAGCTGCCAGCAAACTTCCAGCTGCCGGCTGATGATTGGCTCACAGCAGCCCCAGCAACATCTAGCTGATTGGCTCCTCTGCGGTGATGCTCACTGGGCTGTTTCCCTGCCCTTTCAGACCAGGGAGTTGCTCATTGGGGGAATTCTTTGGCTCCGCCCACACGACCCAGCCAATCGGCCTCAAGGGCAGGAGGATATTGGGAGGTGGTAAGGCTTGTGTTGGAGTGAGAGGCTTGTGGGAGGCCGGTGGTGGCAGTTGGGATCTGAGGGTTTTTTCCTGAGGAGCTGTTTTGTTTGGCGTTTGTAGTTCTAAAAATAAAGTTAGTTTCTTTTGACAAGTGGCTCCTGAATTGTGCCCAGCCAGACTGCGGCACCTGGGTTCACCCTGTGCCCTTGCTACCAGTCTGATTTCTCGACCTCAGTCTCTTCATCTACTCAATAGAAAACTGGACTAGATGAGCTCTTAGGTTCTGATTTTGCAAGATTATCAGGGTCTAAGTAGTTTTGGCCAAAGGGCAGATGGATCAGCCATCTCCTTACCATCCCCAACTTCTCAGTGGGCCCGGTCCAGCCTGTAGGCACAGCCTTCTGAGGAGTGAACCTGGTCCATCTCAGGACTCTGGTGGTCCACAAAATATAGTGCCCCACCCACCCAACTTTGAGGATCATGCTCAGCGGCTGAGATCCCATAACTCCTCGCTTCTTGCATCTGAGGGACAGTGACCTTCTAAAAAGAACTGTTGGTGGAGCACTCCTCCAAGAACATGCTCAGGCATTAACAGATATTCACCAGGGTTTCCGGAAGAGCAGAGGAAGTCAGGGGACCCTGCATGGTGATTGCAGCTGATACCCCGTGTGCAGGTACAAAGGGGAAAGGTTGAGCAGAGATGGGCAAATGCAGAAACTTAGAGAAATTGATGCTGATGGGACAGCATTAGCATTTGCCATCTGCCTACTGGCTGGTATCAGGAATGCCCTGGCCCCATCAGGGACTGGGCGGGTTGCTGTTAAAGGGCCAGGTTGTGGGTGCGAATTGTCTGCAGTGCCGAGTGTGAGATGAGCATGCGCTCCATGAGCATGTGAATTAGGGTACAAAGCAAGAGCATTCGCTTCTACTGCCTGGGTGTGAAAGAGAAAAAACAGAGAGTAGAGAAAATGCTCCCTAGTTCAGGAAGGGGAGTGGCAAGGATGGTCCTGCACTCAGCAACCCAAGGAAAGGGAGAGATGGGGTGGTCCCAGGTATTGGAAAAGTATAGGAGCTGACATCAGGGTTTGAAGGACGAGCAAGATTCCGTCACCTATTTTACTTTATTTTGCTTTAGGTACTGAGGATTGAATCCAGGGCCTTGCACATGCCGGGAAGCTCTACCACTGAGCTACACCCCAACTCCATTTTCCTATTTTACATAGGAGCTTACCCAGAGAACATGGGTGATGGTGGAGATGTCCTCTATCTGCACTGTTGTGACCACAAGCAACATGTGGCTAACGAGCCCTTGAAGTATGGCCCAGTGCAACTGCAGAAGTGAAGTTTGGGTTTCACTTAAATTTAATTAACCTAAATTTACATACCCACATGTGGCTGGTACCAACCCTGCTGGATAGCACAGAACTCAAAGGATTTGTTTCAAAGATACACAATGAATTCATCTTTTTTATTCAAACAGTTTTTCAAATAAAAACACATGCACAAATGTTCATAGCAGCCCTATTCAGAACAGCCAAGCGGTGGAAACAACCCAATGTCCATTGAAGGATGAATGGCAAACAAATGCAGTATTCTGGTCTGGAGATGAAGATTCCTGTGTTGTAGACTTGGTCCCTTGGTGTAGCCATGTCTGGATCAAGGGCTTTGGGAAAGTGATTGGATCAAGAAGGCTTCATCCTCATCAGTGGATTAATCCATTGACAGTTGAATGGAGTCCTGGGAAGTAGCAGGAACTGCAGGCAGGTGAAGCACAGTTGGAGGAAGTAAGTCACAGGGCATGCCCTTGGGGACTATAACATGCCCCTGTCCCCTCTTCCCGCCTCCTTGTTTCCTGGCTGCAGTGAGCTGAGCAGATTTTCTCTGCCATGCCTTCCGCCATGATGTTCTGCACTGCCTGAGGCCCAAAGCAATGGATCCCACTGACTGAGACAGAACCTCTGAAACTGTGAGCCAAAATAAATCTTTGTTTCTTTGAGTTGTTATTGTTAGATATTTTGGTCAAAGCAACAAAAAGATGACCAGGCACGGTGGTACATGCCTGTAATCCCAGTGGCTTAGGAAGTTGAGGCAAGAGGATGGCGAGTTCAAAGCCAGCCTCAGCAAAAAGTGAGGCACTAAGCAACTCACTGAGACCCTGTCTCTAAATAAAATATAAAATAGGGCTGGGGAGGTGACTCAGTGGTCGAGTGCCCCTCAGTTCAATCTCCAGTATCAAACAAAAAACAACAACAAAAAAAAAACAAAACAAAACAACAACAAAAAAAAACCTAACATGCATAATATGTCCACACAATGAAATAATATTCAGCCATAGAAAAGGAATGAAATACTGATCCATACTATAGCATGGATGGCCCTTGAGAACATGATGCTAAGTGAGAGAAGCCAGACACAAAAGGCCATAAATTGTATGATTCCATTGATATAAAATGTCGAGAACAGGTAAATCCACAGAGACAGACAGTGGATTAGTAGACGCTCGAGTGGGAGGAAATGAGTGGGGACTGACTGCTTATGAGCACGGTGTTTCCTTCAGGGAGATTAAAGAGTCTTGGAACTAAATAAAGGTCATAGCCGCACAACATTATCAATGTACTAAATGTCACTAATGGTGAGTTTTAGGTTACGTGTACTGGAGCACAATCAAACCAAACCAAACCAAAACCGAGAAACAAAAGACAACTTTCTCTCTGTTGGTTGCTTTGAAAAGGGAAGGAAGTCCTCTGGTTCCCAGGAATCGCGCCCAAGCCTTGTTCATCCTCTTGCCACTCCCTCCCCGACTCCCAGGGCAGAGGGCACCACTCACAGGTGACCCCCCCAGCTACCGCCCAGGAGCGGGCAGGGAGTGCTCACCCAGAGCCATGCAAGGATGAGGTGAGGCTTTCCTAGTCCTCCTGGAGGAGTTGGGGGCCTGGACAGAAGGCGGGCAGCTTGGCCCCAGCTGAGAGTCTCCCCTGGGAGAGTGGGGAGCGAGGACACTCCTGCACCCCCAGCGCAGCCCCTCCAGCCTGGTCCCCATCCAGGCAGAGTGCACGTCGATTACTCAGCAGGGCTGCTCTTGGCTCCGAAGTGCTTTCTGTGGAGCAGTCCCGGGGTTCATCGAGGATGCTGCTCGGAGCTCCTAACCTTTTCCTGGCGGTCTGCTGGGAGCCCCGCCTCCCTGCACACCCAGCGTGCCAGGCGAAAGGACAAGGCACCATCATTCAGCAAGGGACGCCACTCAGGAAGGGTTTTGCCTCAGAAGTGACTCACAAATGAGACCACACGCCTGACTCCAAAAATCAATCTTCACTGTCAAGGTAGCTCTAGGGACCACAGCAGGAGAGATCCCTTCTCCACCTGTCAGATGACATTAATTATGAAGATATCAGGTCAAAAGAGAAAAATGACCCCCAGACTAGGACATGTGAGTAAGGGGAACGTGGTCTCTGCAGGAAGCCACGTCTGAGTCAGACCTCAGAGTCTCAGGTTACCTCCTCTATGCACTCTCCTGGATCCCACTATGTCCCCAGGCAGAGATGCAACCTTTAAACTTCCACGCACGTCACTGCTGTGGGGAGCTTGCTGCTGCCCTCAAAAGGCTTCCAGAGCAAGGACCTTCGGGGCAAACCCACCCGGCTTCACATTTCAGCTCTGCCACTTACTAGCTGGGTAACCTGGATACATCGCTCCATCTGGCCAGCCTCTTTCCACATCTGTGAAATGGGTGGAAGAAAATGTACTCAACAAGATGGTCGTGGATATAACAGAATGGCCCGTGAGACCACTAGTCATTCCTGCCCTTGGCCACAACTGTTGAATTAATTGCAGCCATGATTATGATTATGTACGAGGCGAATTATAGCTCTAGGTGACAAAGCCGTTTAAAAGTATTGTAGCCTGGGCTGGGGTGGTGGCTCAGTGGTAGAGTGCTTGCCTAGCACGTGTGAGGCACTGGGTTCAGTTCTCAGTACCACACATAAATAAAATAAAGGGAAAAAAAAGAAATTGTGACCCTCTAAAAAAAAGAAAAATATGTAGCCTACTTTGTGATGGTGAAGAGGTCAAGGGAGTTTGGAGGAGAGTTAGAAAATTTAGGAAGGAGTCTTGGGGCTGCTGCAGGCTACTGGGGCAAAGTTCCACTAATTTTTTTCTTTACTTTTTAAAAAGCCTTCATCCTGTCTTGGGTCTTTAAAGAAAGATCCAGACTGCTCAGGAAAGCAAAGAACTTGGAGGAAGACCGTACTGCATGGATCCCCAACACTTTCGTGGATCTCCAACAACCCAGGAAAGTCCTTCTGTGGTTCCACGGGGGTTGCTCTGTTAATTGTCCAGAAGGTGAGTCCACCCTCTCCGCCTGGCCTCATTCTCCCCAGCCCTCTGCTCCCCTCACTGGCTCAGGTGAGCCCCTCTGGACGACCTCTGTGTATATGCCCACAGCTCAGTTTCCTGTGACCCCCACAGGACGTGCCCTCTGGCTGCAGCTCAGTCCTGGAAGAGAGTCTGTCTCCTGGCCCACACCTCATCCTGCAGCACCGGACAGGGAGAGCCAGCCCCTCTGCTTTCCCACAGCTGTCATTTGAATGTCCATGTCCCTCCAAACCTCATGTTGACACTGAATCCCCAGAGCAACAGTATTAAGAGGTGAGAACTTCAGGAGGTGATTAGGCCATAAGGGCGGCACACTCATGAATGAGTAAAAAAGGGCAGGAGGGACCGAGCCATGCCTTTTTCCCCTTCTGCCCCTCTGCCCTGTGAGGACACAGCAGTCGTCCCCCACTGGAGGACAGGGTGGTAAGGCAACATCTTGGAAGGAGAGCCTTGATCTTGGACTCCAGCCTCCAGAATTAGGAGAAATGCATTTGCATTCTTTGTAAATTATCCAACCCCAGATATTTGGCTACAGCAGTGGAGATGGAGGAAGACTCCCATTGGACCTCAACTTCCCCACCTGTAGGGTAAGGATGTTGCAATAGATGCTCCTCCCACGGTGACATTCCTGTTCTGAGCCTTATTATGGGTGTGCACAGAATTTTTGTTGTTCAGCTTTTGTAAGGTGACTCTACAGGGGTGAGTCACGCTGGGGAACTAAAACCCCAGGTTAATTAATTCTTCTCCAAGTGTCTCCCATTTATCTCACTTCCATTAACCTTTGGGTCTGCTGATGATTGTGAGAAAACTAAGAGCAGGACCATTCCAGGCTGGGTCCTGCCCAAGGCAATGTCAGCTGTCACACCCCAGGATTGACCACTGGGGAGCAGGGCGGGGGAGGAGCCAGGGCTTCAGGTGGCCAGAGCAGGGAACCTTCTGGAGTTGTCTCCTAGAAGTGGACAGTGAGACATTATCCTTGGTCTTTCCCTCAAGGCACCAGCCTGCCACCCCTACCCCGTGTTCCTTAGGCGTGTTCTGTGACATCAGAGGTTTGAGCTATACTTCAGTATGGTAGCCACCCGCCACAAGTGGCTATTCAAAGTTCAATGATTAAAATTAAATTTGATTACAAATTCAGTTCCTCAGTAAAACTAGCTACGTTTGAAGCACTTGGAAGCCGCATGTGGCTCTTGGCTAGCATGCTGGTCGGCAGCACTAGAGAGCATTCTCACCATCACACTGGAAGGAGCACACCCCACTCAGAGTACAGAGGGGGGTCACACACCCCGGATCCTGAGGGCTCACATCAGTCACTCTGATGTCCTAGCATGTCTAAACACCCCGTCCTTCCTCTTGGATCCTGGGGGACAGAGGGGTGGGGCTGGTTTAGGAGGGGGAGCTGTTCTGAATGTCAGTTTCAGAAGCCTAGAATAATTCCTAGAACCCTGGGCTTCATCCTCTCTCATGGAACTCCCACTGGGGGATTGGAGTAGGAGAGGGTGTCATTGAGAGATAGCAACCACATGTTTTGAGCCCTTCCTGCATGCAACCGTTCTGCTAGATGTTTTACTTACATTGACTTGATCTTTACCATCAAGCTGTGAGGTCAGGTAAGTTACCAAGTTACCGTCCTCGCTAATGGCTCCTTGAGATCAGGGACCGCTGAGTTAATATTGGCCAAGTTTTCCGAGCAGTGCCCCAAATATGGCAAGTGTTTGCTAAAGAAAAAACGAAATCCCCTCAACAAGTTAGTGGCTGAAGAGTGGGGAACGAGATCTTGGTGAGCATCATGTGGGCAGAGGCTTAAGTATGCAGGTATATTTGGATTTGCCCTCTTGTACTCCTGCAGCTGAATGGAAAATAACATGCCCCAACCTGTGGAGCATATCTGGACCCAAGTGCATCCTAGTGCCACCCTGCCTAGACCAACTTAGGTCAGCAGAACTCAGCTAAACCACGGACAAAAGAGTGAGAGGAAATGACTACTGGCTTAAGCCCCTGAGTTTAGGAGATGTTCGTTACACAGCATTATTATCACAGTGGCTAACTGATACAAGTAGGTTGTAAAGCAAAGTGCTAAAGTGCTCTGATAGTCTCACAACTATAACAGCTACCCTTTAATTAGTCTATGCCAAGTTCTGGGTATTCATTTTGCATCTATCTCATTTACCCATCACAAACAACCTCAGGGATTGGTCCTGCTATTTTTACTTTACAGACAAGGGAACTAAGGCTCGGCCTGAATGAGTGACTAATTAGATTGAAAGATTAGCAGGTGGCAGTGCTGAGATTCAAAGCCAGGTGTGTCTGTCGTATACATCATGCTTTTAATCACTGCCCTCCCCCCCCACCCCGCATTGTCTGCTTTCCATGGTTCTAGAACTGGGTTTACCCTGACGGTACCCTGGACAGCCCATGCATGGTACATAGGACTTTAGGGCTAGAGATTTCATTCCAAGAACCAATAGATAACACAGGTCTGTGGAAATGTACTCCATTTCTAAGAATTTGTAGCCAAATGCTTAATAATAATAAAAGGCCTTGGATTTCATTTCCTACATCCTGTTTATATTTGTGATTTAAAGATAGGATCCTTTTATTTTCTGTCTTCATTCCTCACAGCAGTCTATTGTAAAGGACTGCTGGTCTCCCTCTTTCCTCATTATCTTGTGGATCTGTCGGTGTCTCTCTGGGCCACCACCTTCTCTCCCCCAGGCCCTGCAATCATCCCCTCTCGGCTCTAGTCCTCTGTAATCCATTCTCCCCTCTGCAGCCAGAGTGATCTTCCCCTAAATGCACAACTGACCATCTCCCTGCTCTGTTTCCCAGGCACTTTAATGACAACTCACTACTTTTCAAATAATGACAAATGACCTGCATGTGGCCTGCAGGCTCTGCATGACTTGGCTCCCAGCCTCTCCAGCCTCTTCCCTCACCAGGCTCTCTCCTTCCCACTGTGTCCAGATCTCTGCTCCTTCTGCTCTCCCTCAGATAATCAGCTCCCCGTTGCTTCCTGTGATCACAGGACCTTTGTAAGTGCTGGTCCTCTTGCTGGGAAATTAACTCTTTCTCATCCTTCATATCACCCCTCAATCATCACTCTCCCAACCAGCATCACCTTCCCCAGACTGGGTTGGATTTCCTATCACACTCCCGTGCTCTTCTCCCGTGTGGACCTTGAGTTGGCTACTTATGCATTTATTGTGTGGCTGAGGGATTATGACTCCTCTTTCCTCATTTACAGCCTCCTCTTTCAGGGCTACTAGAGCCACAAGATGAGGGACCATGCTAATCATAGTGCCCTCTACCTCCAGCCTGGGAAACTGTCCAGCACCTAGCATTGTTCAATGAGTAGCTGATGAATGAATGAATGAATGAATGAATGAATGAATGATCTGATTCTTCCCTTCACCTGCTCCTTCTGCATCCTCCTTGACTCCTGGGTTTGGGTTTTTGGACCTAAAATTCTAGAGCCCTTCTTGAGTCTTTCTCTCACTGCATCTGGCTCTGAGAAAATCCCATCAGCTCTACCTTTGCCATACATCTGGAATTCAAGGGTTTCTCACACCCTCCCCTGCCCACCCGGCTCCACCACCTAACCTTCTCTTGCTCCTCTGCTGTCTCAACACAGCAACCAGTGCAACTCTGTTGAGTTATTAGTCAGATAATTTCTCCCTGCTCCAAGTCTCCCACAGCCCCATCTCAGAATATAAGCCAAGTCCTTGCCCAGCCTACTTGCAGTCTGGCTCCTGACCTCACCTCCTGTTGCTCTCTCCTCGCTCCTGTGCTGGCTGCCAACCACACCATGCCACAAACATTGAAGGCATGCCCTGCCACAGGGCCTTTGCTCCTGCTATTGCATCTCCCTCGAGTGTTCTTTCCCCAGACACCTGCTCCACAGCCTTCTGTGCTGACTTCAAATCTGTGCTCAAAAACTCACCTTCTCAACAAGGCTTTCCTGTAAATCAGGAAAGAGGAGGCATAATCCCATAGCCACACAATAAATGCACAAATAGCCATTCTCCTTCCCCCTTTCTTTCTTTTTACTATGTATCCCTTTCTAAAGTGCTATGTATTGACTTGTCTTGCTTATTGACTGTCTCTCCCACTAGAATCCAAGCTCCATGAGGACAGAGAGTTTGTCTTTCTGTTCCCTGCTATATCCTATGCTATGCCTGACACATAATTGGCATTCCACAAATATTTGCTAAATCAATTAATAAATACTACAACTTGGTTAGCCTTGCAAATCAGACAGCTGATGTCTGACAGCAAGAAGCTCAGCCTCCCAGGAGCCTGCTGGTCCCCAAGAGGGGGTCAAGCCTTCACTTAGCTACTTACAGCTTTTACTGTCACTCCTGATTGGACTGCCTGAGGTCTACCTAACCCAGAGGTGACCAGCCACACCCCAGCCAGCTCCCTCCTGCCCCTCAGGACTTGACTTTCCATTCTGCAATTGGAAACCAGAGTCAGAGTCAGTTTCCCCGGAGAAGGGGACACTGGCTTACATTGGGGTACAAATGAGGGGTATCTGGAGCTCTCCAGAGAGCAGGGTTGGGTGGAGGAATGCAGAGGGGTCTTGATTAAAGTAGGAAAAGTAGGCAGAGTGGGGTAGGGGTGCACGTGCCAGGGAGAAAGGGAAGAGGCGGACCCGAGTGCAAAGAAGACCCCCTCCGAGGTCACAGCTCTGCCCAGGCCTCCTGCTGGGGACCCTCAGATCAGAGAGCACACCCTGAGGACAGGGGCTGGGTCCATGGGACTCAAAGTAGAGGAAGCTGGGTCAGAGTGAGGAACACCTGCCAATCAAAAGGCCCCAGGTGGGCAGGAGGTGGGAGAGAGCTGGGGGGGGGCAGGGGGGGAACTGGTATTATGGGGTGGAAGTCAGTGGACCCACTGCAAAGGCTAGAAGGAGTCGCCTGCTCAAAGCTCTCCCCTGGGAAGTGGAGGAGCTGATTCAAGCCCGTGGTCCCCACTCGGGTGGCTTCCCGGGCTGCTGCTGGAGTTCAGGCAGCACAAAGGGCTCAGGGAACTGATCCTACTTGTGTCCCTGGGTCAGCCCGAGGCAGATGACCAGGTGGCTCAGGAGGACAAGAAGCAGGTCAGGAGATGGGGGTGGAGAGTCAACCTTTCTGTCTCTGATTTGGGGACGTTGGTACCTTCGGTCTCCCTCCACCCCACCCCCCACATCCCCGCCACCTGCTGTGGTCAGAGCACCCAGCCTTCAACTGGAGTCAGAGAAAACAAAGTCCCTTCCTCTGAGCATTTCAGCTTGTCCCCTTGGAAGCGTCACGGAGGAAACAGGAAGGCAGGGGTATGCTGAAGGGCACAGAATCTTGGACCTGTGAAGCCATTTCCTGCTCCTACATGAACAGGGTCTTTGAAAGAATCCGTTCCTAAGGGTTAGACTTGTGGGCAGTCCCCAAAATCCTTCTCACAAGGAGGCTGTTGGAACTGTAGCAGGGGTTGGGGGGTGGGTTGTAGGTCAATAGCCAGAACAATCCTGCACAGTTGTCTTTTCTATAGCACACGCAGGCTGGGGTGGACAAAGAGGGTCAGCTTACATGAGAACCCGGTCCCTCCCAGCCCCTCTCTACAGAGAAAGCAGATGAAGGACCCTGGGAAAAGAGGATCGAGTTCCCCTTCCTGGGGCCATGTCAGGTTGTTGGGACCATGACGGGGTTCCCCAGATAGGCATGGTTCTGGCACAGGCTGGGTGACCAGGGCAAATGGCTTCTCACTCTGGGCTTGTCTTCTCCGTCCTTAAGGAGTTATAAATTGTCAGCCTATGGGCCCATTTTAGCTGGTAGACTTATTTCATTTAGCCTGCAAAGCACTTTCAAGAGATGGACCTTTTACCTGCAAATCTGGTTTTATGTCTTTATTTGTTTTTTGAAAATCAGAAGACTTGGCAACAACGGCTCTGATGCTGGCATGGCATCCATCGGCAGAGGCTGGTGGCACCACCTGCCCTATAATCTGCCACCCTGTCCCCACTCACCAGGTGCCTGAACAGGTCACAGCCACACTGGGGTCAGAGGATTTAGAATTAGGCTGAGCATCCAGGCTGCCTGAATCCAAGTCCCCATTCATTATACCTATGAGCCATGTGACCTTGGACAGGTCCGTCAGTCTCTCTGTTCCCTCATTTGTAAAAGGGGAGCTACCTTAGGGATGCCATGAGGGTTAGCGAGGCCATACATGGGAGAAGGTCCCATGACACCAAGTTCTCAAGCAACACTTGTTCTCCTTAACAATTCTCCTTCCTCCTGGGTCCCATGACTTTCCTCCTTTGGCCAGTCCCAGCCACACACCTTTAGCTCCCTGACACACTCAGAACAATTAGCTTAACAACATCTGTGGCTTTTCAGAAGTCGGGGAGGGGGAGGGGGAGGATATAGTAGGAGGGGGAGGGGGAGGGGCTTTAGAGAAGACACTGTGTTTGGTATGTAGATTCACTCACCGGCATTTTCCCACACAGACATGCCTGTGCATCTGTGCACACTTGCATAGACACATGCATGCACACACGGGGACATAAATGCACAGACACACACGCTACAGGATCCAAACCAGTTTCAAGGACTACTCAGCAGGCAATGGGCGTTTCTGCCACACAAAACAAGCAGGATTTGAAAAGCAAACAGTTTGGCTCTGTGGCAAACACAGGAAAGTCATAGCCTCAAATCTAGGACTGACCT
This sequence comes from Urocitellus parryii, assembly GCF_045843805.1. Lineage (NCBI taxonomy): Eukaryota > Metazoa > Chordata > Mammalia > Rodentia > Sciuridae > Urocitellus > Urocitellus parryii. The sequence goes on from NC_135531.1 coordinate 179,181,621, forward strand.
CCACATCGTACATGGGCCACCCCTGGGGGTCAGCTAGCTTCTCAACTGGCCTGAGCAGCAAGCCGTCAAGGCAGGATCCTGCCATCGTGCTGAATGGAAGGCCCTGTTTTCTCTTCACCAGAGAACAGACAGGAAAGAAGAGAGAGGAGCATCCCAGGGATCAGAGTCCTGGGACTTTAAAAAAAATTACCTGATTTTCAATTCTTAGTTTCAGATCTGTCACAGTTATTGCGGAAAGTGGTATTCTGTGTATATGTGTGTGTGGACGTTCTATACACTACATATATGAAAGCGTATATTTCTATACATGAACTACACACATCATAATATTTCTTGATGCACACGTGTGTATACATGGTACACATACATGTGCATGTATGTATTGAGAAGATCCTACAATGTGCTCGTAGGATGTGCTCTGATCAGCACTGGCTCTGCAACTATAATGGCTGCTTCTCTGCTCCTTCAACCTGGGGCTCCAGCTTAGGAATGTCTGGGAGCAGGGCCCCAAAGCACCTAGGAACCGCTCACAAACTGCAACTGGGATTTCTTTACCACACTCCCCGTGGAAGTGAGGACAGAGCACTGAAAATCCACCCAATGAGAAAGGCCAATGCTGGACCAAGGCGGATGGTCCCCCGGGGGTGACTTACCCCACAGCTCCAAGAAATTAGCACCCAGATGCCACAAGGCTGACCTGCATCCAGGGGTGGGGTTGAGGGTTAAGCTGACGGCTTGAAAATTTGCTTGCTGGTGTGCATGGGTATTTGAGCTCCTATAATTTAGACACTTTATAATTAGCGTTCACCAGTTTGCACTTTATCCTTGTGAAACCGTGGTTACCCTTGCCAGAGGAGGGGAACGCATTCCGTGTTTCCTCTGAACCAGTGCAACCTGGGCCTCAAAGGCACAGGCTACAGAGGAATGACAATGGCTGCTCGGTGCTCTCTCATCTAAATAATCTTTGTGCATTTGGATTTCACATTTTCTTTTCAAATTGGCGATGCAACTTGGTCTCCCTGCTAACAAAACACTTTCTTCATCCTACACCGAATCCCTCAGCAAATCCTCAAATATCTTTGCAAATCTCAAAGATATTAAGGCATTTAACTTTTTTTTTTATTTAGACCTTTGAAGTATGCTGTGACTGGAATAATTTTAGAGTTAAAACCTGTCGACTGCATAGAAAATTAAGGAAACCTTGCCTGTCACCCTGGTAGCTGGGCTGATAACTAATTACTTATAGATTTTAAGTCAAATTTGAGAAAGATAAATATTTAAATAAAACATATAATCATTTAGAAATACCGCTAAGTGTTTTGTAATTATTGTGTTGGAAGGAATCATGTTCAGATGGTGCATTCTGTCATCTGTGATGGGCTGGGCCGTGGCCAGGAAGAGGGGCTGCTTCAGAGAGATGTTGGGCTGTTCTTGAGTGTGTGTGTGTGTGTGTGTGTGTGTGTGTGTATGTGTGTTTGTGTGCACGCACATATGTGTTTTCATAAAGGTATTAAAGGACAGTGTATACTTGGAAATACTTACTTCTTTTTTCTACCTTAGGAGGTGCTAGGGTTTAAACCCAGAGCTTTGCACATGCTAGGCAAGCACTCTACTATAGAGCTACGTTCCCAGTCCACTGCTTAGAAACACTAAGTTCTGATCGAAAGGGCTACATGTATCCCAGGAGCTTTCAGCTCTATGGATCCCATGTCCAGCTGTGCTCTGGACTGGAGCACCTCACAAGTGGCTCTTCTATGGCTTGGACTAAGAGGTCTTCCTGGAGAAGGAGGGAGAGGAAAAGCCCCCCATGGGCTGTTGGGCTATTCACAAATGCATTGCCCTGTTTTTCTCCCAGGCTTTCTTCAATTCCTGGATCTTTTCTTTTCCAAATATCCTCACACTGCTCCCCCATCTTCTTGCCCTTTTTACCTTTAATGCTTTAAAATCCTTCACCCAGATTCATTCTCTCTCTGAAATATTTGCCATTAAGCTGCAGACACCATGACAGTTCATCCTTCCACATGCATCTGCAGATGCATGGAGAATAGGAATTTTCCCAACAGAGCCACCGCACAGCACTCACACCTAAGACCACAGACATGAACTCGGTAATATCATTTCCATTTTCTCAGTGCTCTCCAAAATGTCTTCTATAGCTTTTTGATCCCCCCCTCCATCAATCCAGGACCCAAAGTTGACCCTTGACATCTGGTGGTTGAGTCCCTTGGAAGTCTTTTACTCTAGAAGAACTTTACTCACATTTTATGTCTTTCATGACAGATATTTGTGAAGTTTTGAGGCCAGTTGTCCCATCATATGTTCTATATTCTAGACTTGTCCAGTTATTTCCTCATGACTAGATTCTAATGAAGCATTTTTGCGAAGAATAGGACATAGGTGTTGATGGTGTTTCTTATTGCATTCCATCATAAGACCTATTATTTCAGGTTCCATCAGAACCTTGACTATTTATTGCATGGTCAAGGTCAGACAGCCAGGTCCTTTTCTTGTAACCATTCACTTCCCCACTTGATAATTACATGAGTTCCTCATATCCATGGTTTCACTTTCTGAAATTTTAATTACTTGTAGTCAACCATGGGCTGAAATCATTAATGGAAAAATAAGCAATAAATTTTAAATGGCACATCATTCTGCAAAGCGTAATGAAATCTGGTACCATCCTGCTCCTTCCTGACATGGATTGGAATCATTCCATTGTCCAACATATCCATGCTGTATAGGCTATCCGCCCGTTAATAATTCAGTAGCTATTTCATTATCAGATCAACAGTCATGGTATCATAATGCTGCATTCAAGTAAACCTTGCTCCCCAAAAAAGCAAGAAAAGTGATTCCGACAATTTGAATATTCCAAAGAGAAATGTTTTCATTAAGTGAAAAAGTGAAAGTACAAAAAGATAATTTTTGAGAGGGAAAGAAAGCATACTCACACATTTTTTATTACAATATGCTGTTATAATTGTTCCGTTTTAGTATTAGTTATTGGTAATCTCTTACTGTACCTAATTTGCAAATCGAAAATTATCATAGATACATTTTGGAAAAATATAGGATATATAGAGTCCCAGTACTACTGAGATTCAGCCATCCACTCGGAGTCATGAAACATATCCCTAGTGGATACTCTGGGACTGCTCTAATAAACTGGGGCAGGAGGTGTGTGTGATAATTGTAATCCATACAAATATCCTGTTTTCTAATGACCCCTTATAAAACTCATTGATTATATTTAATTATTACATTTCTGTTATAATAAGGTGATGTTTTTACTCCCCTCATCCCAGCTACTCCTTCTGGCTAGGCTTCTTCCAGAAAGATGAAGCTCTTGGCCCTCTTACCCTTTGATCCTCCCCTCCCCTGCTCTCCCTTTTCTCTCTCTCTCCTCTCTCTCCCATCTCCATAAACTCATTAATTTTTCAATGTGTTAATATCCATTACTAACATTATCCTTTCTGATGCTCAAATTGTCACAGATTTGCACATTGAAGTCTCCTCCAACTGGGACCTGTGTCCTTTATATATGACCCAATTAATTGTTAAGCTCTCTCTCTTGTTTTTCTAACAAAACACGATATTCCAGGCAGTCCCTGTGCTTTCTAGCCACTTCTCTGTGAAATCTTTGAGAGGAGTGATGATTAGAAACCAAGATATGGGCACAGAGTGTGTTCAAGCCTCCTGGGAGGGGGGGGGAGGGGTCATTGCTTCTTACTTCTAGGCCCCATTCAGTGGCAAAATTGTAAATGCTCATGCGTGCACGCACACACAGTTATACCAAACTTCCTCTTTAAAACTTCACCTGTATTAAAAAGGTAAAGTCTTAGGTTGCCGTTTCAACCCTTGTATCTCTGTGTTTGGAGGGAGAAGATGTTTTATCCCTGCTACCTGACATTCATTCAAAAGAATCTCCACCATGAAAGTACCTGAGTACTTTCATGTGGGAAAGACTCTGGGAATCCATTAGGGGTTACTAGTTAGAATAAAAGAGTCTACCATTAAAAAAAAAGAGAAGAGAGAGAGAGAGAGAGAGAGAGAGAGAGAGAGAGAAGTTAAAAAAATACAAGATTCCAGTTACATTTGCCTTTCAGGTCATGAATAATTATATAGTATTGAGACTGGGGCAAAGGACAAGTAGCCAATTATCAAAGAAAAGGAAGTGGGTAGATGGCACTCGCCATTACCTGGTTGCTAACAGCCTCTGGGAAGGGAAAGGATCACACTTTCCAACACAAGCCATCACCCCCTGGACCACTCTCTTTCTGCCCTTTGGTCACTTTTGGTCAAATAGGCAAGATAAGAGGAGGAGGGGGCATGAGAAGAAAGGAAACTGAAATCTATAAAGGGGCAAGACACCCCCCTCCCTCAGACGCCTGCTCTGGACCCCCTCCTCTCTGGAGAAGTCACTCTTTCTCTGTTTGATCCTTTAAATAAAGCTTGTTTTCTTGTCTCGGGTGTTTACTCTTCAACACTGGAGGAACGGGACCCAGTCCTGATTTTCAAGACTGGTTTCAGTATAAATATGTGCCAAATGAATGCGTTCCAGGGGACATACTTCCACTAAAACAATTCACTGGGCATCTGTATTTTTATTTGCTAAATCTGGTTACCCTAAGATCCCAAGACTAATAATTCACCACGCCTGCCTCAGGAGATAACAGCCAGGGGAAGCAGATAAACGAGAAAATAAATGGGAGCCATAAAGTGTCTCAAGCGCTGGGTTAAACCAGGGCGAGAATGGTAGCCTGTGGAGTGGGCCCGTTGACAGTTTCCCACCAATCTCCACCCTCTCCCTGCCAATCAGCAGCCGATCAGCAGATGGGGAAACATTCTATGCAGTTAACACAGAGGATGCAGGAATAGGGGAGGAGGAGGGTGACGTTGGAAGGTCAGCAAGAGGAGACCAAGGTGGGGAGGTCCTGAGCCATGTGGAAGAATTTGGGATTTACCCTGTAGACTGATAAACTCCACATATATTTTTTGTATCCCATCAGATAATATTATCACGAACTCCTCCAATATAAGAACTAATAAGTGGGGTTTATGCGCAGCTCTGCCAAGGTTCTGTGCTCGCTGTCAGCATTAACTCAATCACCTAGAGAACAAGGCAATGGGCACTGGCTATAAATACAAGTTCCAGCATTTTCAGCTCTTGTTGTGCAAGGTTGTTTTGCACATGGTCAGGGCAGATGCACCCACCAGAAACCTCTGTTGTAAGCACTGGGAAACCTGGTTTCCTAGAGGATTAAAGCAGAATCAGAAAAAAAAAAAAAAGAAACATTTTCTATATGACTCCCTGTTTGTCACGTCCCTGGACTGACTATGATTTCTCCAGTGGCGTGTTCACGTGGGGTCTGAATCAGGCCCATAATCAGCCTTTCCTGGAGCCATTTCCAGTGCTGTGCATGTGACCCTAAAGAAAAGGCTCACGACGTCCACCCTGAAGTTCAAGTTTGCAGGCCTCTTGCCTGGACTCTGCAGAACCTGCCTTGCTGGTCTCCCCCCCTCCATCTTGCCTGCTATGAGTCAGTTGGTCACGTGGCAACTGGAGTGACCTTTCTTAGGAAATTCAGGTTCTGCCACAACCCATCCAAAACCTTGCAAAGTGTCCCCTGATAGTCAGAATAGGAAAGAAACTCCATGGGTCCCTATCCATTCTTCTGATGACACCTGATGCTGTTTTTCCCTCACCCAACAGAACTGGCTTCTGTTATTCCGCAGACTCTCAGACTTCTTTCTCACCTCGGGGCCTTTGCAAGTTGCTGCTCCCTGCGTGGAACACTGCCTCCTGATCCATAGATGGGCTGCTCACTTCAGGCTCTCTCAGAGGTTACTCTTCATCCCGTCTCTGCACTTCCCCTAGCCCTGGACCCAGCGTGGTTGGCTGCTGTATTTTTCTCCTTTGCCCTTGACATCCTACGATATACCATATGTGCTTACTTGTTTGCTTGGTCTCTACTGTTGGTTTCGCCTGACAGACACTAAGTTCCTGGGCAGCAGAGATTTGCTGTTGTATCCACTGCAGTAACCCTAGAGTCTGGCCAGTGTTGGTGCTACATAGATATGTACTGGAAGAAAGAATAAAGGGAGAGAGGGAAGAGAGGAAGGAGAGGATGAAGGAAAGTGAGGAGAAAGAGAAGGGAAGGAGGGAGGAAAGAAGGATCTTCTTCCACGTCAGAGTCAGGAAGTACCTTTGGTATATGGACACCCAAGGGAGGTCAGGGGAGATCCCTCTCTGGTCCAGCCAGGGAGATAGGTGTAAGAGATGTGGAGTCTGCGGCAGGGTTCCAGGCACCCAGATTCTTCTCTAGGAGGGGGACAGCTTCTGACCTGCTCACTACCCCCGCACTGTGACCTCCATCCTTGAAAAAGAGCCTTTCCTGTCCCCTCTCCGGCTTGATAAGCATTTCCCAAGCATGAAGACTGTGCTGCCTTAGCTCCAGATGGAAAAGCAGTGTGTGGAGAGGGAAGGACACGGACAGCTTGGACTGACTTCAGGATGAGCCTGAACTTTGGGGAACTTGACAGTCTTCTCCTGGGTTCATAGTTGGAGGAGTTTGTACCTCAAGCATGCTTAGACCTGGGGAATGGAACTGGACACACCTGCCTTAAAGAGGCTTGTGAGAAATGATAAGGACCGCATGAAGAAGTTAGTCCAGTACAAGGCACATGGGCATAGGAGAGGCTTGACAGACGTCCGCTATGGCATTATTATTGCTACCATTGTTAGAATTTTGTTAAGATGTTATGTGCCTGTGATAAAATGCATAAAACTGAAGTGTGCAGTTTCATAGCTTCTCCCTATAGATGCACCACGCACATTAAGTTGTAGATCCCTGTTCCTCCTCACACACTGAAAGGCAGCCCATTCCCCGACCTCTGGCACCTCAGAATTTTTGCCTGCACGTGAACTTTATGTGGATGTCTACGTGGAACACAGCCCGTGCTCCCTGGTGCCTGGTTCCTTTGGCTCAGCCTTGGGTTTTCGAGATTGCCCCCCACCCCCAGGTCGTGAAAGTTGTTATCACTGTCACTGTGACTTTTCCTGCCCCTCCGCACCCTGGCCCTAATCTGGGGTGTCCATAGAGTGCCTGGGCACCCTCACACCTTAGCTCCGGTTTTGAATCAACCTTGCTAACATCCCCTTTGGCAATCTCACAACAGATCCTCTAGGCATCCATTTACATTTTCTTACAATTACTTAAACATGTCTTATACAAGAAGGTTGTATCTGTCATGGATTCAGCCACACGACTCATAGATGAGACAATTAGCAAGTAACTCCAGGAGGACATAATTAAGCCCTCGATTGCCCAGTCCCAGGAGCCCCAGGTTGAGAGAGAAGAGAGCTCAGTGGAGCAGCAAGGAGCAGCCACCAAGAGCAGGTGATTCTGACAGCTGATGCCACTTGGACCGGCAGGGGAAGCCACCGAGGGGCTGGGTGGCGTGAGCAAGAGGAAGACAAGAATTAATGAGAAATAGAAAATAATTTAGCAGGACAGCAAGCCCCGAGAGACAAATTTCTTCTCCAAACGTCTCATTTGTCCACAGGAGACGAGGAAGGTCCACGGCAGAAGGTCTGGCCTCAGGAATTCATTTCCCTGCTGCTATTCAGATTCCCAGCGCGATCGATAAAAGTACAATTAGCGCACCAGATCGCATCCGATGTCTTTAACCTTTAGGTGGTGGCCACACGCATATTAAGGCTCTGCCGTCTCCGGGCCAACTCTCACACGGGGCAGGATAAGTCATCGCCACATTTGACATTTGATGCTATAATTTTAACATACCTTTAAAAATTCAGATAAAGATTATTTCAATTTTTTAAAGCTGGGAGCCAGAAGTAATTGCCTGGCTCTGGACTTCAGATCTAAATCATTCTGCCAACTCATCCTGTAGTTATTAAGGACTTTATCATCTGGATGTGTATGGCATACGGCGCAGGCTAGAAGGCTCCCGAGGACTGGAAGTAAACTTTTAAATTCTCCTAAGATGAGGAATGACTTTGAATACAGCCACCGTGAAAGTTTAGCTTAGTAAATTGTTCAATCAACTAATTAATTCGTCAGTCCACAAATCTGCTTGGGAAACTACTGAATGTCCAGAACACCTGGTCCTCGGTATCAAACAGCTTTCTATCCAAACGGGAGGAGGTAAGAAACAGGCTTGGAGCTCTGTATATCTTGGTGCCTGACACGAGGTATACAATGGTGCTCAATAAATGCTTGATGAATAAACATACAGTGGAAAATACAAAGTGGCTCAGGACCAGCTAGGCCTATGTGTCACATGGCTTTAGTGTCATGAGCCATCCCCCATCGGGTCCCTCTCTGATTTGGGCCACGGCTGGGGACCTGTCCCAGATGATCCCAGGCTCCTGCAGACATGTCGTCTTCAGCACAAGCCTCTCTCTGAAGGGGCTCGGAAGAGCGTCCATTCAGTGACATGCCAGTGCTGCCCAGATGCCAGCAATCAGTGCTTCCCCGGGCAACCACCAGCCCATGGGCAGGGAGCAAGGAGATAAACGCCTCGGACTTCATCATGGGATGGACTATGGTGGAAGTCCAGAGGACCCCAGCCCTGGCCCCTCAATGGCTCCCCCCTTGTGTCAACCTTTCCTCCACCCCCACGGTCCCTTCCCCCCTACTCCTGTTTCCTCCAGGGTCACCTCTCCAATTAACTCCTTGCACCCACGTCTTGTCTGGTTTCAGGGTAACCCAATCTGGTCCCTGAAAGAAACTCATTGCCATCAACCCCTCAGGAAGGTCGTCCCTGTTCTTAAAAGAGGCTCGGTGATGTGCTATCTGCTGAGCACAGCCTCTGAGCACTGCAGCTATGAGGGGAGTGCCGCTCAGGGGGCTGGGACAGCTGGTGTGTCCTCGGTTGGGAATGTGTGGGGAAGACGGAGCTGGGAAGAGGAGAATCATTTCAGGAGAAAGGGAAGTTGATATGAGTAGCCTCGCAGGGACGGTGAAGAGGGGCCCAAAGTCATCCAGGGTGAGAGGCCAGGTTACATGAAGCTGTGAGGCCTGGCAGTGGGAGCTTGCTGTGGGCTCTGGCCCCACATGAAGAGCTCACCCCACCACTGTGAGGAAGAGGCACGTGCACACACACACACACACACACACACACACACACACCCTGAATACTTATCTATGTGAGATGCACTCATTGTGAGTGGATGCACAGACCCGTGCCCAGGGAAATGTGCCAGGGTACAGAGAGGTGAATTACAGACCCAGAGCAATAGGAATTTTGGAGAAATATTGGCCAACACCCAGCAGGAGTCCCATCACTCTCCACTCTGCACACACAGACATCCTTCTGTGATTGCCTGAGCCCGGAAGCCTTCTCCCAGGCTAGACGGCTACTGCCAATCAACTACAGCTGCTGCCCCATCCACTATTTCCCAGGTCAAGTTCCATTCAGGGCTGTGGTATCTATCTTCCACGTGTGAACAGGAAGTTTTGCCACAAGTGATTCCAGTTCCCGGGAGCTCAGTTCTCCAAGGCAGCCGGTGCCGAGGGTGAGCAACTCTCATCGGAAAACACGCGAGCCACCAGTCAGTCTAGTTATTCTTCCATAGGAGGCTTATCCCCTATATCAAGGCCACCCATCAAGCCCCACTACTATCCCCAGACAAAACATCTCCTCTCCAGGGTAAAGTCTTGGTTCTTTCAAAATGTCCTCATGTCATAGGGATCCATCAGGCCAGGTTCTCCAAATTCCCCTTCTCAGAACACAATCCCATTTCTCAATTTCCACTGTCCAGTGTGGCTCCTCAACCTAAGGGACAGTCCTTCAGATGGTTGCTCATTCTATAGCAGCTGCGCTATCCCAAGGGACATTCAAACATCCTCTGACCATTGACACATCCTGAGATCTCAGGGCTTTGGGGACACTCTCATCTCTCAGTGGCTCACAGGACCACAGTCCATGCAGCTTCTAACATCTTTGTCAGAAAAGCAACTTTCCTTCTATTTGTTCAGCATTTATTGACTTTCTTTTCTTTTTTATTATTTTTTTTCTAGTACAGAGGTTTGAACCCAGTGGTTCTCTGCGACTAAGCTATCCCCACCCCCACTGAGCCCTTTCTAGGTTTTATTTTGAGACAGGATCTCATGCAGTTGCCCAGGCTAGCCTTGAACTTGTGGTCTTCCTGCCTCAGCCTCCCAAGTGGCAGGTGTGTGCCACTGCATCCAACTGGCTAATTGACTTATAATCTGAATATATTCCGTTATACTACTCTTTGCCATACTTTTTAACCTGGTTTTAACTTAATCATCCAATTGGCTGAGGTATTTTTGGTCCCGTCATACAAAACATTAGCTATTCTTATAAATTTTGTGTCAACATTTCATCTTAGTTAATTGCCTTATATTAAATCACTGATTAAAAATAATCTTATAAAAAACAAAGCCAAGAGCAGGACCTCATGTTCCCCACTTAGACTTCCCTCCAGGGTAATAGTCTTTTGTTAATCAAATCTCTTTGAAGATTTTTTTTTTTCCACCAGCTCTCAAATCATTTAGGTCCTGCTTTTAAAATGAAATTAAGAAACTGTGTTGCATGATTGGACAGAATCCAACTTGACTTGTCTGAGAGGTTCTTAACTTTGAGTTCATGTGCCCGGGCTTCAGAGAGTCTGTGAAACTCCCTTCCAAAAGTTAAACATGCACATGAAATGATATTTTGTTCATTGGTATTTTGTTCATAATAGGGTTCTATTTTTTTGAAGAACTTGCAAAAATTCCAAGAATCATTGGTCCCATGGCATTCCCTTGGGACTCTAGGTTGTAATCATCTTTTGGAACCAGATCAGTTCGTTGTGTGAGGGTGTGTTGTTCAAGAACCACTGCAGGTCCAAGGCTTCACTTGCTAGTTGCTGGAGGAAGACAGCAGTTTTGAACTGCACCAGGTCTTGGAAGGCTTCCAGGGAGACAGAGAAGAATGGCATCTTTGTTCAAGGAGTGAGGGACTGAGAAATGTATTCTACCAGCTTCCTCAAGATCCCATTGAGAGATTTGCTCTGTTTTACAGATGAGCAGCTTCTCTGTCTGTGGTACGGCACAGGATGCATCTGGAAGCCTTTTTACTCACCTGGTTCTATGACATGATAGTAACTGTTTTGCAGGACTTTGAGGATGCAAAGCATTGACCCAGGTTCGTGTACTCAGCATGGAGCATGACTCCGGAAAATTACTCAAACATTCTGTCCTGATCCCAAAAGACCAACTAATGTGCTGGTCTGTAATCTGTAGTTCCTTACCTGAAGCTCCACAACTCCGATTAGTTTCAGGAAAGAATTTTATCATAAGAAAAGAGAGCTACTCGGGGAGTTTAGGAGGCAGTAGAAAAAGAAATTGGAAGCCCCCATAACAGGGGTGTTAAGTGCATACTTTGGTTTGGATAATTGTCCACCAGAAGCTCATGTATCAAATAATTGGTGCCCATGGTGTGCTATCAGGAGGTAATAGAACCTTGAAGAGACAGGGTCTTGTCCATAATTATGCCTTTAGGTCATTGGACGTATTCCCCGAAGAGGGTTATGGGGCTCCAATCCCTTCCTCTTTCTCTTTTGCTTCGTTTGCGCAGTCTTCTCCCACCATACACTCGTCACAGGCCCAAAACATCACAGGACCAAAACAATGGGGCCAGTTGATCATGAACTTGAACCTCCAAAACTGTGAATCAAAATAACCCTTTTCTCTTCATGAGTTAATTATCTCAGGGATTTTGTTATAGTAACAGAAAGCTGACTAACATGACATATTCTCTCCGAGGGGCTGCTTGATTCTGTGAGACTACACCATTCTTTTCATTTCAAACTCACCAACTTTCTCTCCTGGCCTTGGCAGAAAATAGCCACCCAGGACCACATTGCCTTCTAGATTCAATACACCGACCTTATTGTGCCATAGCTCCAAACTTAAAATTCCCAGGAAAGATATCTTTTATTGGCCCAGTATCCACACCTGCTATGATCGGCTGTGGTGAGGGAGCATGAGGGTCGCATATTATGACATGATCATAGGGACTCATTTCTATGGGAAATGCAGTTATGAGAGAATAAATGTGTGGTCTACTAAGTCACCCTCCCTGCCCAAAACAGACTGATTCTATTCTAGATATGAGAAAAATCGGACATATTTCCACGTGAACTTAGTTCATCAATGAAATAATTTGCCTAAAGTCACAAAAGGGCGCTTTAGAGAGTTGCTAGGTAAGGGTTGTTGTGGGGGATTCAAGAGGATTGAAAAGTTCTAAATTTCTTTGAGAAGATTAAAAGGGTGAGGATAGCAAGCAAATTTGATTTTTAAAAAAAGTATAAGGCAGATGAATTTGCCACATCGTTTTTTAAAACACAACTATAAAGCTATCAAAGGAATAATGAATTGATTCTAATACCGCAAACCATTCCAACTGAAGACTGTATTTGTAAAACTTCCCACATACAGAAGCCAGACATATATACATATATATATATATATATCATACATATATATATATCACACACACATATATATATGCTTGTTACGTCATAAAAGTACCTTTACAAATTAACAGAGGTGAAGAAATAAGAATTTAATAAAAGAAGTTGGGATCATTTGGTAATAATTGGGAAGCAGAGTTAGATCTTAATTTAACATTACAAACCAACACACATTTTAGGTAAATGAAAGATTAATTATAAATACAAAACTATAAAACTAGAAGAAAATACAGAGAGGTCTTCCTAAAGATTAAAGGAAGGAAGAAGTCACAAAACAAAATCAGTACAATTAAAAACCTCTGTGCTTTAAAAGAAGAAACGTCAAAAAAAAATTAAAAGAAAAGTTGACAAACTAAAACAATGCTTGCACAAGCCCTTATTTTTATTTTTTAATTGATTTTATTATTTTTTTAAATACAGGACAACAGCGGAATGCATTACAATCCTTATTACACATATAGAGCACAATTTTTCGTATCTCTGTTTATAAAGTATATTCACGTCAATTTATGCCATCACACACGTACTTTTTTGCATTACAATTCTTAATACACACATATAATTTTTTTATATCTCTGTTTGTATATAAGGTATATTGACACCCAATTCAAGTCTTCATGCATGTACTTTGTATAATGATGACCATCACATTCCTTTTATATCTGAATATATAATAATTATATATGACATGTAATGCTCTCATAAATTAACAAAATATAAATGGGTCAAGGAAATAATCAATCAATTTACAAAGGAAACACAAATTTAACCAGTATATGTTTGAAAAAAATTATTAGCCTCATTATTGAGTAAAACAAAATTATTTAAATAATCTACCAATTTACCCCACGGGTCTGGCACAGGTGTTTGTGTTTACCTAATAGTATCCCATGTGGGTGAAGATACAATGAACAGAAAGTCAAATTGATAAACGATTTCTGGGATAACCTGGCAATTCATAACAAGTATCGTAAATTGTTTAGACATCTATCCTAAGAAAATAATAATTGAAACGCATGGCATTTATGTTGAAGGATATTCTTCTCCATACTGAGGACTGGAATAGAAAACAAATGCCCAGCAATTAAGTTTTGACTAAACAAATTATGTTTCATTCACATAATGAAATATTGTGCAGCTGTTATAAATGTTCTGAAAGAATATTTAGTAGCCTAAGAAATTTTCTTACAATACATTTTTAACAGCCTGATTAAGATACCACTCACATATGACACGGTTCATCCATTAGAGTTACACTTGGTCCTCCATAGCCACGGGACCCATGGCAGCAGATTCAAGCAACTGCAGATGGAAAATATTTTTTAAAAGTTTGCATCTGTATTGAACGTGTACAGACATTTTTCTGGACCTTATTCCCTAAACAACACAACAATAAATAGTATTTACATTGTAGTTAGGGATTACAAGCATCTAGAAATGATTTAAAGTACACACAAGAAGGAGCAAAGGTTACATGCAGACACAGTGCCGTTTCACATACAGGACTTAAGCATCCTCAGACTTTGGTACCTGCAGGGGTCCTGGAACCAATCCACAGGTATCAGCGATGACTGTGTACAAGTCAATAAGTATTTTTTAGAATTGTTACTGAATTGTACAACCATCATTCTTCATCTAAAAAACAAATCCCAGTGCTCATTATGAGTCACTCCCCATTATTCACCTCCTACCCACCCCCAACCCTAGTCAACATTTACCAGTTTTTCTGTCGTTATAGAATTGCTTTTCTAAACATTTCATATTAATGATTATAATATGTGGCTTCTTGAAAATGGCTTTCTCACATACTGTAGTGTTTTCAAGGTCTAGCCATGGTGTAGCATATGTTGTACCTTTTATTGCCGAATAATATTCCACTCTATGAACATATTACATTTTATTTAAGCATCCGTCTGTTAACGTGTACTTGGACTGTTTCAGCCTTGGGGAGTTTTGAATAATACCACGATTAACATTTGTGTACAAGTTTGTGTGGATGTAAGTTTTCCTTTCTCTTGGGAATATGCAGAGGAGTGGAATCGGTGGGTCCCATGAGAACTCTGTGCTTCACTCCTTGAGGAACTGCCGGACTCTTTTCCATGCATCTGCACCATTTGACATCACCACCAGGCATATGTGAGGGTCCTGATTTCCCCATATGCTCAGTGACATTTACCGTTTTAATTTTTTTCATAGCCATCCTGTCTTACTGTGGTTTTGATTCGCATTTTCCAGATGACTAATGATGTTGAGCATTTTTTTCCCTGTGTTTATTGACCGTTTACATTCCTTCTTTGGAAAAACAATTCTTGAGACCCTCAGCCCAGTTTTTTTTTCCAGAGATTAAACCCAGCACCTTATGGATGATAGACAAGTGTTCTTATCACTGAGTTATACCCCTCAAAATGCCTATTTTTAAATTATTATTTTAAAATTTCCTCTATTAATGAATTCTGGGAGTTATTTACATGTTATAGATACACAGCCCTGATCAGATATGATTTGAAAATACTTTCCCCCATTCTCTGAGTTGTCATGTTACCAAAAATGTATAATATCTAAGCATTTTCTGAGTACCTACTGTATGCCATGAAGTTGTAAAGTAGCCCAAAGATGCAAAAGACAGATCCTTCCTCCCAAGAAAGTGCTTATCAAGTATTTAAGAGGCAGTGTAAGGTAAAACGCTATTAGGAAAAGATTCCGTGCCTGAAATAATACTCAGAGGTAGGAGAACAAGCAATCAGGTCCTTGTGGGTAGGTGGGGCTCAGAGAGTGGGCAGTAGTAGATAAGGAGTGGGCAGGGGGGACATCGGGTAGAAGGACACGAGGGTGGTGATGGGAATAGGTGCAGTGAGAAGATCCCCTAGGTGCAACCAGTCAGGTCAGAGGGTGGAAATGCCCTAATGCTCTTAAATCCGCCTGCATCTCAATTCAGGATAGAGCAGGATTGGAGGGGGCATTGTAAAGAAAACTGCATTTGGAGAGGGTATACCAGGCACCAATGGCAGAATCAATTTGAAGGGTGGGGGTACTAACACAGAGGCATGGCTAGACTAGCTTGTGGCAGTGAGAATCGGGGAGCTCAAGGAATAGCCTGCATTCTGTAGAGGGAACTTATTGTCAGCCACGTGATCTTGGGCCGATCCTGGCCCTTGCTGGGCTGCAGTATCCTCCTTGTAAAGCGAGCATGTACCTGTTAGGACTGCAATCAGCTGCAAGTGGTAAAACACTAGACAAGCTGGGACTTCAGCACCAGAGATACCAGTGATCTCTTAAAACAGCAATGCAGACGTAGGCTGCTTTGGGTTGGTTTCAACATCCCAGTGACACCATCAAAGATTCCAGTCTTCTCCCATTTTTCAGCTCTGCCACCGTGGATGTGTTGGCTGGCAGCCCAGCACACTCCACGCCTGCTGCCATCCTAGGAGTCCCTCACATGATCAAGATGGGAACCAGGCAGCAGGTTGGTCCACCACACCAGGCTCACCTGGACTGTCAATCAGGACAGTAGAGCTTCCCCAGCATGGCTCTGTTTCGTTGGCTGTGACTAAGTCACAGATCCCAGCTAGAGGAACCCCTAGGAAAGTGGGACTCAGAATCATCCTGACTGGTATAGACAGTTGCTGAGCAAACTGCTGCCTGAGTGCGTGATTGAACCCTAGGGTGTTTAACCACTGAGCTACATCCCCAGACTTTTTTCTTTTTCTTTTTTTATTTTGAGACACCATCTTGCTCAGTCGCGTGGAGCCTCACTAGGTTGCTGAGGCTGGCTTTGAACTTGCAATCCTCCTGCCTCAGCCTCTGGAGCTACTGGGAATGGCTAGTCTTCTGACTGGACAAATATTGGTGGAACGTACCATCAGCCATCAGGGATGTGCAAATCAAAACTACACTGAGATTCCCATCTCACTCCAGTTAGAATGACAATCCTCAAGAGTACAAATAACAATAAATGATGGTGAGGACACAGGGAACCAGAATTCCTACACAGTGTTGGATGGAATGTAAATTCGTGCCTCCCCCATGGAAATCAGCAATGGAGATGCTACAAAGAACTAAAAATGGAACTTACCATATAATCTAGCAATTTCACTCCTTAGTATTTATCCAAAAGAATTGAAGTCAGTACACTAGTGACATATGCATATCCATGTTTATCATAACAGAATTCCCAATAGCCAACCATCTAGGCATTGGTCAACAGAGAATGGATAAAGAGTGTGTGGTACATACACACAATGAGCTTTACTCAGCCCAAAAGAAGAATATTATGTTATTTTGCAGGAAAATGCATAGAACTAGAGATCATATCTTTGGAATAATTCCACCTCTGAGAAGTCTGATGTCTCCTCTCACGTGTGGAAGCTAAAGGGGATGACATACAAGGGGATCAGAGGAAGGAAGGAGAGGAGGGGAGGGGAGGGACTGGGGAGTGAATCTGATCTAATTACTGCTTGTATGTATGTGTAAAGATGCTACAATTAAACCACCATTCTGTACAGATAATATGCACCAATAAGAAAGAAAAACAAAAATACTGCATATGACCAAAATAAATAATTGCCAAATTAAAAACAAAAAAAGTCCTTGTTGGGACCTGTACTCACCATGTGTCCCTCTGCCTGTCCCTGACCTCTGCTGCACATGCTCAGTCTCACGCTTTACTTTCCCTTCCTGAAAGTTCTACTTTCCCACCAAATGTGGGTGTTCCTCAAGTGTGTAGGCCTTCCCTTCTTCCCACAGACCCTGTCCCTCCCAGTGAGGAATATCAGAGACCTGGAATCGGCTCAGGTCCCAGGAGGTAACTGGACAGGGATTTCTCCATCTCCTGGAGTCCTGAGGATTGCTACTCAGGGTCCATCAGGTGAAGGACTGAAGCTGATGAATGTCAACAGGAGGAGATGTCCACGTGGCCACCAGCCATCCTGGTTCCAGAGTTCAGAGGTGCTAAGGCTCCACATCTGTGTCCAGGGAGGAGCCAGAGTCACACGTGAGCCAGTCCCAGCTCTTGGAGAGAGAATTTATTACCAGAGTTCCTCCCTATAACTCACTCCCCATAACTCACTCCGTGTGCCCAGCTGGTACCCGCAGCCCCCACCTTAGCTCTGTGACAGTGCAGTATTTCGATTCACTTCGCTTCTCCTAGCCTGTATTTCATCCCTCAGAACCACCCCGGGTGAAACCTCCCACCTCCCCTGGTTGGCACTCCCTGGTAGCATCTGTGTGGTGGCATCCTTGTGTGTTTAAATGGACTATATCGGTCCTTGTTAAAATGCATTTTTTTAAAAAAGTAAAATTTTTATTCCTCTCCTCCATGGAAAACAAACATTAGTTTCCCTAAATAGACAGTAACCATAAAAATAAACACAAGAAAACAAACCAACGGCAACCCCGACACTGTGTGATAAAAAGTGTAGGTTGGAGTAGGTGGGAAAGTGTGAACAATTAAGAAGATGTAAGGAGGCACTGGGACCCTGACGAGGCGATAGCGGTGACACTGGGAATGAGGGTGTGGAGAAGGACTGAGCTTCAGTTATTCAGCTCCAAGGCAGGTGGCTCTGTGTTGGGTCCCAGGGACAGCAGTTAGAAGAGTTTCAGGCCAGACTCCACAATCCGGGGTTTTCTGGGTTTCCTCCTCTTGTTGGT
Organism: Urocitellus parryii; assembly: GCF_045843805.1. NCBI lineage: Eukaryota > Metazoa > Chordata > Mammalia > Rodentia > Sciuridae > Urocitellus > Urocitellus parryii. The sequence continues at coordinate 179,199,778 of NC_135531.1, forward strand.
GTTCCAAGTGTCCTGGGTTCTGTGATGCCTGGTGGCTTGGCCTTTGAGTTCCTGGTGTTTTACGGAGCTAGGTGGCAGGAACAGGAGTGGTTTTTGACTCTGTCAGGAAGGAGTGCCCACCCATGGTCACTTTGGAGCCAATTCTAGGATGCTTGGACCTCAGGTGGGAGAGCAAAAAATGCTAGGCCACCACTTGACCCTGTCCCTGGGTACCACACCCACATGTTTGGGTACAACTGTGTTTTCCTGAGGCCAAGAGCTTGCCAGACACAGCTGGGGGAAATTGATGGGGCTTTTCCACAGAGGTGATGAAAGAGAGCAGGGGGTTCTCAAGGGGGTGAAGGAAACACAACACATCAGTTGTATCCCTGAGGACCACCAGACACTGATTAAGCAATTAAGACAGAGAATACAGTGAAATCCAAGGGAAAGCCTTAGAGGCATGACACTTTGCTGTCTGAAGTTTTAAGCAGGCAGCTTTGAATGCCCTGGGACATGGGCCAGGAGGACACTCAATATGATCAGGGATATCTAGAAGCTCTCACAATTGAGGCATGAGGGGCTGGAGCAGGAAGCAACACCTGTGAAGCCCTTGGCCCTGGAGGTCATAAGATCTTGCAGAAGATTTATTTGACTTCCAGCTTTGGCATCTATTAGCTGTTTGATCTTGGGGAGATTGCATAACCTCTCTGATCCTCATCAATAAAATGAGACTATAATCCCTGTCTCATAGGATTCTTGCAGAGTAAATTGAAAAGTACGTGTGAAGTAAGGACAGTGCCTGGCACATAGTAGGTAATAATCATTAACCGTCACCTTTAAGAAGCCAGATCAGAAAGTCAAGAATTTATGTTTTCTCTCATTTTTCTAGAAAGAAAAAAAGAGGGGAAGGCAGGGAGGAAATCTACTGAAAATAGTAGGGAGATGGGTAGAGGACGGAGACCAGGGGGAGGAAGATGGTGAGATACCGGGAATAAAGTGGATCAAATTGTCATGTGCACAGTGTGAATATGAAACCACAAAGTCCACTGTTACATATAAATTATAATGCATTATTTAAATTATTTTTATTTAAATAAAAAAAATAAAAACAATTTTTAAAGCAAACATTTTAATTTTATTCTTCTTTGGATTTTTCTGACAAGTTGGGGCTACACTAGCCATATTTTTCTAAATCAACCCAAAAAAGAGCAGATAAAGAGGAACCAAGAGCAATCTGTCCTGTAACAAAGAGAAAAAAAAAAAACAGGGGAAAGAAATCCACCTCTGGCCACAGAGTGCTGAGGGGACAAAGTCACACTCCAGTGATACACTTCAGATGCAGAAGGACCTTCATGGGTTAAAAAAAAAAAAAAAAAAAAGAGGCTCTCAGCAGAGGTAACCATTAGAGTGGAGATGGCATTTTAAAATCATCACTCTTGGTTTAAAAAAAAAAAAGAGAGACAAGAAATTAAAGCATTTGTGTTTAGGAGGAAAAAATAGCTAGTTTTATAATCTGCCATTTGGAAAATGAAATCTATATTAAGGAAGAAAGCTGTGAGCTGAGGCAAGAATGAGGTTTCTCGGCGACAGCTTCATTTGTAAGTTCTGTGCGGCTCTTGAAGGTCACTCCTTCCAGGGACTTCATCCCACTTCGCAAACAGAAGAGACGAAGCTGCCGTCCCTTTGCTGGAGCAGGTTATACAAGGAAACGATAAATGTGAGCGGCAGCAGGCTCCTTAAGAGGCCTAAATTGAATTGCATTGACTTTTTACAAAGCCACAAATTGCTTATCTTATTCAAGTGCTTGAGTGTTTGCTTTCTGATGAGCTCGGGTACAAAGATACCTTGAAGTTCCACGGTGGCGTCAGTCGCCCCAATTTGAGCTGTCAGTGCAGGGGGCCAGGGGCAGGGCTGGTGGGGGTGGGGGGGCAAAGTCGGGGGCTCAGGTCTTCAGGACCTCCCCTGCTTTCCCAGCCCTTACTGGACCAAGGGGGAGCAAATGGGAATTATCCCAGAAGATGATCCAGAACGATCCAAGTCCTATGAGGATGGGCCCATTCTACCCCTCAGGTGCATCTGCCTCCTCGCTCACTGGCGCAGGGTGAAACTAAGCCATTTCTAGATTCAGGGAAGTGAAGAAAGAAGAGAGGAACAGCTGTCTCAGGAGACACCATGGGTGTTTGAATCTTTGTGAGCAGGGTGCCTGTGAGTACTGGAGTCACAGAGGTCCCCAGCCCTGGCTGCTCACAGGAGTCCCCGGGGAAAGCTCTGTGAGGCTCTCTGACCCTCCCGGCCAGTTCCGTCAGATGATCCAGGGGTGAGGCTCCAGGAATCCTTCCCTCCCCCGGGATTCTGAATACCCCATGAGATTACACACCACCGGACTAAAGGACCAAGGAATAGAAAGAGGACACGAGTTGTCCCATTAATCTAGGATGATTGGCGTTACTGAACTTTATTGAGATGATGGCTACCATGTTCGTGGCAGGCATGCTCACATCAATGACAGGTACCAACACTATCATTCCCCATCCATCAAAGAAGAACCAGTGCTGGAGAGACAGCTCCTAAGAAATTGAACAGCTTCTGAGTTTGAGCTCGAGAACATCAGGATGTTTGGAAAGACTCCTGTGAGCGAGGGATTCCGATGACCTCTGGCACCCAGGACTGGCCCTTGTCTGAGACCTACACTCCACTACAGCTGCACCAGAGGTGAGGAACCTGCTCTGCTCGCTCCATTTCTAGGTGTTTCTCCAGGGAGCTAATGCAGACACCTCCCTCCAACCACAGGGGCAGTGTTGATGCCACCTTCTGTCGGGGTCAGTCCCTATGTCCCTGGCCCAGAATCACTCTCATGCTCAGTCCTTTGAAGTTGTCTGCCCACCTTAGGTTCATACATGGAAGTCTTTAGGCCCCAAATTAGGACCTTTAATAAGGGTTATGCCTAAAAATTTGGATCCTTAGTGGTGGAATTCCATGCACTTGCTGGAAATCATTTGCATTCAGAGTTAGATGGGAGTCACTCTTGAAGTAAAGAGCAGAAGGTTCCAGGAGTCTAAGGAAGCAACTCAGAAAGGAGCTAGATCACAAGCCCAGGCATCTCTGGCTCATGCTGAAATTTTTCTTCCCCCTTTGGAAAACCCAGGAGAACTATTGGTCTTGCCCAGGCTCTACGTATGAAACACCCCAACAACCACTGCTGTTGGTGCAGTGATTTGTGGTGCCCTAGGTATCACAGTCTCATTTGATCTCAAACATATGTGACTGGTCCCATTTTACAGTGGAGGAGACTGGGCCGCAGAGAGGTAACACATCCTACCAAGACACACAGCTGGTAAGTGGTTCGATTATTATGCAAGCCCAGACCTGTGTGGACCCATGTAATGAATCAGCAATTCCTGAGCCCCACATGGCTTCTGCAGGGCAGCACCTGCCTACTGGAGTGTTGGCAGGCCTCGCCCAAGTATGCGTACTAGCAGTGGCAATGACTTCCCCCTTCCCCAAAGTCTTCAGGGGCATTCATTCATTTATAAATATTTATTGAGTCCAAAATTTGCACCATCAAGGTGATAGATGGACAAGATGGATGGACCCTAAGGACACGTCATCTGTAGCAAATCCTCCACGGTGGCTGTGTCAGCTTTCTGCTACTGTAAAAAATACCTGAGATAAACAGCCTTAAAAAGAAAAAAAAAAGTTTATCTGGTTTACAGTGTCAGAGTTTGCAGTGCATGGCTGCTTGACCTTGTTACTTGGGCCTGTGGCAAAGCAGCACATCATGGAAGGAGCACATGGTGAAGAAGTTGCTCACTTCAGGTGGCCAGGAAGCAAAGGGAAAGAGAAAAAGGCTAGTGTCCCATCGTCACCTTCAAGGACACTCCCCAAGTGACCTAGCTTCCCTCCACTAAGTGCCACCTCTTAAGGGTTCCGCCACCTTTCTAGAACTGGACACGAGAGCCCTTTAACCCCTGGGCCTTTGGGAGAGATTGCAGGTCCAAACAACAGTAGTAGCCCGGCCCCCTGAAGTGGGTCCCAATGCTTCACCAACCTTTTTCATGCTTATCCTCAGGGTCCAGGATCCACTTGCCAAAGAGAAATGTGATTTGGTAAAAAATTGCACAAATGCAGTTGTTCTTCTTGTTCATCTTGTCTGTGGCCTTTCCTGGGTGGTGTGCCTGTTAGAAATGCTGAGAGACACTAGTTCTTCAGTCGGGAATGCATTACTAGTGTCAGTGAAATGTCAGGCACTGTGTGAGCTGGCAAGTTCTCTGGAAAGAGATCTGCTTTGGAACATGACATTAAGACTTCTAGAAATGGATGGATGGGTGGATGGATGGATGGATGATCAATCATGGGAAGTAGTCGGAAGGGTGGGCAAAAAAACTAAGTAAATCCACAAAGAGAGAACAAGAGGAGTGGATAATGGGTAGATGGCAGCTAGAGACATGATAATTCAATAATATTTCTGTGGGGCCAACCCACCTACTGTTCTCCAGCTCACCCCTGGGCCTTTGCACAGTCTGCCTCCCTAGTGAAGTGCCTCTTCTCCAGCTCAGTGTCCCACTCCCTACAGCTCTGCAAGCTGGGATAGTCCCACATGTCCATATCCCAGAGGCCTTTCATGACCTTGTCCGGCAGGGTCAGATAAGGTCTCTGCTGTCACAAAACAAGGCATGCTCCTCTATTCTTGCATTTACGGCATTACTGGAACTTAATCCACGGACTTGTCTGCCCCTAGACTTCGAGGTTGTGAGCTCTTGAGGTCATGGTCTATTCCCCACTATATTCCCACTGCTTAGCAGAGCCAGTGCTCATGAGGTGAGCTCACTATACTATACCCATGCCCATGGGAACATGCGTAAGAGACAGAGGGTAGGATGGGTTTCTGCCTGCATCCAGGATCCCCTCCCCCGGGGTTCCCTCACAGGAAGACCATTCCTGCTGGGCTCCACTGAGCTGATTTAAAGGGCCAGGTGAGAATGTGCCTAGTGCCTTGCAGGGTAATTGTGGAGGGCCTCCGTGATTGCTGGGAGGGCCCCAGGTGCAGCCTCCGCGGGGAGGCCTGCACAATGAGACTCCACACCCACCTCCTGTTAGTGCTAACAAAGACAAATCGGAGGCAGCCGCTGGAGTGCTTTGCCTGTTAAGTGTTAAGTAGCAGACTGATTGCTCCAAAGTTGACAAGTGACAGGGAGTGAGACGCAGGTGTTTCCGACAGCCCCCTGGGGCTCCATCTGGGGGGTGGTACTCTGATGGAGGGGCTCTATTACATCTCAGAGACAGGGAGATTGCTGTCTTGCTCAAGATGACCCCCAGTCCAGGCCCTGTCCCCTTGGTCCTCTTAAAAAAAATGAGGCCCTTTCAGTTCTCTGAACCATTTCCAGGCTTCACCCCCAAACCTCAGCTCTCCCCCAGAAGGACCATCACAATGGAAAGCCCCCACCTGGAAAGAAGGGAGGCTGTATCAGGGGGTGGAGAGCGCAGTGTTCCTGAGGGGAAATGGCAACTTTCAGCCCAGCCTCGCTCCTGGTGGGTGCCCGCCTCCTGCCAACGCCCCTGTTCTCTGTTTCCCAACACCGTCAGCCGCTGCCGGAGAGCCACACAGCCAATAACTCAGGTCTACACCAGCACCTCCAAGAGCTCGCCATTTCCCCTTATCAGAACAGGTTTGCATAGAATCTTACCTGAAGTCCACTACGTGTGAAACGCAGATCTGGGTGAGCCAGGGAAGGGGGCTGGAGCCCCTCTTCTTCTGCTCTCTCACCACAACCCTACAACAGCCCTGATTCCCCTCTGCAGGGGCCCGGGACTCCCCGTGCACAGCCTGGCCTTGTCACCGGTTCAGTTGGCTCGTCCTGGTGGCTACTGCCTTTCCAGCAAGGTTAGGGGCAGTTATCAGACTCCCCGCGCCTTCTGAGTGCAGTGCTGGCAACAGGGGACCTGGCTGAACCCGGGTCCCCTGATTGATGGGGAGTCCTGGGCTCACACACACGCACAGTGCTCCGTTGCCCCCACCAGATGGGTGGCCGTCATTCTGTGCCACCCTGCCCTCTTTGCCTTGTAAATTCAAATAAATGGATGCTCCCCAGCAGGCCAATGTGCTCACCAATTTATATCAATGAACAAGATCAGCGCTGAGGAACTGCAGGAGACTTGCTCCTGAGCTCTCTGCCAGAGTAGCTCGGGCTGCATTTTGTGTGCACGTGTGGAGTGGGGGCAGGGCAAGGCTGGGGACCGCCTTGGGCCCCTGGAAAGCAGAATGCCTTTGTTCCTTGCTATGGTTTGTATACAGCTTGAGTGTGTCCTTCAGACATTCATGCACTGGAACCTTGCCCCAGTGCAGTGGTGTGGAGGTGGTAGACCCTTGAAGAGGTAGGGCCTAGGGGAAGGGTTAGGTCATTGGAGGCCCCGACCTCTAAAAGGATTAATATAGTTCTCCTGGAACCCTGAGTAGTTCCTGATAGGGAGAATTAGAAAAAGAATAAGCTGGCCCCTGAATCTCTCTGGCTTCATGTCTCACCAAGTGACTGCTCTCTCTCCCTCTCACACCCACCCTCATCAAGATGCCATTCACCATGTTTTGATGTAGCCAGGAGGTTCTTACCAGAAGTTAAATCATTGAAATCACCTCATCTTGGACTATTAGCCTCTTTTCTTTATACAGTACCTAGGCTCAGGTATTTTGTTATAGCAATAGAAAGCAGACTAGAGCATTCAGATGGATTCTTCTACATTTCCGGAAATGATGATATGGGCATCCATATAAAGCACATCCTTCAGTCAATAGGGAAAAATCCTAAGTGCTCCTCAAATATCAGCAATAATTTGTCATTCTTTCTTCCCCCCATCATTCTTTCTTCCCCCTCATCCAGTGCTAGCAATTGAACCCAGGGCCTTGTGCATTCGAAGCAAGCACCCTACCAACTAAGCTATATCCCCAGCCTTTATTTGTCATTCTTAATATGATGCTCTCCTGACCCTCCTCCCACCTAATTTCTACCTCCCTTTCTTTGGAAGCTCTATTCCTCCAGAAAGCCCTCCAGACTATACCTGCCTTCCTTGACCTCCCCTTCCCCTCTATTTGCTTTCATTGATTCTCATTCAACACTGCTCCTCCCTGCTTAGGAGCATAGGCTTTAGTTCCTGTGCTGGCTCAGGGTTTGGGCCCCTTCCTGTACTTCTTGTGATACCTCCTTCATAGGCTACTGAGAACTGAGCAGGCAGGAGACATGGAGGGACTGATGGCTTCTCCCTGGAATATTTATCTGGGATCATTTCCTCGGTTCTTCCCCCTTGGAGTTCAATGAAGGGAAGGGATTGGCTGATCCAGGAGGAGAGAAGGAGGGAGGGTGACAGCTGAGGTTTTTGCTATCTGGTCTACCTCACCCTTCTCCCAGCCAGTGATTATATAATAGTTCCCTTCTCTGGGGACATTGCTGTGCCCAGCCCTGAGGTGATGGTGACCCAATAGTCATGCAGGCAGAAGGAGACAATCTCAAGGGAAGTGTCCTTCAAGCCTCCTTTGAAAGTCTCCCAGGAACAGCTCACTAGACAGGCCCTGCTCAGTGCCCACACAGCCCCCTGGACCTTCCTTATCCTGGTAGGTACATGTGGGGTTCTGCTGGCTGATGCCTCTGCTCCTACTTCAGAATGTGAGCTACCTGAGGGCAGGAGTTGAGCCTCACCTGTGGTACCTGCTAAATGCTGAGTGGTGGGGAAGGATGGGGAAGCGGGTTGGCAGGCAGGTGGGTGGGGGAGGGGATGATGGGGCCTGGACCCTGTTCAAAGTCTCATGCAGTCACACGAATATAATAAAGTGTCTAAGAGCATCGGCTTTGGGATAAAAAAGAAGACCCAAAGGTGAACTTTTCAAGTCCATCAGTTGCCTCAAGTATCTATCCAGATATTTTGCCACTTTCATTGGATTTCTTACGGTTATATTCTTGATGGTAGGAGTTATTTATATCTTCTGGATACAAGACATTTGTCAGATATATGTATCATGATTGTTTTCTCCCGGTCTCTAAGTATTCTTCATTTTCTTAACATTGTCTTTTCACCAGAAGAAGTTATTAATTTTGATGACATCCAATTTATAAACTTTTTTCTTTTTCTTTTTTTGAGGAGTGCTTCCTGCATCCTAAGAAACTCTGCCTACCCCAAGCTGTCAAAATATTCTCAAAAAAGAAAAATGTATTTTCCTAGAAATGTTTTAGTGTTTGCTTTGGTGTTTGGCTCTAAGACCCACTTCAACTTACTTTTTGTGTGTGGTGTTGAGTAGAGGGGGTCTAAAAACTTTTTTAAAAAATTTTATATATTTTTTTTATATTTGTCCTTCTCCTGCCCCAAAATTATTTGTTGAAAAGTCTTTTTTTCCACTTACTGGATTATTTTGGTGCCTTATGAAAGATCAATTGACCATATATACATGAATCTGATTCTATATCCTTTATGCTGTTTCATAGATTTTTTTAGTACATGCTAATGCCAATGTGTCATTTTCTTTATAATGTAGTTACAGTGTGTTTTGATATAAATTAGTCCAAGTCCTTCACCTTCATTTCTCTTTATTTTTCAAGAGTATTTTGGCTATCCCAGATTCTTTACATTTCCTTTTTAACTTTTTTAATCAACTTGTCAATATCTATGAGAAAACTTTCTGGGAATCTGGGTAGTTTAAAATCTACCAATTTAAAGAGAAATTAAACCTTAACAATACTGATGCTTCTAATATATGACAGCAGAATAGCTTTCATTTACTGTAGATCTTTTTAATCTCTCACAATATTTTATTGTTTTTAGCAGGCTTATGTGTATTTTGCTAAATTTACCCCTAATCTTTCATAGTTTAATACTATTATAAATGGTATTTCCTCAAAGTTCAATTTCAAATGGTTTATTGCTGGACATAGTAAGAAAAAGATCTGTTTATTGACCTTGTATCCTGCAAACTTCATTAAAATTGCGTATTAGTTCTAACAGGACTTTTAAATTTTCTATTTTAGTAAGTTTAGCATTACTGTGAAAAAGAAAATACCTGACAAGAACAATTTAGAGGAGGGAAAGTTTATTTTGGCTCTCGGTTCCAGAGGTTCAGTCCATAGCAAGCCAAGTGCCTTGCTCTGGGCCCAAGGTGAGGTGGCACATCATGGTGTAAGGGCATGATGGAGGGAAGCAGTTCTCCTCATGGCAGCCAGAAAGTAGATAAGGGGTGGGGAGACACAGGGAAGATGAACCTTCCAGGGCATGCCCCCATGACCCCTCCTCCAGTCATGTCCTGCCTGCCTATAATTCCCACGCAGTCAGTCCACTCAAGCTAGGAGGGGCTGATTAGACTGCAGCTCTCACAGTCCAATCATTTCACCTTTAAGTATTCCTGCACCAACATGGGAGCTTTTGGGGAACAACTCATATCCAGACCATAATAGTTCCTTAGGATTTTCTACATAGTCATGTTGTCTGCTAAGTAAGACAGATTTGCTTCTTTTTTCTCAATCATTATACCTTTTAATTCAATTCCTTGCCTTATTTATTTCTTGCTATGACTAAAATACTGAATATATACGGTATGAGTGGGCTTCCTTTCTTTGCTCTCAGTTGTGGGGACACACACACACACACACACACATTCTTATTAGGTACAAAGATTGATTGCTGAATTGGCATTTAAAAAATTATGAGAAAATTACTGTTTTTAAAAAGAATCATGAGAAAATTTTTTTTATTTCTGGGTGAGATTTATTATCTTTTAATTAATTTTGATACTAAAATAGCCACACACCAGATTTCTTATCCTTATCATTTTTATTACAAATTTTTTTGTCATTTTTATTTTAATATATGTGTCTTTATATTTAAATCGTGGAGGCTGGGAAATGCTGGAGAGTGATAATGGCCAAATTATGTTATATTTTATGCATGTACAAATATGTAGCAACAAATCTCATCATTATGAACAACTATAATGCACCAATATAAATATAGAAAAAATTAAGTATAGAGATTCTTGTACATGTAATATAGGTGTTTTTGTTTCTTTTTCTGGTCTCAAAGTATCTTTCTATTGTAGATAAAACTACATTGTAATGTAATTACTGATATAGGTGAGCTTAATTCCATCATCTATTTATTTTCTTTGTTTTATCTTTTTCCTCTACTATGTCTTTGTTGTCTTCTTTTGTGTTAATCAAATATTTTTTAGTATTTAATTTTATTTCCTATATTGACTTTTTACCTTTACTTATTTACAATTTTTAACAACTTCTCTAGGTGACAATGGACCTTTTTATCTTTTCACAGTCTTATGAGATCCACTTTAGGCAAAATGTACAACTCTTACAGATATTTTTTCCACATTCACCCAATATTTTCTGCTATTATCACATATTTATTTCTATGTATGGTACAAATCCCACAAAACAATGTTAGTATTTTTGCCTTAAGGCTATTAAAGCATTAAGAAAATAAAATGATAGGCTTTTATAGTCACTCACCTGTTTCCCATTTACTGCGTTTTCATTACTTCTCGGAGACCTTAGTTTTTATATGATACTATTTTTTTCAAACTAAAGAATGTACTTTAACACTTTATGTACAAAAAGTTTTCTGGTGATGAATTGTTTATCTCATTTTGACTTTTGAAGGATATTTCCCTTGAATGTGAAAACCCATTTTCAAAAACACTACACACCAATACTCCTAATAAACTTTGATGTAAAAATCCTCCACAAATGCTAGGAAAACAAATTCAGTAGGACATTTAAAAATTATATGCCATGACCAAGTGCAATTTATTCTTAGAATGCAAGGATAGTTCAACACCTTAAAATCAATCCATGCAATGTACTACATTAATAGAATGAAGAAAGAAAACACATGATCATCTTAATTGATGCAGAAAATCATTTGGAAAAAAATTCAACCTCGTTTCAAGACAAAACACTCAACAAACTAGAAACATAATGAAATTACTTCAACATAATAAAAGATATACATGAAAAGCCCACAGATAACATTATACTCATTGGTGAAAGACTGAAAGCTTTTTCTCTAAGATTAGGAACAAAGCAAGAGTGTTCATTTTCACCCATTCTAGTCAATAGTGCACTGGAAGTTTTAGCTAGAGTAATTAGGCAAAAAAAAAAAAAAGAAGTAAAAAGTCTCCAAATTGGAATGAAAGAAGTAAACTCATCTCTATTACAGATGTCATGACCTTAGATGTTAAAAAACCTGAAAGACTACAAAAAATAAAAACTGTTAGAGCTAATCAATAAATTCAGAAAAATATCAGAATACAAAAGTCAGCATACCAAAATCAATTACATGACACTTCTCTATGCTAATAATGAACAATCCAAAAAGGATACCAAGAAAATAATTCCATTTGCAATTACATGAAAAAGAAAAAATGCTCAGGAATTAACGTACCAATGAGGAAAAAATCTTATGCACTGAAAACTACAAAACATTGTTGAAAGTAATTAAACAATCAATAAATGAAAAAGAATCCCACATTCATGGGTTTTCAGATTTAAAACTGTTAAGATGACTATACTACCAAAGCCATTTACAAATTCAATAGAATTTCTTATCAAAATTCCAATGACATTGCTTGGAGAAATTTAAAAAAAAAAATCCATCCTAAAATTCATGTGGAATCTCAAAGTGCCCCAAATATCCCAAACAATCTTGAATAAGAATAACAAATTTGGAGGACTCACACTTCTTTATCTCACCTTTTGCTGCAAAGCTACAGTAATCCAAACAGTGTGGCCTTGGCATAAAGATTACAATAGAATAGAGTCCAGAAAGGAACCCGTTTATATATGAGATCAAATGACCTTTGACAGTGTTCCAAGAGTATTCAGCTTAAGGAAATGGCAGCCTTTTCAACAAACAGTGCTGATAAAAACTGTATCCACATGCAAAAGAATGCAGACCTTTAACTAGGCCCACATTTTAAAAATTAACTCAAAATGGGTTAAAGACTTAAAATAAAATTAGAAAACTACAAACACTTGGAAGAAAACATAGGGAGGAGAATCTTCATGACGTGGAATTTAGCCATGATTTCTTGGATATGACACCAAAGGCATAGACAGCAAAAGAAAAATTAGAGAAGCTGAACTCATAAAATCAAGCACTTTTGTATATCAAAAAATATCATGAACAGAGTAAAAAGAGAATGCATTGAATGGGAGAAAATATGTCTAAATATGAGAGGGGGTAACATGGAGCTACTGTTTGGTGGGCAGAGTTTCAATATGGGATGGAAATGCTTTGGAGATTGGCTAACAGTGATGATTGTATAATAAGGTGTATCCGCTTCATGCCACTGATCTGTATGCTTACAGTTATTAAAAAGATAAATATTCTGTATTTTTACCATAATATAAAAAGTTAAAATTTTTAAAAGTGCCCAGTTAGCCATGCCCATTCAATTTTTTTCCTTTCAGTTCTTTAAAGATATATCATTGTCTTTTGGCTTCCTTCTGTATGTTTTTAAAAATCCTTATTTTACCCTCAATTTTCCATTTTTTATCATTTTTCCACAATATGGAGTATGTCTTTTTTCCCTTGACTGCTTTTATATCTTTTTACCTTTGGTTTTTAGCAGTATGATTATGATGTGCGTGCAGGGAATTTTGTTCTAATTTTTTCACTTGTGGATCATTGAGCTTCTTGGGTCCTTAGATGAATGTCTTTCACGAACTTGAGAAAATTTGCAATTAGCATTTGTTCAAATGCATTTTCTTCTATATTATCTCTCTCTCTATCCTTCTGGAATTTTAAATTATATATGTGTTGAATTGCTTGGTATTGGTCCACAGGCCAATTAGAAGAAAGTTCTTTCCTGCACCTCCTCTGGACTGATGCCTCATGTCAGAATACAGGGACTGGTGAAAGGAGTACAGTCTGGTTTCCAGAACTCAGTGAGACCTCTTGGGCTTGCTACTTTTGTGTAGTTCAAAACCTACACAAAATTAATCAGCAACCCTAGGAGAAATATCATGTTTGGCTACCATACTTTGCTCAGAGAAGGTAGTCTATGAAAGAACTTCATTTTGACTTTTTCTCTTGGTGATGGATCCACTGTTTTTTACGGACTGAATGTATAATTCTTTTCCAAGTTGGAAATATTCTTCTGGAGGAAGAATCCCCAAGGAAAGTTTTGGAAAAAAAAAACCTGAATAAAGAGGACAGAGCTGAAAGCCTAGCCTGGGACACATGGCACATCCGTTCTGCAAGCCTGTTGAGTTGTTTGAGCAGGAGACCTTGACCAGGGCCCCAAAGGCACAGACAAGAAGCTAGGCTCAGGGATATTACCGCCTCCTCTGAAGTAATGAGACATTTCTCCCAAGCAAAGCGTTTCTGATTTCATATTCAAGCTCCCCACTTTCATGGCGAAAGGTTCCTTCACTTCTGAAAACAATATTATGACTTGATTTTACTTCATTATAGAAAGAACACAAGCCTTGGAGACGGAATAAATGGGTCCCATTCTCTACCACTTACTCGCTGCATGATCTTGCATAAGTTATTTAACCTCTCCCAGCCCCAGCTTCTTATCTACAAAGATGGGGATTAATAATGCCTTCTTCTCATGGTCTTTGTGAGAATTACACCAGACACGGTGTAAAAGCACAATGTCAAGCACATATAAATACTCCATAAAGGGTCTCTGATCCTGATAATGGTGGAATTAGATGCAGCCAGTTGGAAAAGAAGGGAAGACTTGGGTGGTACCATGCACATGCCTCACCTCAGACTCACAAGGACAAACTTTTGATAAAAAGATAACTGTTTGTGTTTCCATCCTCCAGAGAGCAGGTCTTCTGCCTATGCCAAGTTATCAGGTGACCAAATGGTGCCTGCAAAATCCATTCACTAGGTTCCTGATATTTCTGAAAAAGACAATGTTTTTCATTTCACAATCATGGACAAAGCTTAGAGGACAAGTGGCAGGTATTTTCAGGAGGGCAGGACAGGAGGATGGAAAAGAGGGCTATGTGGAAATGAGGGTATCTGTCCATGGAAAGAACTGGGGGCTCTTTTGGACTTGCAAGCTTTCATAATGCTGTAGCAAGTGAACTTGATGGTCATCCTTCTCCCTGACCTTGCTGGACCTCAAGACCTGAAGTAAGGAGAGAGCAAGCAAGGGACAGGTGTAGCTTCCATTTAGGGGAGACATGTAGTCAGCTCCCTACTTCACAGCACTCAGGCTTCTTTTGACACCTTCTTCTGCAAATCCCTGGTGCTGTCCATGGTGCTGAAGATCTGGGGCTGCACCTTCCTGTCCAAGAGTCAGAAAAACTTAGTCTTCAAGAATGACAGCTCAAATCCGTCTCTCCCTGTGTACCAAGGATGATTCCCCAGTTTCCCATTCCCTCCCACTTCTCTCTGCATCACCACCTCTCTCTTGCAAGTTTTCACAGTCTCTTCTCTTACCCATATACTCTTCCCTTCCCTCCTTCCTACCAGTCCCTCACTTACTTTCTACCAATTCTGCTTCCTTCCAATTCATTTGTTCTTTCTCACTATGCTCTTTTCAGCTCTTTTTCTCAACTTCTCAGTGCACTCTTCTCTGCTATCATTGAAACATCTCATGGTCTCTCAGCCCCTCCCTCCCTCTCCCTTTTTTTCTCTCCCCCTCTCCCTCCCTCCCTACTTCCTCCCTCCATATTTCCCATTCCTCCATCCTACCTCTCCTAACTTCAAGCTGTCTCTTTTTTTCTCAGCCCTCACTTCTTATCTCCTCTCACCTTCATTACACAGAAAAATTGGGATACTGGGCAAAAAGAAAGATGGGTGAGGTGAGAGACCCAGTAGTTGGGGAAGAGAACTAGGAAATGCACAGATATGTGGGGCATGGTGGTAACTGTAATAGGATGCTACTTGATCTACCTCCAAGACCAAAGTAAAATAAAGAGTCCTGGAGAATGAGCTGTGAAGGAAAAGACAGTCCTACCACTTCCCCCTGGTGCACTTCAAGGAACATGAGCATCTTGAAGACCTGACACAGCACAGTCTAGTCACAGGGCATGAGTTATGGAGTCAATCTGTCTGGGATCAAGTCTTGCATCCCTCATTTACTACTTATGAGACTTTGTATAATCAATTAACTGCTGTGCCTTGTTTGCTACTAAAGTGGGGACTTATGCAATAATTCCTTTCTAGATTTATTGTGAAGGTTAACTAAGTTAATATATAGAGAGATTTTTGGCACAGAAACCTTAAATGACTGTTAGCTACTATGACTTTTCTGACTTAGAAACTGAAAACCCAAACTTAAAAGTTTGTTGCACCTTGTTGGCACTGTCCATGGTTCTGAAGATTGGGGCTGTACCTTCTAGTCCAAGAGTCAGAAAGACTTAGTCTTTGGGAATAACAGCTCAAATCCATCTGTCACTGTGTGCCAAGGACCATGCTAAGTGCTTGACCACATTATTTCCCCTTTCCTCACTACCTGGAAGAGGACATTATTACCTCCATTGTATAGATGAGGGAACAGATGTTTGCTTAAGTTGACACAGCTATAAAGGGATGGAGATGGAATTTGAACCTAAGTCTTGCTGATTCCAAGGTCCATGTTCTTTCTATGTAATATCATGTTGCCCTTACATCCTAATCTTACCTCTGGTTTTCTGATTCCTAATCCCTCACAGCATCCATCATCTCCTACTAGTAACCTGTGTGACCCTCAATCAACAACCAAGGCAAGCCAGGCAAGTATCACCTATTGTGTGTCTGCTGGTTAGTGTTCTCATTTCCCTCAGCCATATTATCATTGTGTTGCTGGGTACTAAACTCAGCTCCATGTGGGTCTGTTTCTTTAGATAAACTTTGGGTTCCTTTTGGGGCTATAGGACAGCTCTAATTTATACTGATTATATAATAATTTCTCATGAAATGGAATTAATCTTTTTCTCTCTTTAATAACATTCCAATGCTAAGAACTTGTCTCACTCTGCCATTGTTTGATTTCTGTAGGTGTTTCCATCTCCCTTATTTGGTCTCTTTCTTCCTGTGTACCATCTGAAGCATTCGCCCCTCCGACTGAATCTATTGGTCTGTTGATAGGAATTCACTATTCAACCACTTCATTGAGCATCCCTTATGCCTAGAGTGTTAGTTGGCTTCCTGTGCTATAAAAAATACCTGAGATAATTAACTTATAAAGAGGAGTGTTATTTTTGGATCATAGTTTTGAAGATTTCAGTCCACAATCAATTGGCCTCCATTGCTGGGCCCATGGCAAGGCAGCACATCATAGTAGGAGTGTGTTGCAGAGTAAAACCATGCCTAGTGGCCAGAAAACCAGAGAGAGCATTTGGGCATGGCTGGAGTCCCAAGGGCACTCCCCACAGTGACCTATGGACCTCCTATTAGGCTTCACCTCTTAATGGTCCCATCCCCCCCCCAATAATATCGTATCACCCTGAAGACCAAACTCTTAGCACATGGTCCTTTGGGGACATTCAAGATGCAAACTACATCACCCCACCTTATGCTAATTGGGAGCATAATTTGGGAGGGTGGAAGATGGTAGAGGGTTTTGAAAGCAGACAGAGCAGTTTGTACTTGATGTGGTAGAAAGTCAAGCACCATACAGATGCTCTGAGTTGGATAGTGATGAGATCAGATTGTTTCTAAACAAGTATGCCTAGCCTGGTCGCTGCACTCAAGGCAGGCACATCTGCTGTGAAAACATGATTAGCACAAGTGACACAGGTAGTGAGAAAGCGATACCAAACTATATTAGGGTCAGGGCAAGTGCTGCAAATACTTGTTATAGGGATAGAAGAGAGTCTTGAAGAATAAACAGGATTTTACTAAGAAGATGGTAACGGAAAATACTCCCGGTAGGGCAACGGTGCACTGTACCCCCTCACACACCAAAGCATGGATTTGGCATGTATGGTTGTATGGGTATCTGTGTGCACATGTATGTATGTGCGTGTGGTGGAAGGTGGAGAAAGTGGGCAGAGAAATGAGGGTGCTCTCAGTCAAAAACAGAGATACATTTTTGTTAAGCAGTTCAGGGTAAGGTTTAAGAGAGAGGGGAGAGTGAAGGATGGCAGAAGCAGATAGAACAGTTTGTACTTGATGTGCTAAGACACAGAGAATTATAAAGAGGCTCTGATGATGATGATGATGAGGTCAGATTGTATCTTAGAAACATCTTGTTGGTAGCATATGGGGTCAAAAAGAGAAGAGTTACATGAATCAGAAAGTTATTTGTAGGAGTCAGAGGGGGTGGGATTCTAGATTCAGAAAGTGATGGTGGAGATGAGATGAGAAATGTCCACAGTGGGCAGAGAGATGCCATAGGTCCAGTTAATTTGGGTCAAATTGGGAGTAACAACAAATAAGAATCCAGAAGCCCCCTGGAAGACTATATTTTCTTGCCACACTTCCCACAGCACTCTAGGTCTCCAGTGCGATGTCCTAGCTGCAAGAGGTGTTGGAGAGTCTGAAGAATGAAGAGATATGAAAGAGCTTGCCTTTGCACCTGCACAGTAACAAAGCTTATCTGTCACCTGCATGTCACCCCATGCAGGCAGCTTGGGCCTAGGCTCAACTGCAATTTCAGGCTTTACATCCTTCGATGGCTCAGACACAGATCCAAAGGTCCAGAGAAGTTGGTGGGTGGGTGACCCACAATTCTCTTTGCTCCTCTTCCAGGGTCCCTCTACAGACATCCTCCAGAAGAACTGTGCCATTTCAAGGATTGTGACACATGGAGGTTCTATATAAAATGAATTCTCTCAAAAAACCACACTCTGCTAAATGCCTTTGTGGGTACAGGGGACTATGGAGGATATCAGGGTTAAACTTAGGGCTCCTGATAAAAGCCCAAAGCAATTGGGAGCAACATGTGCTAGTGGTTAAGGCCTTATTGACATGCCTGCCTGTCAGGTGGACCACTGGGTCCCATTACACTTCATTACAGTTACATTAACTGGTAACTGTAGGCAGGTGGGACAATACTGGAGGAGGTGGCTCACTGGAGGTATGCTTTGAAAGGGTGCATCTTCTCTGTGGTCCCTTTCCCTCCATCTTCTGCTTCCTGGCCACCATGAGGGTAGCAGCTACCTTCTGCCATGACATCCTATCCTACCATGGGCCCAGATCAATGGAGTTGGTCTACCACGGACAGAACCTCTGAAACTATGGGCCAAAATAAACTTTCCCTCCTCTAAGTTATTCTTGTCAGGTCTTCTAGTCACAGAAACATAATGCTGACTAACACATTGACCATCTGATCCATGAGGAACCCAGTACATTGTCCTACGTTTTCCCTATCATCATATGAATCATACTCTATGCTAATTTCTAGCTTAATTATCTGAGTTCACTGCTATCCAGGATAGGGATCAATTTTTCTTTGTTCATTCAACTCATAACTGAAGGCATGGCCAAAAGGCATGGAGATGATTCATTTTAAAACTAGAACTGGGTCCCACTGTCTCCTTCCTTCCATAATCATGGTGTCTTTGTATATTATAACCAAAAGAGCAAATCAGGTCAATTAAGCAGGATTTTTCCTCTGAAATGCCCTGTTTCCCAAGGGCCATCTCTTCCAGGAACCTCATCCTTCCATTCAACTAGAAAACAATGCTTCATTAACATTGGAATTATCTGAAAGCTTGAAAAATTACTGATTCCAACCCCAGAGCTTTTGACTGACCTGGTCTGGAGATCAACCTGGGAATTGAGACACAATTGCACAGCAGGCATTAACTACAGCTGCTCCGAGCATTGTTACTCAAAATGCGAATTAGCAACAGGAGAATTATCTGCACTCTTGTTAGACATGTAAATACTGACTGTTCTCACAATAACAACAAAATTATGTAACTGCTGTATGATGACTATATCCATTAGCTTGATTGTGGTGATCATTTCACAATGAATATGTATACCAGAACTTTATGTTGTACACCTTAAATGTATACAATTTGTATTGTCAGATATATAATCATGCTCTATCTAATAATGAGAATGTATTCTGATAAATGCATCGCTAGGCAACTTCATCAATATACAAATATCACAAGAGTGTATTCACGCAGATCTAGACGGCATGGTCCATTGCTCTTAGCTACAAACCTGTACAGCATGTTACTATAATGAATACTGTAGGCAACTGTAACACAGGATAAACATTTGTGTACTTAAATATAGATAAAAGTATAGTAAAAATACTAGGGGATAGTAATTTTTCAGCTCCTGTGGGACCACTATTGTACATGGAGTCCATCATTGACCAAAATGTCATTGTGATGCACATGACTGTACCTCAATAAAGCTGGAAAATGAATTGGAACGAAAGAAAGAAAAAAAATGTAGAGTGTCAGTCTCCACCCAAATCAGTTGAATTAGAGTTTGCATTTTGACAAGATCCCCAGGAGATTCAGGCTAGCACAGTATTGCAATGGGTCTCAACCCTGCCTACCAGTAGAATCACTTCAAGTTTTCTAAATTACCGTTTGCTGGGCTCCACGCAAGGCCAAATAAACCAGACTCCCTGAGGATAGCACCCAGGCACGGTATTTTTTAAAAGCTCCCCAAGTGACTCTCATTTGTAGTCATGGCTGAGAACCATCAAATAGAATAGTTAATCTGTACCTGTGGTGGCATTTAGTGCTTTCTGCTTTGCATTGTAATGATAATTATGTTTGTGTATGACTTTCTCTCCTCCCTAGGACCATTAGTTCCCTGAGGGCAGAGACTCTGTTGCATTTATTCATGATACAAAAAAAAAAAAAGAACAAAATGTGAAGCTCCTACTATGTGAAATGCATTGGATATGATGATCGGGGAATATTTGTGGTCTCTGTCATTAGAGGAACAGCCCTGTTGTCAAGAAGTTCACAATTTGGATGGAGAAACAGACTTACAAGCAAATGTGAAGCCAGGAGGGTAGACAGAGAAAGGACCCAGCCCTATGCCCCATCCTGGAAAATTTAGGGAGGACTTCTCAGAGAGGGGACACGGGAGCTGCCCTGAGACATGGATAAGATGCCCTCAGCAGGTACAGAGGATGAGGAGAGAAAACTCCCAAGGGAGCGAGCAGCCAATTCATAACCACAGAGGCATATGGACCAAACGATGAGTACACAAAGCTGTTTGTTGCAGCATTATTTATAACAGCAAAATATTTGTAGACACTCCAAATGTCCATCAGAAGAAGACTGCTAAATAAATTATGGTCCATCCTTATAAAGAAAAATCAGGCAAACACAAAAATATCGATGAGACTTTTTAGATAATACTATAAAATATTCCAAGATAGAATGTTAAGGTGAGAAAAAAACAAGGAGGAGAAAAACTGCCAGTTGTCAAGCCACAATTTAAGATATCTTTTAGTATATTCTTACTCTACCTAAACTCCCTGTGTCCCATTTTGTAGACAAGGAAACTGCACCTCAGAGACATGAAGTCACTCTCCCAATATCATGATGTAAAGCAGAGAACCAAGGCTGACCCTGCCTGGGTCTGTCTGACTGTGAAGCTGACAAAGGTCCCGTAGGCCCAGGCTGACTGTGAGCTCTCTGGTGCCACCAGGTTTGGAATAATAGATGGAGCTGTGGACAGGAAGGGTGGGCTTGAGGGCTAGGGCTGAATTCCCATGGGAAGGCCAGGGGGACAAGGCCAGGCAGAGAAAAGGAACAGGCTCCAGGGGTCACAGCATTCTGAACCTGGAGTTGTCACTTCCTCAAGGTGGAGGAAGGCTGGAGCCATGGGGCTTACACCAGAAGGGGCAATCCTGCAAGGGGAGAGGACCTAATGCAGTCACAGCCACTGCTGCCACATCTGGGCCAGATGTTTGTAAAGCAGTCCTGTCGTCCCATAGACACTAACAGGCAGGAATGACCCTGAATATTTCTTCCAGACTCTATGAGGAAGGGGCCCAAGGAGTCGGTGGAAGGGCCCTCTTGGCCACCATTGGAGCATCAGTCCCTGCATTTAGAATTCCCTGCTGATTGTTAAGAAAAACCGAAGCCCTGCCTTCTCCTTTCCCACTGCACGGGGTGTCCACATCAGCCATGCCACACATTCGAGGGGATGCACCATGCAGCAGTCCCCACCCACAGGAGACTCCCGGTGTAAGATGACTCCCGGTAAGGCCTGAGTCACCATCTTAGAAAAGGTGCCACGTGGAGAGTGTGGCTTTTGGGGTCCCATTCAGACCCTGACTCCCTCATTACCAGACCTCACCGCTCTGAGCCTCAGTCTCCCCTTCGATAAAGGGTTGCTGGGTCCTCTCTGCTGTAAGTGAGGAAGATGAGGTGTCCATCATGTTCCCAGTCCAGTAGGGTGAATGGGAAGAAATGAGTGTCACTGTCACCGCATCCGTCTCACCTCCACATACACAGTAGGAGGCTTTCAAAGCACATTCATATTCTGCCCCAGGTTCCCTGATGACCCTGGGAAGGCAGGGGTCTCCACCTAGAGTACCCGTGGGGGCCAGGAGTAAAGCAAATGAATAAGGCAGAGGGGTATAGGATGAGTGGTGAGCTGGAGAGCATGGGTCCCAACTAAAGGGCTTAGTAGGCCCAATTTCTTAAAAGAAAATTAAAAATATGGTCCTGATTTGGCCCTTGGACCATCCATTGAAAGCCCCAAGACTGGAGTGAGGTGAAACTCAACAAGTACCCCTAAGAGCCAGGAAACACACACAGGTAGCAAGAAGCTGAGACTGGTCTGGGGCTCAGGCTGTCCCAACAGCCTGTCTCAGGGTTCCTGCCAGGCCAGCCTCAGCCTGAGCACAGGAATCGGGCGACTGGGGGTGCTCTGGGAACCTTGGGAAGGCCCCTCCAAGTCCTCTCCCTGCAGAACCTGAAATGCCAACATTAAATATTCATTCCTCTGGGTTAAGTGTTTCCTTGCTGGGGTCCTCTTTTAAAATTCAAATGCTTCTTTGGAGAGGAAGAGCCACTTGTGGCTCTGAATCAAATGTACTGGAATTGAGTGAAGGGAATGGCAGCCGTGCTCTGGAGAGGGAGGGGGCCACCCACTGCTCCTGTCATCCCTCCCAGGCTGGCTCCCTTCCGCACTCCTGGGCTTCTCGGCCCCCAGTCTGGGCAGTCTGGGGGCCGAACCTGTTGGGAAGAGGATACTGGGATGGGATGGGCTCTTGGTTTCTGTTCTGGGAGACCAAACAAGAGATTCACTCAAAAGAGCCCTCAGCCACTGCAGAAGCTTTGGTCTCCCCTTTGGGTCCCAAGCCCTCCTCTTGGGAGTTGGGGGAGGGGACACGTGGAGCTGAGCTTTCTCAGTGCAAAGACAGCCAGGAGCAGCCTGGCTCTCAGCTGGGGAGCAGCTTCTGCCTCCAGGTAGCTGGGGGTGCAGGCAGAGCAGCTCCCAGAGGAGGCTCTTGGGCACAGTGCCTGTGTCACTGCCTCTGAAGCCTGGATTGTCATTCCTCTCAGGCTTGCACGTGACAGGGATGCAGAGAACATCAGTGTGAGCACCCCAGCTAATGAGAGAGGGCTCAATTAGTGCATTAACTAGCAAGTACTATGGGGGACACATTGTGTCCCCAGTCCCACACTAGGTCCACTTCAGGACCCCTGACCCACCCTCAAGTGTCCCTTCTTATTTCTGGAAGTCCCCAGAGGATTCACATCTGTCCCCACCACAAGTCCCCTTAGCCACCATCATTTGTCTCCCCTATAAGTCTGACTTCTTTTGGAAAAATAAGACACTAAAAACACAACAAAGAAACATTTGCTCCATTGCCCCAACTACTGATGCCACCTTCATTGCTTCTGTTGTTTTCTGTCCCCTGGAGCAGCATGTCATGTGCCCCAGGCAGAAATAACCCTCCTGAGTTAGAAGAAAGCTACTTCCCCACCTTGGGCAATCGTAGCCTAACCACCTTGGCTTTAATAACCACCCACAGTATGTACCACCCTTTGGGCCCTTGGGCCCTGCTTAGATGTCAAACGATTTTCAAACTTTATTTACTCATCTGCCATGAGAATACATCTCTTATTACCACCTTCATACAGAAAAACATTCAGGCTTTGAATGAAACACTGAGCCCAGTGTTTGGTGCCTGGAAGGAGCTAAATGTCAGTGAGGTTTTGGACAAAAACAATTATCCAATTTTTATCAAGAAGTTTGTATACCATAAAGAGAAATGAGGTGGGGCGATATATGGTTATTGCAACCATTTCCAGTCCTGGAGGCTCATGGGAGGCCCATGTCCCCTGACCACCCACCCATGGCTCTTTGTGCTTCTCCATCTGAGCTCCTATAACCTGAATTGTCTTCACACTTCACACATCTCACCCTGAGTGGTTCTCAAGGCCCAGCCAAGGTTTCCCCAGTCTAAAGCCATTGTCTCCCACCTGCCCCCCGCCCAATTCCTTCTGTTCTCTACAACCTGAGTGACAGACCTCTAAATGTTTGAGGTCAGAAACTGGATCTGGTTTAATTTTTTTTTTTTTTGCCCCTGCAAAAGCAACCCATAGTTGACACACATAGTAGACACCCAGTGATGTCTGTTAAATCGACTATAGTAGATACTTTCCTATTTAGACGAATATTCCAGTTCTCAGCTGTGAATATTGCCCTTTTAAGAATGAGAACCACACCCCATGGGCAGATCCATCTAGGCAGGAACATAGGGAGGAGCTGTGAATGATTCTAGCACTTCAGAGCTGTGTGACCTTGTGGAACCTTGAAATTTTCCAGAACTTCAGATTCCACAGCCAAAAATACTAATACCCCTTCCATGTGAGTTGTGAGAATTAAGTGAGGTCCTTCAAATGACAGAGGTAACTGGTATATAGAGGTGCAAGCCTTGCTATACACTCTGATCCAGAATATTGCCCTGAATAATTATGGCTCTTTAGTGTTGGCAAGGGAATGAATGAATGAATGAATGATTGAATGAACTTGTGTTGCATCAACTCAAGGTTTTGGAGAGCAGGGAGATTTTTGCAGCCTACTGGAAGAACTTGAGTTTGATCCCGAGTAGCAAATAACGAATGCCTTCCAGCAGGGAACACTGTGTGAGCAACGGCAATCAGTGGACCATTGCTGCCCCAGAAGACAGATGTCTGTGCTACCTGCTTCTTCCTTCTGTGGCCACAATTCCAAGGAAAGCCTTTAACTAATCCAGTCCTTGAGTTCAGCACCACAGCCAGAGGAATGAAGGCAACTTCCTTGGCGTCACTGGAGATGCCTGAGGAGAGATGTGATATGCTAAGAGCTTAACTGTTACTCCAGACACATTTGGTTGCAAGTTTCTGAAGCATGCCTTCTTCTACCACACAAGAAAATGAAGGGACTTATTGGCTTAGGTGGCCAGGAGGAACAGTGGTTTAGCTGGTGTCAAATACAGAAGCATCCAGAAGCTGAAGAACTACCATCAAGGTTTCTCTGCATTGGTTGGGATTCTAAGTTGCAGTCAAGAGAATCCCCTCAAGCTGGTTTGAATATCAAGTATTTTGCTAAGCATTAAGTAACCCACAGCATCCTCAAGAGGGTCTCAGAATGGTAGTGGACACTGTTAAGCCAAGAACAGAGTGGGCAAGGCAAATACCCATCCGTAACACAAGACGGCTTAGGAGACACAGCTCTGTAGCTGATTGTCTTTCAATGCCAATGGCACTGAGGCAGGAAATTAGAACACTGCCACTGTTTCCCCAGAAGAGACGTCTGCAACCCCTGATTTTCCCTCCTTGGGGCCACTATTCCAAGGAAAGCCCTAACCAGCCCACCCCTTGGTTCAGCACCATAGCCAGAGGAATGGGGTACTGTGTTCGGTGGGATGCTGTCGGGCGCCAGCAAGGGAGGTAAACTAGACCCCTCCAAGACACTGAGCTGCAAGAAGGTCACTCTGGGGAAGTGTGTGAAAGAGGCCACTGCAGAAATGCAGCAGGGGGGATAATATGACACCAAGGTCACAGTCCTGGGACCACAAAGGAAGGGATGGAGCCAACAGATGCATTGGACAGAAAAACAAACAGGCCCTATACCTCACAGCCTGGTGTCACAGGACAGAGGAGGGAGAGTGCAAACTGTCCCTGGGCATTTACAAAAGGATGCCTCATCTCACAGGAAGGAATTGACTAAGTAGGGGTTAATGGCCCCGGCTTGGTCTGACAGCCAAAAACCAGCATTTTCTCAATGTTACCCTTCTCTGTGTGTGCCCTTGCTGTGATGGAGGGGAAGAAAACAGTTGTCGATTTAAGCAGAGAAAAGCATTGTTATGATTTGAAATCTTTTTAAAGTTCCTTCCCCAGGGGCCCTCATTGAACTAGAAAGCAGGGGGCCCTCCTGGCGGTTTGACTCAAATGCTGGGGCGGGCAAGTCTCTATGATAGAGTCTGGCAGGGGCCTCCCTGGAGCACCTGCAGGCTGGTCCTTTATGTAGGTCAATGTGGGGGGGTGGCCTCATGGGACCCCTCCACCCAGAGCCTGCCATACTGCCTGCCACTCCCCAGGAGCCTCCTTCAGCAGTCCCTTGTTGAAACACGGCTCTCAGCTGTGCCTTACAAGGCAGTCATCAGGGCTGGGAACTGCCCTTGAGTTCACCTGGCTGAGGCCAGAACCCACAGCTTCCTCCACCTCGGGAGGCCTGGTCTCACCTGGCCAGCTGGGCCATGCTCGCTACTACCAGCTCCTGCCTGCCACTGGCTGCCCACACCAACCCATCTGGGCTTTTTCTGCCTCGCTTTCCTCGTCACCTCTCTTCCTGTTGACCTGGAGGTGGGCACGCAGCCCTTGGGAGACTTGGAGGAGGGCAGGTGAGAGGGCAGGCTTTGGGAGCAGCAGAGCTGGGGTGGACTCCTGGCTGCTCCCTTTCTAGACATTGACCTTGAATAAGTTGCTGCACCTCCAGGAAGTGGCTCACTCAGCTGTGAGTATCAGTGCCTGGGATCTGGGGAGTTAACAGAAAAATCCTGGTGCATTGAAGCTATTCCATAAAGGAAAGGGAATGAGCCTAGTGACTGGTGCGAAGGCCACCTTCTGGACATCCCTGTCATGGACACACCTCCCACCTGACCTCACCTCTCAGCCCACCCACAGGCACCTGCTGCTGTCCTGCCCTCGAGGTCAGACCCCTACTCAGAGACGAGAGGAGCAACCAAGATGGACAGGCCAGTCCACATTCTGCCCTTGAAGCACAGACATTTGAACATTGGTTTATTCTTCTTCCACCCATACAACAGCTCCAGAGCCATTTTCTGAGTCCCAGCTCCTCTCCCGCACCAAGGGCCCAGGACATCTCAGAGCTATATGGATAAGGCAGGATAAAAGTCACTGTGAGGCCAAGTATGGAGGTGCATGCCTGTAATCCCAGAGGCTTGGGAAGCTAATGCAGGAGGATTGGGAGTTCAAAGCTAGCCTCAGCAACTTAGCGAGACCCTAAGCAACTCAGCGAGACTTTGTCTCTAAATAAAATATTAAAAAGAGCTGGGGAGGTGGCTCAGTGGTTACTTGCCCCTGGGTTCAATCCCCAGTACCAAAAAAAAAAAAAAAAAGAGTCAGAGTGAGGCTTTGGCAAGGTACCTCCTAACTGCTCCTCATCTTCCTCTGCAAACAAATCAGGGGTGGGGTATCCCACAGGCAGATGCCCTCTGCTCTACATCATGCATTCCTAAATGCTCCTAAAAGGTGACAGGAGCCATCCCACCCAAGATTCAAGACAGGTAGGTTTTGAGGGAGGTGCTTTATAAGGAAGGCATGGCAGAGCAGAGCTTCTAATAACCATGAGAAACAGCTTAAACCCTTCAAGGTCCTAGTTGCCCAGAAGCCAGGGACGATGTCTGAAATGGGAACCATTGGCCACTGGCTGCAGATGGCACCCACCTCATCACAGAAATAAAGGACAACTCGGGGACTTCCTCCACTGGGCAGCAAGGGAACAAGCCGGCTATCCTCCCCTAGAAACAGTCTCTTTGGAATTCATACTCGTGTGACTTTGATTCTGACCGCCAGCCAAGACTCCATTTATTCAAGAAGGGGAAGATGAGGCGATTTAGAATGTGGAGCCATCATCCCTAAACCTCACCTGGGTGTGAGCGCTGGAAGCTGCTCGCACCATCAATTATTTACAGTGTAAGTTATTGTTGTTCGGCTGAGACCAACTTCACAGCCTCTATTCTTTTTTCAATGAAGCACCTCCATGACATTGGCAGCTCAGAATTCCTCCGCAAGAAATCATTTCTCCGTAACGATAACCAGGCCCATCATTTGCTATATACCTACAGGTCCCACAGATGCATATTTTACCTTTAACCCTTAAGTCAAATGCTATAAGAATGGTATTAATGGTCCCCATTTCTAGGTGAGAAAATTGAGACTCAGAGAGGTTTAGAAACTTGTCCTACAAGACCCCGCTCATTAAAGGTCATGTCAGGCTTGTCTCCCCACAGGGTGAACATGTTGATGCAGTCTCCTCAAAACAGCACGGTGCATCCTCAGAGGGCTTAAGGTCTAAAGTCAGCAGAGCAGGGCTAGCGGGAACTGCTTAGAATGTGAATTTTGCTTGAAAACAAATGCCTTGGGAAATACATCAGGATAACACACGGCATTTTCCTGGAAACTGGATTCTGTCCAACTTTGCCCCAATTTTGGCTGAGCACAGATCAGTGATTGGCATGTGTTCAAAGGCTCGATGTACAAAGAATGCCTATCTCCAAACACTAGAATCTGCATTCAAAAAAAAAAAAAAAGATGCTGGTACCAGCGAAGCATGTAGGAGCTGGGACATAGTGGGAAGCCAGCACGTATGTCCAGACTTGCCCTCACTCTGGGCTGGGTGTGGGGGCCCCTGAAACAGAATCACTGCCCTGTGAACAACTATGCACTTATTGATGAATTGATCGATTGGTTATTGCATGCATGTGGTTAAGTTTGCACATTACTTGCATCTAAGTGTGATACAGCTTCACTATACAAACCCCTGGTACTCCACTCCTCCCCCTTCACCCCATCAATCCCTTAAACTTCCCTCAGGGAAACATACCCGTCGGGCCCTGATTGGAGGAGACAAATTAATTACAGTGCCAGAATGCTGGAATAAAATGGGCAGCCTACTTTTTCCATGCATCTTCCTTTCAAACCGGGCATCCTTCACCTGTGCCGGAGAGTTTAACAAAGGATTGGGGCTCACGCTGCAGTTCATAGTAGGAGATGTGTCAGGGGAGAGCAGAAGGCAGGAAAAGACCAACATTGAAGGAGAGGTTTTAAAACACATAATGATTTCATGTCAAAACACAATTTCCTAGTGTCAGTGCACTGTTCTGCAAGCACAAGGGGAAAGGAAAGTGATTGAAAACTCCTGGAATGAGAACGCGGCTGTGGATTCTGGAACATTGATGGATGGTCTCGAAAGGGGAGATTGATGGATTATGATTTTCGGGAGGGATCATTACACGCTAGTCCATGAACAGAACTGCCTGGCATTTGGACACTCCAGTGCAGGAGAAAACCATTTGGATGATCCTGATTCATTAGCCCATTATCTAAAACCAATCCGTGCAGGCACCGCCAGTCAGATAGGGGACCGAGGATAGGTCCAGATCTGGTGCTCAGCGAGCATTTGTTGGATGAATGAGAAAGAACAGCTGGCCCAGACCAGCAGTCTCTGGGTTTGAATAGCTGTCGTAAGCCTGCAATAGATCACTTTCTCTGCCACTGTCACTCTGGCTAAAGCCATCAGAGAGGAGATCAGGAGACAGTCTTCTCACCCACGGGTGGTGTCCGGGAGAATCCTGGGGGCTGATATATCCCTACAGTTGGACAGCATAGACTATGGATGGGGGGTGACTTAAGAGAGGCCAAAGCTGGGGCAGGGAGAGGAGCACTGAGTATATGGCCATGAAAGAAGAAAATGCTAGAGAACAGAGACGTCATGCTAAAGTTCAGGAAGGACATTGGAAATAGGTTCCTCAGAGGCTGGGAGGATCAGGGATGGGGAGGCGGGAGACGGGGGGGTACAGTTTGGCCAAGAAGTTCAGATTAAAGGCTGGGGACTGTTTGAGAGTATTTGAGAACTGCTCCTATGTAGTGCCAGCTGTGGACCTCAGAGGGTGAGATGGGAAGGGCCCCCAGCCTGCCTGCCCCGCAAGGCCAGGAGCTAAAGTGTCTGAGCACTTTACTGTCTGATGTTCTCCCAAAGGAAGCTGAAAGCCCACGGGGTGGAAATCTGAAAAGAGCACCCCACTTTGTACATCTCCTGGACCCACAGCTCCCATGCACGCATTCCCCTCACCAGCCAGCAGCTCACAGCAGGGTCCCAGGCATGCCAGGCCCAAGGGCGCCCCCTGCAGGTAGACATGGTTTTCTGCCCCCGTCTATTCTGCACTCACAGCTCCTTTATCTGGCCCAGCTCCCAAGGACCCCGAATGTCCTAGCTGCCCCCACCACTCACCACTGAGCCTTGCAGAGCTCTGTGTTCCTGGCCTTTCCTTCCACATCCTCTTATCATACGTGTGCTTCCTCCTGTCCCATTTGCTCCTGATCATACTACTATGGACACATGTGACCAAAATGATACATACTAAGGTGCTAATGCCAGAGGGGAGGTGGCTGCCTGAACCCTCCCTAGTGACACATTTACTCTATCTATTTGGGGGCACATGTACCCTATTTCTTTGAAGCTATGGTGCATGGATGTTTTAGGAGTGGATGGTCTTGGGAAGCTCCTGTCGCATGGCTCATAGAGAGAGATTTCTGCACTATTCAAGTTAGTCAGGGGATGCTTTTTCCACTGACAGATGCACTAACAAAAGGGTCACCAGGGAGAGAAGAAATAAAGAAGAAATAAGGGACAGGCTGTCTGTGCCCAAACAATGACCAGTCTATCTGTCCAGAATAAATAGCACTTGCACAGGCCTAGATATATCTATTCGTGAACTAGGAAAGACAACAACATTGTCTTATACGAACCGGGTTCTAGAGATGCCTCCCATGTCCGAAAGGTTTGTGGCCAACCTGAGGATTCAAATTCTCAGTGAAAGAACTCTAGAGGGCTTTAGAAGACACATATAAACGTCCTTTGTAAGCCCTGAAGCCCTTCATGGAGACATGACAATGTTATTCTGCCAAGAGAAGCCTGTTCATTTGAAATAGTTTCACATGTTGCTGGGTATTTACCTGGTATGTTGGGCAGGGCACATGTGTTGTGCCCTTGGAAGGTGCTGGTTCCAACTGCTGAAAGTGTAAAATACACTCCAGATTTTGGAGACATTGTACAAAAAAAGGAATACAAAAAAAAATAGCTCATTAAGTTATTTCATGTTAATTTCATGCCGAGACACCTTTTTGAATATATAGAATTAAATAAAATATGTTATTGAAATTAATTTCACTAGTTTCTTTTTACTCATTACATGTGACTATTAGAAAAATATTAATTCCATATATAACTTGCAATCTATTTCCATTGGTCAGCTCTGGTCACGCAGCACTCTCCAAAAGAACTTTCACAACAACAAAAATGTTCTGGGCCCGGGATGTTTTATATTGTGATGCCCTAGCCTCTAGTCTTCACTGGATATTGGGTACTTGAAAAATGGTTTGTGTGACTAAGGAAATGAATTTTTAATTTTATGCTATTTTAGTGAATTTAGATTTAAACCATCACCTGTGTCTGGTGGCTACCATATTGGGCTGTACAGGTCAGGATGGATACAGATTTGGGTAGATAGGAAGTTCCGTGCCTTGGCTGAATTTTGGGAACTTCTAGAGAGCTTTAAATGTCTGTCAAGGAAGCAAACCTCATCCTTGGATTTCCTTTTTCATTGGTGTGAGGTAGAATCTAGGCTTTGGTATGTTGGAAATGCTCCCCAAGGGATCTTATTAAATAGCCAAGATGGAGAATCCATGTTATAAAAAAGGAGAGAATGAGGATGGGAGTTGCTACTTATTGAGATACTATTTGTGCCAGAGCTTCACATTACCCTGTGGGCTAGGTATTATTATTACCACCATCGGTCCCATTTTATAAATGACAAGAATGAGACTTGCTTAACATCACCCAGCTGTGGAAGAGCAGAGCTGGGATTAGAACCAGCATGTGCAGCTGAATGCACACCTTTAATCCCAGTGACTCGGGAGGCTGAGGCAGGAGGATTCCAAATTTGAGGCCAGTCTCAGCATTAGCAAGACCCTGTCTCAAAACAAAAAAATAATAAGGGCTAAAGATGTAGCTAATTGGAAGTATACCCCTGGGTTCCATCCCCAATACTAAAAAAAGACAAGACAGAAACAGGATATACAGAGGCCCCAAGTGTGAAAGCCCCTCACAAGAGCCTCTCAGTGTTCAGACACCAGAAGACTGAGCTTCCTGGGTCTCACGGAGGACTCTGGCTCCCCAAAATCCAGTGCAGGCTTGGGCAAAGCAAGGCTCTTACCTGGTGGGACAGGCCCAGCAACTGCCCTTCCCCTGTGTGCAGCCAGGCTGGGCTGGGCTGGGCTGGTCAGTGGCTCTGCAGGTCCCCAAGGAAACGCGAAAGAAGCCAGGCAGCAGCTCTGACAACAAAGACATCCACGTGGAGCTGAGACAGAACACTTCAGACGACCAGAAGTGCTGACAGCCGGGCACCTGCCCCTCCTGTGGTGTCTGCAGGGAGCCACCGTCACGATGCCTCCGTGATGCCTGACTTTGTCATTTAGGACATCAAAGTGTTTCTTTGAGCTAAAAACACTGGAGGGTCTTTGGAGGATTCTCAGAGCCAGAGGAGCCCCGCGTGCCTTGAATAAAGATGGTAGTGACTGTCAGTGGCAGGTCCCCGTCCTGAGGGCTCCTTCCCAGAGGGCAATAATAGAGTCCACCTCTCCTCCAAGGCCCTGCACACCCAGGAGCCCAGTCAGTCCTCCAGTCTACGCAAGTGCACAGAGGGTGCTGGATGGGGTGGGGGAGGGAGGACGGAGGATGGATGGGTGAGGCCACTTCCCTTGCTCGGTGCTCCTCGAGGGCTTCCATTTCACAGATGAGCAAAGTGAGGTCAAGAGACCCAGAATGACTTCCCCTTTTAAGGGACCAGAACTTAGCTAGAGCCCAGCGCCTGATGAGGAACTGTGGGAAATAGAGGAACTGCTGGTGGCCTGGTCCTGGGATGGCCTGAGCTAACTCTGTGGACCAGGGTACCCTGGGCTTCTCCAGCTGGTGGAGGATCAGGAGGCCTGAGGTGAAGGCCCACATCTGGCACGGGTGGGAAAAGTAGCCAAAGGCCAAAGGAAGCAGGCCAAGATGGTTGAGCTGAGGCTCCAGGGGGCTGCGCCTCTCTGCCCGGGGCTGTGACCTGCAGGAAGGAGAGTGAGTCTGGCAGCCCCCCCACCGGATCCCAGCTCCGCAAGACCATGAGAAGGAGAAAGGCTGTCAGGAAGGAGGAGGAAGGAGACCAACTCTCAGTGACCTGTGTGATGACATCCCGCACAGAGCTAGTGGTGGGGAGCTGCTTTTAGCACTGATGTTTGTCCAGGTAGCTGAGAAGCTACCCTGAGCTGCCACCCTGTCCTTGGCTACCCGACTGGAGGCAGAATGGTCATTTGGAAGAAGTGCCCAGCCTGGCCCCAGCTTTGTCAGCCTCCCCTTGCCCCACCCCCAGATAGCACCTGGATGGGGCTCTGCCCTCTCCTAGCCTCACTTCTCTTGGCACAACACGAGGATGAACTGGATGGTCCCTGTCTCCCACCACTGCAGCAACTCTCCTTCCAGAAAGGAATATTTTTGGAATGTCTGCCTGCTCCAAAGGCTTTGCAAATGTTTCATCATCCTAATATTCATGTCTCACCTGGAGTCTGTTAGATAGGCACTGCTTTCCTTGCATTTTAAGGAATCCTGGCTCAAAGAGGCTAGGAGACTCACCCAAGGTCACACAGCTAGACAGAAGCACAGCCAGGATTCTAAGTCTGTCTGAATCTACCCTCAATGCCCTTCCTCCCAGGAAACCCCTCCAGTGAGGGTGAGAACTGTGGTGGGAGGAGGCTAGACCACAGTGTGCAGTCCACTCTATCAGCCCTCTGGGGGCGGGGCCCAGGAGTCTCTGCATTAGAAAGTCCCCAGTGATTCTGAGGCTCACTAAAGCTGGGGAAGTGCTGGGCTGGGCCACATTGTACCTTTTGTTTGTTTGCTGTTGTAGTTTTGTTTTGGTTTGGCTTGTTTTTTAGTTCCTGGGAATTGAACCCAGGGAAACTACCACTGAGCTACAGCCCCAGCCTTTTTTATTTTTGATTTTGAAACAGGGTCTCACTAAGTTGCCCGTGATGGCCTTGAACTTGTGATCCTCCCACTTCAGCTTCCCAAGTCTCTGAGATTACAGGCATGGAGCACCAGACCTGGATGAACCACACTATTTCTGAAGAAGGGCCTAGAATGAGCATTAGGAGACCAGGTTAGACCACCCCAGCTCCTGCAGACAGACAGGAGGTGTCAAAGACCCTCCAGATCCTTCGGAGCCCTCTTTTTGACTAGGCCTCCCCTTGGGCCCTGTCTGGCCTGCCTTGTCCAGTTATAGCGATTACCCCCCTACCGCTGATGCCTCTGCTTTTCCTTTCGTTGATGCCCCCCCCCCGCCACACACACACACACACACACACACACACACACACACACACACACACTGCTCATTGGCCACAAATCCCCACTAGTCCTTGCTGTATTCAGCGTTGATCCCCGACCGAGTCTTTCCCCCATGGCGATAATCTTGACACTTATGGAAATAGTCCTAAATAGTGTTCCTTACCATTTTAACAAGTGTCAGAATGAATTTTTTCCTTGACAGAGGGAAGGAGAGGAGTCTCAAATCCTGCATCACCAACTGCAGGGAGCTCAGAAGATAATTCACCCAAAGTCCCTCTGCAGAGCAGGCCTGGTGTGATGGTTATGAAATATCCCACCCTCTAAAGGCACATGGGAGTGGCAGATGAAGCCACCAGAGACACACACGGGGGGGGGCTGTCCTGGATATGAGTTCTAACCCTAACTCCACCCCAATCCCTGCTTCTGACCCTGACCTGGATATCAGGACTCAGGGATGCGCCCCCTGCTGGCCAGGGCCCATGCAGGCACCTGCAGGGCAGCCTCCCTGGGGACTCCTGGGCAATTTGCTGTGACCTTTAGCTAAAAACCCATCTCTCTCAGACACTGCGTGGGTGGCCTGGCCCTGGGACAAGGGCAGCGCATGACTGGCCCAGTCATGGCCCTTCAGGGGATGGAGGCAGCCCAGGCAGTAAAGGTATCTACAAAGCCCAGAAACCTCCAGATGACAGCAGGGAATGTATCAGTGAGGTCGTGCCCAGGGAGAGAAAGGACATTCCAAAACAGTGTTTGTCTCCTGACAGAGACTCGTTTTCTCCCCCAGGCTGGGATGTTCCCAATGATCTGGAACTGTATTTTGTGTGTCCAGTTGCAGGCCTTGTGGAACCAGGATTCAGGGCCACAGGCTCTGCTTCTGACTCCCACACCTACTGGCTGAATAAATACCCTTGGCCCACTCAAGTCACCATGCCTCAGCCTCAGTCATCCCATCTGTAAAATGGAACTATTGATTACCCCCAGAACCATGGAACCTGCTCCCATCCATCATGGCCTGGACCAGCCTGTTTTCAGATAAGAACGTGGGTCAGGAGTGGGAAAGGCTTCATGGACTAATACCTGGCAGGGGAAGGCGGGGGCAGTGGGATTCGAGTCTTGGTGAACTAACAAGTTCACTAACAAATAAGGAACACCTGTCATGCCAGGGAGTGGGGAGAAGCAGTCTGAGTCTTCAGTGTGCTCTTCAGCTGCTGGGGAGGGGACCTGTGGTCATTTAACCCACCCTGGACATGCGTCTTGAGGACTGAGGCAGTGCAGTAGTATTTGGGACTCATGGTCAGGAGGAGGGGTTACTACAGGTAGAGGGAGTGGGGCCAGGGGTGAAGGCCTGGCTGCAGGAACCTCTCCTGTGCATAGAGGCTGCCTCCTGCAGACCTGGACCCATCCCCAGTGCCTCCATCCCCAGTGCCTCCGTCCCGCTGAGCCCTCCAGTATGGCAACTGCTGAGTGTTTTCCACCTGCCCGGCATCCCTTGCAGCTGGGGATCTACTTCCAGGCTTGCCTGTCTTTCATCTTGCTCCAAAGCTGGGGACCTACACACATGGACAGAGCCAAATGGTCCAAGGCTCTGCTGGCTTTCTGATGCCACCACTCCCCCCCCCCCCAAGACAAGAAAGTCTTGTCCCTAGCCAGTTCAGAATGGCTGGGACAGACCTTAAAAGGACAGACACCACACAGACCCTGTGCCTGAACAATTGAATCAGACCCTCTAAGGGTTAGGCCAGATATCTATATTTTTAAAAGGTCTTCGGGGGATTCTGATGTGTAGACAGGGTTAAGAACAGCCGTTTTAGAAACTCAGAATGCCAGGCTCAGAGGGACTGCTTTGGAAATGATTGCATGAATGTGTGTGCACAAACACACACTGACAGGTGTGCACTTTTCAGATAAGGAAACTGAGGCTCAGAGCTTTGCTCACAAGCACCCAGCAGGTCTATCATATGCAGGCTTTGACTCCTCATTCAGAACAACACTGTTTATTCCAGAACTATTATTGTGTCTTATTATTGTGCACCGGATTGTTACATATTTTTAATGACCTGATGAGATCTCACCTCCACTTCCCTAATTTCTTCACCTCCCAGAGCCCATCTGTGACGTCTCTCCTCCATCAACTCAACAGGACCTGAACAGCTTTCTTGTGTCCCAGAATCAGGATGGGTGTCCTGATTCTGACGGTGCATCTGTTATGGATTGGATCTCAAATGTCCCCCCAAATCTCATGTGTTGAGGACTTGGTCCCCAAAACAGCAATATTCAGAGGTGGAAAGTGACTAAATCATGAGAGCTCTGACCGTGTCCATGGATTAATCCATCCATGGATTTATAATTCAGTGGACTCTTAGAAGGTGGTGGACACTTAGAACCAAGTTGGAAGAAGTAGGTTCTTAGGGGCGTGTCCTTGAAGGCTATACTTTGTCACTGGCCCCGCCTTCTCTCTCTCTCTCTCTCTTTCTCTCTCTTTGCCTTCTGGCCACCGTGAAGTGAGCAACTTAGCTTCACCATGCTCTGTGCCTTGATGTTTCATCCGAGCAAGGCCCAGAAACGATAGAATCAAGCATCCACAGACTAAAACCTCCGAAACCAGGAGCCAAAATAACCCTTTCCTCCTAAGCTGATCTGTCCTGGGGAACTCATCACGGCAATAGGAAGCTGACTAACAGCATCCTTGCAGGGAGGAGGTTAAGGAGAGATTTTTTTTTTTTCTGGGTAAAATAGAGCAAAAAAAAAAAAAAAAGAAAAAAGAAAAAGAAAAAGAAAACTAGGGAGGGGCCCTGAGACCATCTCTTCTCGGGACAAGATGCTCTGCTCATGTCATTAGAGACACCACTGGGTGTGGAGCCAGGGCAGGGGTACAGGCTGTCCCAGGAATCTGCTACCACCCTGACCCTTCTCAGCCTTCTCAGGCCTCCTATCAGGCCACCCTCCCCACCTACCCTCACCCTTCATCCTGCCGTGTCAGCACTCCCGGCGCTGCACCCCAGCTCTGGTGTGGCAAGAATCCCCGATGCCCTAGGCCCCCCAGGAAGCTGTGCGAGGAACAGGCTCCACGTTACAGATGCAACTTGCCTCCCAGAAATGTTCCCTGTTCTAATCACTTTTTTAAACTCCACAAACACAATCTCTGCACCGTGATCAATTATTTAGCAGAAATGATGCATCGTGTTAGCAGCTAGATGGCATTTAACATGTCCCCAGAATTCTAATGACGCACCGTCACCACAGGCCTAATGCAAAGTTTCCCTGGCCCCTGTTTTTGAAGTCTTCCCGGAGTGGAGAGGAGCCAAGATCTATATGCTTTCGGTTGATGTCGGACTTAGGTGGCCCCCAGAATGTAATCAGCCCCGCCCCTGCTGCCGCACAGTGTCCTTGCGACTTATTTGTTTTCTTTCTGCCTCGCAAATTACTCCTTTTGAAAGGCTGTTTGTTTAGTGTCAGGAGGTGATTAAGCAAACTTAAAGCTTGGGACCTTAGTCTAATCAGGCAGGAGTGGGGCCCGGGGAGGGGTGATTCAATATTTAAGAGGCCACTCCTTCTGTCGCCATACCCCAAAGCTAGCAGCCCTGCGGTTTGGAAGTCCCAGCCCCAAGGGGGAGGCATTAGCTGCTTGGGAGTCCTGGATGCCCCATATTCCAACAGGCGAGCCCAGGGATGCAGCTGGACAGAGGCCTGGAGGTGACCCAGGATGAACTCCAGGGCCCACACAGGACCCTTGGCTCCAGGGGCCCTTGGCCTTGGTCTCCTGGTCCTATGGGAAACACTGGCCAGGACGTCTGCATTGAAGACCGGGACTCAGACGCCAGGGTGAACTCCAGCTCCTTCCATTCAAATCCATCGTGGGGCTGTCTCCCGTGCATGTGCCCAGTGTAAGGCTCTCTGCTCATAACTGGCAAAGGGCTGCCACGGGTCAAGCGCCTTCGCCATGTCCCCGTGCTCTGCCTGGACATCACTAGGGATATGCTCATTCTTCAAAGTTCATAAGAACATGAATGCTTCGAAAAGAAAACCCAGAGACTCAGAGAGGTTCAGACGCCCACTCAAGTCCCTCAGCTCCTGTGTGACCCAGGCAGCAATCAGGCCAGGCTGGGGCTCTGTTCCCCACACCAGGCTGACCCAGCATTTGAGATAAGACAAGCCCCCCAGATGATAGGGTGTCTTGGCTAGTGCTTATTTTCCAAATAAGGAAGCTGAGATCTACAGATGACACTGAGATGTCCAGAGCCACCCAACCCACCCTGCTGTGTGTCCTGAGGGAGGTGGTGCAGATCTCTCCACATGCTGAAATCCACAGAACTGGACACCTGAACGAGTCATTTGTCACACGATCACTTAAAAAATAAAAGTCATTTTTAAAAGGCGATGTATCTGACAGGAGAAGCATTTTAAGTAAGTTACAAAACTAGGTTTTAGAAAAGGACCTTGCTTACGTTTTTAGAAGACTTTATGTATGCAAGTTGATATGTGTTGTATAGATAGTTTGAAATATAGAGAAAAAAAAAGGTTGGCAAAATGAAAACTATACTTCTAACCATGGAATAGACTGGAAAGAAGATAAAGGAATTTTGCATCTTTCATTCTGTATACCATAGGCTGAGTTTTTTATACTGACCAGGCACTTTACACTCATTTAAAAGAAAAATAAAGAAGCTGCAGTGGCACACACCTGTAATCCCAGCTGCTTGGGAGGCTGAGGCAGCAGGATTGCAAGTTCAAAGCCAGCCTCAGCAACTTAGCAAGGCCCAAGGTAACTTAGCAAGACCCTGTCTCAAATTAAAAATAATAATAATAATAAATTTAGAGGGATGGAGAGGTGGCTCAGTGGTTCAATGTGCTGCTGGGTTCAATCCCCAGTACCGAAAAAAATAAAGAAATAAAATAAAATGGAGAAAAAAAATGCAAATAGTCACTCATTATTGTTTAGTGTTTTACAAATGAGGGTCTTAGAACAATGTATCCTTATAGTCCCAGATATCCTTACATTGTCATGAGCACATGCCACGTAGCCTTCGGAGTAGGATACATAGTATTTGTCAACACAAAGCCAACAACTGAGTCCCCCTGGAGGAGGGATCCCTTGAGCTGGGGATGAGGCTTGTAGACAGACAAATATCCAAGAGAGATGCCTGGGCCTGCCCAAAGACAAAAGGCAAATAGGCACCTCTGTCTGCAAGACTGCGCTGAGCAGTGGTGGAGGCTTCGAGAACCCACAGCTCCATTCCTGCCCTTGAGGTGGACCTGCGGAGCCCTCTGAGGGGACTCTGAGCGGGTGGAGAATGATTGATACTGATCACAGGTGACAGGAAGAGCAGGTGCACCCTGGTCATAGAGTGCCCATCCCTCCAGCCCCTCTCTAGTTATTTCCTGCACTCCCCTGGTAATCCCAGGAAGCAGCTCACCTTCATTGTGCTTTATGCACGAGGAGAGGGAGGCTCAGGAAGGTTTCCTCTCCCACCCACAGCCACACAGCTGTTCAGGAGAGGGACCTGAATTCGAACCTGCATTGTCTGAGGCCAAAGATCACTCGGGTCACTACTGTGCCGCTTAACGAGTATCTGGTCAATACACACGGCCTAGGAGACTAGAGCTACCCATGAAATCATTAAAAGAACCAGAACAAAGTCGCAAATCTTCCCAAAAGACCAACAAACAATGGGTCATGAACATGTGTGGCCAATAGAGATAAATTCAAAACTCCTCATTTAAGAAAAGTCATGACACAAAGCTCCATATGACATAATCAGATTAAATATTAGTAATTTGGAAAGATACATATCTCTGAAGATCTCTAAAAGGTAAGGAAATTGGGCGCAGAGACAGCAACTATTTAATCCAAATCACACAGCAGTGGGTTCCAGATCCGGCACCTGAGCCAAGGCTTCAGGCTGCTCAGAGGTCTCTAAATCCCACTTGACAACCTGGAAGCATCTGGGCTCATCGGGGGTCCTTGCTCCCAGGCTCAAATCGTCCCTCATCAGCCCAAATCCGCAGTCCTTGCTTGCCTAATAGCATCATTTCAGCTCTTGACGTGGGGTTTAATCACCCTCGTCGTGTTGAGCGGGTGCCCAGCCGAGGCTTCTGATCTCAAAGATGGCTCCCAGAAAAGATGACATGTTGCATTAATGTAAACTTTTTCAGATAATCTCTCTGAAAAAAAAATCCTGGTTTTGGTTTTGTGCTATTTTTACACTGGCATCAATCCTGGGACCATTCAGATAGATTTCTGTTCACTTTGGCCTCCTCAGAGCCAGTCCCTCAGCCAGGGCAAGAGGCCCACCTCTGGGATGAGGATGGGGCCCTGTGGTCCCAACCAGGGGATCTGTGGAATCATGGGAAAGGTTCTGTGTGGCCATCTTGTGTCCAGGAAGGGAGCCAGTCTGTCCAGACCGATGCCAACTGCTTTGTGGGCTGGTTGAATGAAGGGTCCCCAGGCATCTCAGATCCCCAGCCAAAGCAGAGTTCAGCAAGACCCCCTCTCTTGGATCCGGACCTTCCCTCCCTCCTAGATTCAAACGTGATAACCCCAAAGAGAGTTAAGGAGATAGGGTGGGTGCAGGTGGGTGCTGGTGAGTGGTGGTTAATAGGCTGATCATCCCCTTGGGAACCTCTGAGATGAGGGCGTGTCCTTCTGGGCCCTCTGAGGCCGTCCTGTTTTACCCGGATGGCTACCTCCTCATCTGTTGGTCAGCTGTAGTTGTTCTGTACTATTGTGCTCCACGTAGATTCTGCCACCACCGTCACCATTAGCAGCACAGTAACTTAAGGCACCAGACTTAGAAGTGGCACGACCCACCCATGTCCCAGTACCATCCCTGCTCTTCCTGACGACGTGCTTAACCATTTGGCACCACGGCTTAGCATCCTCTCAGGGCTGCAGGGAGAGGATGCTAAGGAGGAGGGAGCACGGTGCTGAAGAATGGAAGCCCGTAGCACTGGCTGTTGGTCAGCAGAGGCTGCCATAACCGGATGGGGCCGGGCTTAAACAGCAGGCGTATCCACGTCCCAGCAGATTCTGTGTCTGGTGAGGGCTGTCCTCCTGGTTGGCAGGTAGTGAGTGTTTTCTTGTAGCATCTTCATATCACAGAGAAAAAGAGAAACAGAGAGGGGCACTAACCTACAGGATCAGGGCCCCACACTTATGACCTCATTGAGTTTTCATTTCTTTCCTATAAACCTTATCTCCAAATACAGCCACCCGGAGGGATTAGGAACTTAGGACTTTGGGGAAATGCAATGTAGTTCACAGCATTGATTAAAGAACACAGAGGGCTTCTCTGGGTTTCCAGGAGGATCAACATCTTCCCCCAGAGGCAGCCAGTGGCCTCCTGGGCTCTTCTGCTGTCATTTCTGCTCCTTTATGGGTCTGGCAGGACTCTTGGTTCTCTGGCTAGGGTTTGCCCAGAAGTGGTGGTTTGGGGGCTCAGGACCACCCACAGGGGCCTAGACTGGCACCCTAGTTCCCTTCTCCTATCTCCTTCCCTCCCCTGTGGTTCCTGGGAAGGCCAGAGTGGAAAAACCCACAGCCCTGCTCTCGGGTCCTGAGCCTACAGCCCCTCACCGCATGCACTCCAGCTCAGTAGACACCAGCTAAGCACCTGCTGTGTACATGGGCCTCTCATTGGCTCCTTGATTCCTGGTCCTGCCCTTGGTTTGAGTTGATGCTCCCCCCACTCTCAGCCGGGAGAGTTCCAATGCCTGGTAAAGCAGGTGGAAGGGCAGATGCTTCGGGGAGCATCCACCCCACTCCCAGAAGCCTCTCAACCTTTCCCCTCCTGGCAGGGCATGGAACGTCAGCACAGCTCATGCAGGGAGGGCAAGGTGGGGGCCTCTTGGTTCTTACCCATACTTGAACTTCACGCCCTGCCACGGCCCTCCGTGGCCACTTCCATTTCAACCTCTCCGGGAGGTTCTACTCCTGCTACAAGCTCCAAACAAGGACACCAATTTCCAAATGTTTACTGGGTGACTTTAATTGAAAAATAAAACCACTCAAAGCTATGTAATTAAGACCTCCCTACTTGGATTTATGGGATTAAAGTTTAGAGGGGAAACAGTTCCTCTTCCTTTCTGTTTCTCTAAGTCTTGGCATTGGCCCTGTTCCTCTGGATGGGGTACCAAGGAAGACTCACGTTTTTCTCACCCTTTCCGCTTCCTGTCCAGATCCCAGGAGCGTGAGCTTAGGGTGTGCTGGCTCACTCCTTCCTCCCTTCCTTTCATTCACTCATTCTCTCCATGAATAATCTGACAGATGTGGCTCCCAGCTGTGCTCTGCCACAGGGGCTGCCTCAGAATCCCAGGACCTCAGGGTGAGACCTGGGTGGGCCCTTCTAGCTCCCTGGTTCCAACCCCTTGTCTTATGGAGGTTAAGGGCATCTGATGAGCAGCCAGTGCATGGCCCGAGGCCACCCATTCATGGCCGAGATCAGTCCCCCCAGCTCCATGGGGAGAGTGGCAGCATTAAGCCTTCCCAAGAACCAATCAGAGACCCTGCCCCATGCCCCACTCTGCAACCCTCAACCAAAGCCGTTTCTCTGTGGGGCTGACCTAAGTTGTCCATGCCTTCCATGCCCCAGGCACAATTTCTGTGCAACCAGCTCTTCCCCCTGAGCTAGCAGTGCTTGCTGTTGGGGAGCGACAGATGAAGCCTGGTAGTTGTTCTGTACTATTGTTGATTCGTCTCTGGCTTCCTCCGATGCTGGGGCCTCCGCCTGGGACTTTCGGTGGAGTAGGAGAAAGACAGGGCTTTGAACTCCAGCCCTGCCCTTATTTGCTTTGGGTTCTAGAACTAGTCTCCACTTTGCTGGGCCTTGATTGGTTCATCTGTAAAATGGAATTAATAATAGTGACTCACCTCATAGGTCATTGAAAGCCTCAGAAGCACTTAGCACCACATCTGGTAAATGCTAAATCCTCAGATGACGTGAGTTCTCTCCTCTGCATGCCCTCCATAGCCTGCAGGCTCTCGCACTGGCTCAGGCCTACTCAGGATGCCTGGTGCTCAGTGCTAGTGACCCAGTGGCCAAACTGGGCTAGGACAGGACTGCACAACCAAGCAGGCTGGCGAGGGGACATGCAGCAGGCTGCAGCACACGCCTCTGGGAGCACCCTCCCAGGCCTGATCCCTCCTGGAGGCTTCCTGCCACATGGCTCCTGCCTGGACCTCTGGCTACATCTCCCTCCCCTGTGGCTCATCGGTTCCTGGCCCACACTCCCATTGTGCGTGTCCTTAGGAGAGGGAGATCTTCACCCTCACAGTGCAGCCTGCCCCACATCCTGGGCCTCCTCCTTCCCCTAGCCTTCCCTAACCCTCCCCTGCTTCCCAACTATGGGATGGTCTCCTCTTCTTTCTCTGAGTGCCCAGAAATGGGTGAATGCTGTTTCTTAAATCCAAGAGCATCCCAGAGTGCTAGGGCTCAGAAGAAACCATACCAGAGGGAAGCCCATGCACTTAGAGAAGGATCAGTTCTGGGCTGGTGGAAAGACCTTGGGGTCAGGAGCTGCATCCTACAGATGGGGCCAGGGGATAAGGGTTGTAAGGTAGGCAATGGGGACCGTGGAAGGGAAGAGGGACAGCTTCCAGGTGGAACCTTCAGAGGACCTCTCTGGTGCAGTGGGCCAGACAGGTTGGGGGTGGGGAGAAGAAGGCAAGGAAAGGGAAAGTGGGAGCTATAGCAGATGTGGGAGTGAGAGAGAAAGAGATGGGTGTGTGGGGTCTGCAGGAGGAGCCCGCAAAACTGAGGACCTCAGAGGTCAAGACTGGAAGCTGCAGTGGCCCGGCATTGTGGGAAGTGGGGGAGCAAAGTGGAGGGGCTGACACGGAAACAGGAGGCAACAACAGGTAGGCACCCCTTTCCCCTCCCACAGTGTCCAGATTCTCTCCAGGGAACAAGAAGGACTTTAGGAACCAGGGGAAGAAAATCAGAAAAAGTTACTTCTAATAAAGAAAAATAAAAGAAATACTCTTCTTCTCATTCAGTTATATAAATATATAG
Source organism: Urocitellus parryii (assembly GCF_045843805.1). Classification (NCBI taxonomy): domain Eukaryota; kingdom Metazoa; phylum Chordata; class Mammalia; order Rodentia; family Sciuridae; genus Urocitellus; species Urocitellus parryii. Next base: position 179,243,319 of record NC_135531.1, read on the forward strand.
AAATCATATATATATATATATATATATATACATATCAGCTATAGAAAGTCTGATGTTTTTAAAAAAATAAGATCTTCTGGGATCATGGAAGGAAAAGGCAAGGTGAAACTCGTGTCCCGCCCAGCTGTGACTCCAGCATACCCACCCTGGAAGCAAGGACAGTTCTTGGGACCCAGCCTCTTCCTCTGGCATGGTGGGTAACCCCGCAGGGTCAGACCCCCCAGGTGTCCACACCTGCCCTGCCGCCCTAGCTGTGATTTATAAAGTGTGAGTCACAAGTTCCAGCTGTGGTCCGCTGGGCATGAGTCCAGCCGGTGACCCTCTCCTCAGGCCAGACAGGGCAGAGGGAGGGCAGAGGGAGGTCATGCCCACCCATCCTCACTTCTCCCCAACATTAGGGGCTCCTCAACACTGGGGGAGTGGGAGACAGACGGTGACCTGGCAGCCCTGAGGCAGAGGTCAACACAGGCGCCGAAAGGAACCCAACTCTGGTGCAACCAGGGGAGGCCCCCTGGAGGAGGAGAGTTGTAAGGTAGGCAATGACCTGACTTTTAGAACAAGCAGCAGGGGCTCTCAGAAGTAGTGACTGGCTTGAGACAGGAAAATGACAATATGGGTGTTTGGACTTGACTGTCACATGGGTGTGGACGAAGAATGTGAGAGGAAAGAGACAAAAGAGGTCACTAGAGGCAGGACACAAGGACCTATGGGCTGCCTAAAAACTCACCCTTTCATCATGGAAGCAATAGGGAGCCTTTGATGAATTTTGAAGGAGAGCGAGGGACTGGGAGGAGCATGATTGGTTCTGCATTTCTGAGAGGTCTGGCCACAGTGCTGAGCAGTTTTCTTAGATAATATCATGACCCACCAGGATTTGCCAGAGGACCAGCACGAGTGGGTGTGTGTACTAGTTTCCTATTGCTGCTGTAACAAATGACCCCTAGTCAGTGGCCTAAGACAACAAAAACTTCTCTTAAAGTTCTGGAGGTCAAAAATGTGGAGAGGGGTGTGTGGGACTGAGATGAAGGTTCTGGAAGCAAAACAGGACCACGTCCCCCTGCCCCTTGCAGCTTTTGGAAGCTGCTCAAATCCCTTATAGCAACAACACTCTAATCTCTGCCCCCATAGGCACATGGCTTCCTCCTCCCCCTGCTTCCTCATCTGCTTCCCTTTCATAAGACACCTGTGATGGCATTGAGCCCACCTGCGTGGTCCAGGATCGTCTCCCCATCAACATCATTAACTTAGTCATATCCACGAAGTCCCCTTTTCCATAGAGAGTAATATTCACATGTTCTGGATTTCCAGGTATATTGGGGGGGGGCATCCTTCCCCACCCACAGTGAGTCATTTCTTAGACACTGACTGGGTACCGCTCTCCACGTCAGGGATCTTGCAGCCAACAGGCGAGCACGGTGCCTGCCCTCGTGGAGCCTGGAGCAGTCCCTGGTGTGTCCTTGGCCACCTGCTGAATGGCTGCCATTGCCTGCTGGGCAGAGGAGGGGAGGGCAAGGGTATGAAGTGGGGGAGGGGGTGTGACATACTTAGAACCTGTGGCTATTAACACTGACCAATCAGGAGGACTCAGTGCGGGACTGTCCTCAAAGACCCCAGCTGTGCCAGTGGTTAAGTCTTTGATGGCTGCAGCACAGGAAGGTCCAGTGGTCCTGGGGGAGAGGCCAGGGCAGGGGGGTGGCTCTGTGACTACTCATGAATCAATAAGGAAGTATTTAGATATTTAAGTTCTTAAATAAAATACATAAATATCTTAATCCGTCGAGGTGGTGGGCTGATCATCAGCTCCAGCTTGGGGGGAGGGGTCTTAGGGGTTTGCTTTGAATGCTTCACTTGGGGGGGGGCACTTAGGTGGAGCCGGGAGGAGGCAGAGAGCCGAGGTTTGTGGCCTGGAGTGGGGAGGGACAGTGTGGGCAGCAGGGACGGGCGTCCCACCCCCACACCGCCGTCCTAATACCTGGAAGAGTGCGTCACTGAGCGGGTTCCTCTTCTTCGGCATTGATGGAGTGCGAACAATTCCACCACCTTCCTTTCTTTCCCCTTAACTTTCCCCTAAGCAGTTCTGTATTTTCCTTAAAAGCCCTTTTATTACAGAATAAAATGTACCCGTCATCTAACTGCGTTGACTCCAGCCAGCTCTCAGGGCTGCAAATCAGCCAGCTCCCGGATGGCTCCTTTGTCCCTACACTGTGGCATTCAAGATCTGGAAAGGGGTCTCAATCCCCAGGCCCTGGCCACTCTGGAAACAAGGGGCAAGGTTCCTGCATCTCCTGTCCCCCCTCCCCAGCCATAGAGCTGGAGATACCCGTGGGCAGTAGAGATACAGGGGAAAGGTGGCATTGGAAACGGCAGACTGACTTCCACTAGAAGGAGTGAGGGAATGTCACAGCTTGGTGAGCTAAGTAAAACTGGGATTCTTCCACCCACTTTGTTGCTGGGTAAACTGAGACCCAGAGCTGTGAACATGACCAAGTTTCCTAGAGCGTTTATAGAAAGATCGATCAGGCGTGGTGGAGGTGCCATCTGTTTTGCCACACTGGCCCGCGGGGAGGACCCACAGTGGGGGTCCTCCTAACACAGTGGGGGTCCTCCTAACACAGTGCATGCAGCTCTGCATGGACGATGCTCATCCTACAGCGCCTCGCACTCAGCGGACACTCAACACCCATTCACTCCACCAGCAGGCGTGCAGGGCGTCCTCCACAACCAGGCAGGGAGCACAGCGCAGATGCAAGCCCCTTGGCCCTCCAGGAACGTTCTAGTGGGAAAGACAGGCAGCGTGCAAGGGAAGACATAGCAACAGCGAGGTAAAGGACACTAAAGGCAGAGAAGGGACCAGGGCGGTGGGACGTGCTGTGGCCAGAAGTGCAGGAAAGGGCTCTCTAAGGTGGAATCTGACCAAAGTAAGGGGAAGACTATGAGGATCTCTAGGGATAAGGCATTCCAGACAGAGCTCTGGAAAGGACAGAGGCCCTGGCAGTGCTTGGCCAGCTACAAAATATCAGGCACCCAGAGCCACCAGGAGGAAGGGAGGAGTGGGCGGGGTGAGGTGGCAGGGATGAGGCTAGGGATGGATGAGCCTCGGGAGAGCAGACTCTCAATTCAGACCCCGAGTCAGCTACATGCCTGGGAGAAGTCGGCTCACCCTCTGTCGTCTCCCATGACTCATATATAAAGGGGCATTCAACAGAGGTACCCAACTGTCATGGTTTAGATCTCAACTGCAATGTCCCCAAGGGCCATGAGTTAAAGCCTTGGTCCCAAGCTTGGTTCTTTTGGGAGATGGTAGGCCCTTTAAGAGGTGGAGCCAACTGGAAGTTTTCTTAGATAATATCATGACCCACCAGGATTTGCCAGAGGACCAGCATGGGTGGCTGTGTGTACTAGTTTCCTATTGCTGCTGTAACAAATGACCCCTAGTCAGTCCAGAGGTGGAGCCAACTGGAAGGAAGTTAAGTCACTGGAGGAAGTGGAAGGAGTATCCTTAAAGGGAAATCTAACCCTACCCCTCCTTTCTCTCCCTTTCTCCTTTCTGGTGGTGGTGGGGTAAGCAGTCTTTTCCACCACATGCTCCCACCACCATGATGTGCTGGGTTGCCACAGGTCCAAAAGCTTCAGGGCCAACCATAGACTGAAACTTCAGAAACCATGAGCCCAAATAAACTTCTCTTCTTTATAAGCCATTTGTCTCAAGTGTTTTGTCACAGTGATGGAAAGATGGCTAACACACCAACTTGAGGGTTATGCCCTAAAGAGTCTGGACTAAGAATCAAGAGCACTTAATGGAATCTGGACCCCCTTCCAGTGGAACAGAGGAAGAGGATTGACGGAGCTGGAGGGGGGATGGGATAAGAGAAGAACAGTGGAATAAATCTGACCCAACTTTCCCATATACATATATATGAATATACCACAGGGAAGCTCACCATCATATGTAGCCACAAGACACTAATCAGAAAAAAAAAATCTATAAGTAAATAACACAGGGATCAGTAGAGTGGACAGAAGGGAACCGGGGGAGGGGTGGGGGGGAGGGAAGCACTGGGAACTGAATTAGAGCAAATTCTATTCCATGCTTTTATCATTATGTCAAAATGAATCCTGATGTCATGTATAACTAAAAAGAACCAATAATAATAATAATAATAAATGAGCACATCATGGAGTCTATTTCTGCCATTTTCTAGCTAATTAACTTTGAACAGGTCACATCAGCTCTCCGAGCCTCTCTCTCCTCATTTGTAAAATGGGAATCACGCTGCCTGCCCTGCCCATCTCGAAGGATGGTAGTTCGTATCCAGTCACATAGTCCCTGTAGATGGGAATGGCTTTTAAACCTCGTGTGTCATACACAAAGCAGAGTTAGTCAAATACCTGTGCAGGTGAGACCTGAGATTCCCATCCAGAGGGCTCAGGTCTGGGGTCTTCCTGGGGCAGCCATTCTCAAGCCTCCACAACTTTCTATAGACCATTTTCTTTGACTGGGATGCCCTCTCCTGTGCCCCAACTCCTACCCAACTGCCTGGAGAACTCCTATTCATCCTGCAAAACCCAATAGGCATGTCACTTTGGAGGACAAGCCTTTCTGAATCACGTACTCTTTCTTTGGAGATGACACAGGTCCTTCTTTCCAAGGTGCAGTCCTGGATGTTGTATGTATTTGTCCCATGTAGACCAGGAGGGCCCTCCATCCTGACAGGCCTCAGCATCTAGGTTATCTCTGCTTCCCCAGAACCCAGAATAGGACCTGGCACACAGTAGGTGGGGGTGGGGAAGCGGCCACTGTGTGTGTGGCCACTCTGGGGAGAGAGGAAGCCCAGGCCGCCACATTTCCACACTCAGTGAACATTATAAATGACCACGTGAGTGAGACAGGCGTTTTTAAAGGTTCTCCTATTGACCCGCCTGAGAAAGCCTCTAAATTTAGTGCCACCCCCCACCCCCCCCCCAAAAAAAAAAAAAAAAAAAAACCAGGCTGGGGAATCTGCAGCCTCACCAACGGCCCACACTGGAGAGGAAGCTGAATTCGATTTGCATGTCAGAGGCGCGTCATCTGGTACCTGATGTAAGACTAATTTCATTATTAAATGATCCACACTGATTTACGGAGAAATACGGTACTGCCGGGAGCTATTTTTAACCTCCCGCCTCAGCCCCGCTCAGCAAACAAATCATCCTTTGAAGGACACTGCATTTGCAAAAGTGAATTAGGTGAATAAATATCCATCTATTCATGAAGTTTCTTTATGGAGAAATAAATAAATAACGGCCTGAATGCCTTCATTGTCCCCCCACCCCACCCCCGCAGGCACTTCTCCAGGAGGATGACGGCTTCTGCAGAGCCCGGCGGCCGGCGGCAGGGGCGGCCCAGGGTGGCGCTGTTCGTGGAGGGGGGTGTCGGCCTGGCTGGACAGAGCAGGTAGGGACTCCCTGTGTCTGGCCCAGGCCCAGCACAGGGGCGGGGACAGCCCCAGCCCGCCTCAACAGGGAGCATGCAGGGTCCTGCCCTGGAACTTGCCTATCTCTGGTTCTGCCGCTTACTCTCTGCGGAAGCTGGGCAGCTTCCTTCACCTCTCTGTTCTTCAGTTTGCTCCTATAAGAAATGAGGATGATTCTGACCTCATCATTGAGGGTGTGGGAGGGTTCAATGAGACGTGTAACACAGTATCAAGCCACAAAGCAAGAACCCCCTAAATGCTTTTTTTATTATTATTGTTATAGACCTCATTTTTGCTGAAACTGGGAGAGGTTAAAAATCAAAGTCTCCAGGGGGCAGCCCTAGGATATCTTGGAAGGAGATGGGCCTTGGAATCAGACATGGATTCCTGGAGCCGCAACCCAGAGCTGTGTGCCTCTGGGCAAACTATTCAACCTTTCTGTTCTCCAGATTCCAAGAAACAAGAAAAATGACACCCACCTCTGCAAGGAAAAACTGAGATCCTGAGTGTGAGCCATACCGTGCGACACCTGGCAGGAAACTATGGCACCTGCTCCATAAACTATGGAGGCTAGTAAGGGGGTCACTCTTATCAAGCTTAATACAGTCATACAGTCGATCAGCCACTCAAATACTTGCGCATTCTTAACACTTTCTTTTTCCTCTCCTTCTCCTCTGCTCTTCAAAACTGATGCTCCTCTTGGCTACAATGAGAATCGAAAATCGTACCTCAATAAAATTTTCTTTTCTTTTCTTTCTTTCTTTTTTTTTTTTTTAAGAAGAAAGCAAAGAAACTACCCTGAAGGACAAAGATGTGCCCAATTTCTGATTGGTGGCATCTAGAATTAAAATTGTGATACCGGGCTGGGGATGTGGCTCAAGCGGTTGCGCGCTTGCCTGGCATGCTTGCGGCCCGGGTTCGATCCTCAGCACCACATACAAAGAAAGATGTTGTGTCCGCCGAGAACTAAAAAATAAATATTAAAATTCTCTCTCTCTCTCTCTCTCTCTCTCTCTCTCTCTCTCTCTCTCTCTTTAAAAATAAATAAATAAATTAGTAAAGCTATTGTGTCCACCTACGATTTAAAAAATAAAATAAAATTGTGATACCTTGTTTATTGTGCTTTATATTCATTTTAAGTTTTAAAGATTGCACTATTTATCTCAGCTAGTGAGTGTTTGGGTAACCCCTTAATGTTGCAGTTCACCCTAGTCCATGTGACTGCAGAACCAGGCAGAGGAAGAGAGTGGGCTGGAGGGAGCGAGGTCAGATCACAAAAGGCCAGTCCCCTGGGTTTGGGAATTGGAGGTGATTATATGAGTGCAGGACATAAAGTGAGGAGTGATTTGATATTGCTCAGGCTTCCTTTGCCCCAGGCTTCTGGGAGGGGAATGAGGGAGAGTTAATTAGGAAAACCCTGGCTGAGCTCCTGCCCCCAGCAGCTGTTGGCAAACACCTATTAACTGCTGGCTTCTCCCACAGGGGAAACAATTCCTTGCTGTTTGAGGGCTTGGACCACGGGGTTCCTAACTTGGCAGCCCCGTTATTCCAGCAGCTGACAGTCGGCAATGAAGGCAGCTGACAGTCGGCAATGAGGCAGCTGACAGTCGGCAATGAAGACCAGTTAGTCAGCTTACGGGTCTTCAGGAGTAACACACATCTTACAGAGCAGCCGTCACGGCCCTCTAGACCAGGAGCTCAGTATTAAACCTGAACTTGTCGCATGCTCCAAGCTGGATGGATGGTGGCCTTGCTCCTCCACTTCCATAAGAACCCTCTCTGGTGAGTTACCCGCAGCAAGAGCAAGACACGGACCCAGGTGTCTCCCTCTACACCACGTCTCCCAACATCGATGCTGAAACTACTGCATGGAGCCATAAAACTCCTTCCAGAAATTGGGCCGCACATGCCAGGTGGCCAGCTGAGCAGAGGGTGCAGCATCAGGCCAGGGACCACCAGAAACTTGGACAAACTCACACACGTGACTCTCTCACGATTCAATAAACTGCATCACAAGACACACACAGTCCCCAGACTCCTGCCTCCCCCCACCCTCCCACCTGAACCTGGGATTGAACCCAGAGGCATTTAACTACTGAGTCTCATTTCCATCCCTTTTTTATATTTTTTTAATTTATTTTTAGAGACAGGGTCCCGCTGAGTTGCTGAGGCTGGTTTTGAACTTGCGATCCTCCTGCCTCGGCCTCCTGAGCCATGGGGATTACAGGCATGCACCACCAGGCCCGGGGAGAGCCTATCTTTTTGGAAAGGGTGGCAGGATGCCTTTGTGAAGTGTTGTAGCTCAGAAAAGGAGCCAGGCCCCCAGCCTCCTCTGCTGTTTATCGAGGGAAACTTGAACTACACTCAGTTCAGCTTCACCAGCGGAGCTCATTCTCGGATGCCAGTCACCTTCTCGAGAGTGGGCCTCTGACAATCAGAAGATGTCGTGCTAACCACTGGGCTGGCTCTTCAAGGCAAAGCTGGGTGACAGACAGCCCCACCTCTGTCTCTCTCAGCAAGTGGCTGTTCAGAGAAAGCAAGAAAGGGAGGGGTAGAGGCTGCAGGAAGCTCTTCCATGACTGGGAGTTCTCTGGGTAGAGATTGGCTCGTCTCCCAGCACCTACATAGGCCTGGCACCCAGGAGTGTAGTGAATGCGGAGATGCTGGAGGGACGGGTGGATAAAAGGTGAGTGGATAATGGATGGACGGATGGATGAATAGATAGTGGATGGGTGGACGGTCACCCAAAGACGCAAGCGTTTACTTGATCCTCAGTGTGGCAGATAACAGGACGTAACAGGACTGAGACCAGTTGCTTCACTGATCTTGGTCTATCCCATCTGCAGGTAAGTGGGGAGTTAGAACGGACCCCCCTCCCCCTATGTCCAGGGGCATTGCAAAAATCAAATGCAGAGGAGCACAGAGCTGGCTGTGATCTCACACGCTGGAGAGTGTGGGGACCGATGCTGCTACAAACATGGCAGAATAGGGCTGCAGGTGCCCTTCAGAGAGGATCAAGTGGAGCCAGACGTGGGGCGCATGTCTGCCATCCTAGTGACTCCAGAGGCTGAGACAGAGGATCACAAGTTCAAGGGCAGCCTCAGCCACTTAATAAAACCCAGTCTCAAAATTTAAAAAAAGATTTAAAAATCCCTGAGGGTGTGACTCAGCAGTAGAACGCTCCTGGGTTCAATCTCCAGTATCATGCAAAAAAAAAAAGAAAAAAGAAAAACAGAAAGGATCCAATGGCATCAAAATGCTGCTGCATGTCTAGGCACGTGCCTCTGAGTTTCCAGTTACCAATCAGCCACCATGTCACCTGCCGCAGTGCTGGGAGCAGAGGGGACACCCACTAAGTAGGTCTTGAATGGAACACAGGGTGGCAAAAGCCAGTTTTCAAAACTCCAGAGGTCAACCGGCTGCTCCTATGAACAGGGTCTAGATCTCCCAGGAGAGCATCTTGCAGCTCAGGACAGAGGAGCCTTCTTGCAAAGACTTGCAAGTTCCATATTGATTCTAAAGGGGCAGGGCTGGGGGCCTTGAAGGAGGCCTGGGCTGAACCCCACCCCACCCCAGCCTTAAGTCCTGAGCTTTGGTAGGATTAGTAGGTGTTGCTATGCGTGGCAGCCAGAGGCCCTGAGCCACCAGGCTGTGTGGTGTTAATTTGAAATCCGGCCTGACAGAGCAGGGGCTGTCAATGGGGGTTTGCATATTCATGTGGCAGAGCCCAGAGACTTAGTCACAGGACTCCAGCCTCAATTATGCAGGGGCTTATTCGCCTGGGAGTCAACAAGGAAGCCCCACCAGGATCTGACAGTGATCTTCAGGTGCAGACTCTCCACGAATGGGACAATGATTACCTCCATGGTGCATCCTCTCTGGGAGGCCAAGGCAGGAAGACTGGGAAGTGCACTGGGTTGAATCCTGACTGGCAACCACTTGTTACCGCCACACCTGTGAAATGGGTACGGCATCTTTATCTCATCGGGTTACTGAATGGATTATAGACATGTTTGGGAAAAAGCTCTTGGTTGCTCCTAACACATGGGCATGCTCATAAATGCCAGCTGTTGACACTGAAATCCAACCCCCTTCTCCTTCCAAGTGGCCTTGGTTTCATGGTCCCCGAAATGTGTTGGCTCAGAAGAGAACAAAGTCATCCCAATCATTATTCCAGTGCCACCACCTGCTCTCTCCAGGTCTCTGATGCTGATTCTGTGCCTCATACTGTGTTATGGCATCTTATTAACCCTCCCAACTGCCCATGTGGTGGGAGTGCTGGCTTCGTTCTACAGACGGGAAAAGAGATGCTCAGGAAGTCAAATGACTGGTTCAATAATCACGGAGCTACTTTATGCTAAACGTGAATTTGAATCCAAGTTCAAAGGCTAGAGTTGGGTTCCACTGAACATCAATCAGTAGCTCAGAAAAGTAGCCAGGTGGTATCCACAGAAAAGTTACTTTTTTTTTTTAACCAAAATAAGTGTTTGAATGCTGATGATAACGAGCTATCATAGAGCACTTCCCAGTAATGTTATAAAACTCCAGGGAATCATTCACTTGTTGAATATGTGGAATTTTACAGATGAGGAAAGCATATGGCTCAGAGAGATTAGATGGACTATATGACAGACAGGGAAGTGGTCTATAAGAAGTAGGGCCTCTGAAGTCAGAGAGACCAGGGCTTTATTCTTGGGGTACTTCTTTGCTGTGTGATTTTGGATAAATTGCTAGCCCTCTCTGTACCTCAGTTTCAACCCTCTCACCAAGTTGCTGAGATATCTATTAAGGTACTTAACTTACTGAGTCTCACTTTCCCTCATGGTTGAGATTAAGCCAGTGAACATAGATAAAGGATTCAGCTCAATACAAAAATTTTTTAAATTAGAAGGTCAAAACCACTTTTTTCTTCTCTTCTTTCCATTCTGTGTTGTGACCTGGTTGCTTTTAAAGGGCTGGGCTATTTTGGTGCAGTCATCCGCTGCCCACTGCTCAGTCTGCTTGCAGGGCACCCGTCAGATACCCGGGGTGGCCCCCTGCACCCCGGAGCCTGCCTCAGCCTCTTCAGCTGACCTAGAGTTACCAGGCATCTGAAAAATGTTTTAGGTATACATGAAAGTTATACAGAACTTTCTGGTTGCTGGTTGTAATTCCCAGTAGTAAATCAATAAGCAAAGAAATGGGGTCTGACGCTGGGGAAGCTGGGGGAAGGGAGGAGTAACTTTTACGTATATCTAAAACGTGCTTTCAGAGATATACATAAATGAAAAGGTCAAAACCACTTTCTCTTTTCCTCTCTCCACCCTGGGTTGTGACCCCGTGGCTTTAGATTTACATAAAAGCTACTCCTCCCTCCCTCCAGCTTCCCCAGTGTCAGAGCCCAGCCTGGACACAGGAAATGGAAGCCCCAGGAGGCAGGAAGAGGAGAAGGGAGCCATTCTCCAAACCTCAGGCCTGGGGACCTGGGTGGGCATGCAGGGGAGGAGTCAGCGGGAGCTGAGTTCCTAAATGCTTTGCAAAACATCACAAGTGGCTTCCTGCAAAACATCACAAGTGGCTTCAGGAAGAGAGGCCTGCTTTACCAACTACCTCAGAGCACCATGTGGACAAGCAGCCACACCCCGCTAAGAAGCACAGACATATATCTGTAGTCCCATCGACTCAGGATCCTCCTGGGGCAGGAGGATCACAAGTTCGAGACCAGCCTCAGCAACTTGGTGAGATCCTGTCTCAATATAAAAAAAATAAAAAGGGTTGGCAGTATGGATTGATGGTAAAGTGCCCCTGAGTTCAATCACCAGTAAGAGAAAAGAAGAAAGAGGAGGAGGAGGAGGAAGAAAGCTCTGTCCATCAGTCACCCAAAGGTCAAAATCAAAAGTGGTGTTTCCCCTAAGAATTCTCCAGATGGTCACGAAATGCCTCTCTCCCTCTCATACTCTGCATCTCTCGTGAGGTTTGGAAATCTTGACAGAAGCTAAGTCCCATCCTTCCTGGAGTCCTGTATGCCCAGAGAATGGTGTCTCCATGCCCCCACACCCAACCAGGAGTCCCCTCTTCCCCCTGTGCCAACACAAGTAAAACCTGGCTTTAATTCACCCAGTCCCAAGGGAGGAGCTGTTCACTGTAGAAAATATACCAAGAGGTAGAAAACAGGGACAGAAAGAATGAAAGTGCTGAAATAATGTAAATTGGGTAAAGACATTATTCGCATTGCTTTGCAAATAAAGAAGGATTTTGCCACATAAGGGCAGAATCTATAAGTAAAAGAAGAATCCTTTATAAAGAAAATGTGGTATTTATACACAGTGGAATATTACTCAGCCATAAAAAGAATGACTTTATGACTTTTGCAGGTAAATAGATCTGGAGACAATCATGGTAGGTGAAATAAGCCAATCCCAAAGAACCAAAGACCAAATGTTCTCTCTGATATGTGAATGCTAATGCACGATAAAGGAGGTAGGAGGGAAGAATAGAAGTTCACTGGATTAGACAAAGGGGAATGAGGGAAGGGAGGTGGTGGGAATAGGAAAGACAGTCAAATGAACTGGATATGACTTTCGTATGTTCACATATGAATAGAGAACAATGTAACTGCACATCAGACACGGTCACAAGAATGGGATTCTAATCAGAATAAGTTAACTCCATGGATGCATAAACCAAAATACACTCCACTGTCATGTATATCTAAATAGAACAAACTAAGAAATAAAAAGAAGAATCCTGTTAGCAAAGAAAGATTCTTCCTCTGCTAGACCAGGGAATGTTGGAAATAGGTAACAGGTCTGGTGGTGGGAGAAATTGTTTAACCAATTAAAGCTATCTCCACCTTTACTTAATTATGTATTTGCTAATTTATTTACTACTGAAAATTACAACCAGCAACCAAGAGCACTTTATCATGTAACTATATCCCCAGTTCTTTTTATTTTATTAAGACCAGGACTCACTAAAATCATCCAGGTTGGCCTCAAATTTGCAATCCTCTTGCCTCAACCTCCAGAGTCACTGGGATTACAAGCATGTGCCACCACGCCAGGCAATTAAGGCCATCTTCAATGGTACCAATGGATAAAGAAGGGGGCTCAGCCCACAGGGCCCCTAAGAGCTGCTGCAGAGAGATCATAAGGGAGGAGAGGAGAGCAGGTACAAATCTCCAAATCGCCACATATGAATCCACGCAGATGTGCATTTGAAATGTCGGGAAGAATGCAAGCCACGCTATTACAGAAATTATCTCTGGGGAAGAAAATGGCAGAGAGGGAGGGGGAGTTTTTACTCTCTGTTTTATATTTCTCTGTGTTGTTTACATCTTTTTGTAAGTGCATATTATGTCAACGATTTCTCAAAAGATGTTTTCCATTTGAAGAAGATAAAAGAATCCTGACAGCCAAAGCATCAACCAGGGGACCCCACTGGAAATGAAGCCGGCCTACAGGTACAGAAGGCCCCCCTGGGGGAGCGGGCTTCCATCAGCCCAGAGCTGCAGTGTGGCAGTGGCATAAGTGTATGTCAACCGGAAGGTTCTGGAAATTCCTAGAGCTGTGACCAGGACCTCAAAGGCTGTAATAAAGGCTCCTTTGCAAATGGTCCTCCTCATTCTCCCACACCTTACACGTTTAGGGCTGGGGGTGGGAGGGAAGGCACTTGTTGGTTAGCAGCCGTGATTCAGCTTGCTGAGAGACCCCCTTTGGCCCCTGGAAAGCTTTCCAAGATTTATCTTCTTGGGACTCCCTCCAAGGATACCCCCACCCATCCATCCATCCATTTATCTGTCCATTCCATAAATATTTATTAAGCACCTACTGTGTGCCTTGCACCATTCTAATTGTTGAGGGCGAGGGGCATTTGGTGGTGATCCATGTGGACACAGGGTCTGCCCTGTGCTATCCACCGTCCTTCAGGGGCGTGCTCTCCTGGGTTGAAAGGAATTGGAATGTGACAGTAACCCCACCGGAGACCAAAACATTCCTGAGAAGTTCCTCATTTCCATTTGCCGGCTATTCGGAGGGGCCCCAGCAGAGCCCCAACACCTGGATCTCCAAAAAACCCTGTGTCAAAAAGAACTATTGACACTTCATTTCTTTTTAATCTAAAGAGAGAAATCAGGCATTGCTAAAACTGAAAACCTAGACTGAAGGTAGGTCCCGCAGGAGTCCAAGTGTGCAGGGCTGCCCATGCCTCATAAAAGGGCAGATGTTGATGCCGGCAATTCTGGAAAAATGGCAAGTTGGAGGGAAAGACTTGAATTAACCCTCTTTTTTGTTGTTGTTGTTGTTGTTGCTCTGATGAAGGGTGGCCTGTTTCCAGAATGGGTTAGCCAGCTGGAATAGAGACACCGACTTGAATGTAGGGGTCCTGGGACGAATATAAATACAGAAAGATGGAAAGTTTTTTAAAAGTATAGATTGGCAATGGTCTACGTAAATTATTCATCCGTCAAATATACATACTGGAAGTGAGTGCTCAAATAATGTTTAACCAATAAAACGACAGGATCAGAGAAGTCTGAAGCAACTAGGCTGGGCAGTGTGTCCTCTGGGGTGGGATCATAGCCCAGTGCAGAAGGGGCCTGGAGTTTTGTCTTGGGTGCCCAAGACAGCCATCCACCTGCTCATGTAGATAGGAAAGAAAAAGAGCAAAAGGTCTAATCTCTATCCTAATTTCTGGGGTCCAGGTGTGTGCCTCATGCACTCAGGCCTCCCTGAAAATAGGCACATAGGTGCTGCATCTGGACGTAGGAAAAGACTCGCCCACCATCAGAGACAGCTGATGTCCACTTCAGCTAAACTCTCCCCACCTGCAGGATGCCCCCTCTCCCCCAGAGAGAAAGGGAGATCTATCACAGGAGATCGTGGCCAGTGAGAAGTTGCTGGACCTGTCTCCACAGGTCCACTTGGAGCATTTGGTACTAAAGGTTCCCCTGGGCTACCCACTGATCCCACAGCCAGGGTGTTCAACGAAGTCCTCAGGAGTGGGAGCCTGTGTCTGCAGGCAGCCTGGGTGAAGAAGCAGAGCTGATTTTCTCATCTGGCCCTTCTTATATCACAGCAAGGGGTGACATGTCTGCTCTCTGTCTGTTCTCTTTTCAAAGGCCTCAGAACTCTGGGATGTGGATGTGTCCCATCTGTGTAGTCAGGCAGGACAGGATAGTAGAGCTCAGTGTTCAAGTCCCTGCTCAACCTCTTATAAGCTTTGTAACTTGACCAAGTCATGAACCCCTCTGAGCCTCAACTCTACCAGCTGTCAGTGGGATAGAGCAACGTATTTCCTTTTTGCTGGGCAAAGCCAGGATGCTAATCCCAACCTAGGAAGATAACTAAAAAAGGTACCCCAAAAGCGATTAAGACACTAAAGCAATTATTTCTAATTACAACTGATAATAATTCCCTATCAACCAGAGATGAGGGTAAGTGTCTGCGACGCAGGGTTTCTTGTATTCCACATGCACCCCAAGACTGATGGCTCCACTGGGGTGGCAGTGGTGGAAGGAATGGTGTCCCCAGCCCAGCCTTCCCCTTCTCAGGGAGTCCTCCAGAGACATCATGGGGTATGGACCTTGGTGGTCCACGAGGGACCTGCCTGGGACCTGGAGCGAGTGCAGATGCAGAGAGATTGCCCCTGAGCAGGCTTGCTCCTGCCTGGCAGGGCTCCCGCCCGCTGCCTCATCAATCTATCATCCTCTTAGCAGCTGACACCTCTGGCAGCACCTCCCGGCAGCCTGGGCATTAGAATTGCAAGAAGGCTGGCTGCACCAGGGAATACAGATGGAGGAATCTCAGATTCAAATTTGTCTAAGTATCGTGAACAGCCAGACCTGGGCAAGGCGTCTCCACTGCCCTTCCGCCAAAGGGGAGTGGCAGGGGTTTTGTTAGAAGTACAAATTGCTTCTTAATGCAGAGGATCAAGCGGGGCTCGGGCACCTCCTTAGAAATTCCTCCCGCTCCCAGGAAAGCCACCGCTGCATGTCAATTTTAATTTTTGAAATTTAAACCGAGGGCTTTGTGTCTAAGCTCCATCTCATCTGAGGAAGGGGAGGAATAAGTCAAAAAGGATTAGGGGCCCGCTGGGGATTGCAGATCCATAGCAATTAGACTTCATTTGGGTCTCAGACATTTGGTTTTAATCGCATTTCTGGATGATACAATCAACAAGGCATCAGAAAGTGATACGTATGCAACTGTAGATGAGCTGATTCTGCCCTCCTTAGTTCCTGGAAGCAGGTGGGCTCAGCTGGGCTTGGTGTCCACATTCAGTGGGGGTAGAATGGGGCTGGGAATTAGGGTTCTGTTTGAATCCGAAGCTGGGGGATGGTAAATTGTATATATATATATATATATTTTTTTTTTCCCTACCTCTCTTTGAGCACTTTATCCCTGTACTCAAAGCGGACATAATCATTGCTCATATTCAAGTGAATGACAATAAAACATTATTCAAATAAAATAAGAGCATAAAAGAGGAACAGCAACAGCCACAGGACTCGAGGCAGGGGGTATAATAGTCTTTTAAATGGGAATCACAGCTTTTCAGCTTCAGGAACTGAAGTTCAACACAATGCTATTTGGGGGCAGAAATGCAGTCAAGAACATTGTCACGCACCATATTGACATAGACCCTCATTATGGGCCTATGCATACATGCATGTGCACATATGTAACCTGAATTATGTGTGGACAACATAATATCTACATTGGAGATGTGTGTGTATCCAGCTTATATAGATACACACCCTCAGGGACACACACACACACACACACACACACACATTTCTTTTCAAACTAGTCAAAATGAGCTCTGTAAGTACTAGGGGAGGTTAACCAGTAATTTTGTAGACAACTTACTGTTTGTTGGAACTCGGTATTCCAAGAACAAAAACAAAAAAGTAAAGAGGGGAAAAAAAAAAGGAAAGAAGGTGAGGTGTTCTCCTAACTTGTGTGTGTGAAATGCTGAGGGGAAGAGAGACTAATAGATAAACCCACTCCAGAGCACCCCACCCCACAAACAGGAAGGGAGCACCTCAGAAAAGGGCTGTTCCTCTCAGAGGTTGTGTCTATCTCACTTACCACTATCTCACTTACCAATCCTGGTTGAATGCAGGGAGGTGGATGATCCAGGAATTGCCTCAATTTGCCACTTCTTTTGAGAGACGTAGACCTATGTCAGGGCAGGTACACCGACTGTGCCCAGGAAGCTGAAGGCACAGTGGGGGGTGCTCTGCTTGGGGTTTTTGCACTTCCCACTTCGGAGCCTCTAACCCACAGATCCCACACCAGCAAATGCCTCACTTGCCTCCCAGTTCTGCAGAAGACCCCTCTGGCTTCCTTCCCTAGAAGCCCCGCCCCTTTGGCCTCACCCCAGCCACTCCAGGAAGGCAGATTACCAGAGACTGGAGGCCGGTCACTACTTTCCTGCCTTCCTCTAACTGCCCCTCCTGGGTCAGGCCAGTTCAGACTGCAGTGGAGAACCTCAGGGGAAAGATGGCAGGCCCGCCCGGGTCTCCCCGTATCTTCTCATCCATCCCAGATGGGAAGGGCTGGGCAGTGATGGAAAGCAGGCACAGATGGGGCTATTGGGGCCCCAGTTCAACCTTTCAATGGAAGCGGAGGTTTGGAACTCCAGTAAAGGGGCCGTCGTGAGGACAAAGACAACGGGAGCCCATAGTCTAAAAACATAATTTAATGCATCGCAGTGGGTCTGAGTAGGAAGTGAGTGCGGTGTGGAAAGGTGAATTTTCCTTTGCTGAAATTCTGCTGTGGGTGGGTTTTTGGCAGATGGACAGGAAAATCTGCACGAGTATTTCGGGTCACAAAGAAGGAGGCCCCAGGGAGCCAGTGCTCACTTTGGCCAATCTCCCTGGCCTGGGCCTAGAGCCCTTGGCCTGGGGGCACTGGAAGGAGGAAGAGGGGGTCTGAAAGAGGGCAGGCTCTGGCGCGGCCTGTCCAGTCCAATCAGATTTGCAAAGTCTGAGCGCAACTGCCGCGAGGGCTCGGGTTCACGTTCAGCTCGCCACTTGGGCGTCCCCCTCTCCCTCCCCGGGTTGGGCACAGGAACCAGGGGCACCGCCTGCAGCATGGTGGTAAGTTGCAGCCACACTGAGACTGGGAGCGGGGCAAGGAGGACAGCAGGGGTGTGTCTTTTCCAACGGAGATGTCAGGAAGTGTCATGAAGCGAAAAGTGGCCCTCACCAAAGAGCCGCGCGCCCGGGTGGAGACAGGGCGGCTTGAAGCTACCCCACCTCGCGCCCTCTGCGCCCCTAATCCGGGTACAGAAGAAAGCCCGAGAACGTGCTGTACTTGTTGTTATTGCCTCCGTGCGCCTTCCCGCCGTCCAGCTTCACGTACACCTCGTCCCCTGAATCGAGGTGCAGCACCACACTGTTACTGGCATAGTCGTAGTTCTGATCCGCGTCCTGCGCAATGGCGCTGGCCCGAACCTGAAGGAAAACCGTGGGAGCGATGAACCCCAGCACCTCTTCCTAAGCCCTTGCCCCGCCCCCACCGTGCGCGCCCCCTGCCAGGCCTTGTGCGTCGCCAGTCCCACCCCAGCTCCCCGCTCTCTCCAATTTAGCGACTCCTGCCGGGTCCTCTCCTCCCTTCCATCCCCGACCCCGACCCCCGCAGCTGGCAAGTCCTGGAAGGAGGGCAAGTGGGGACTTCGTAAACACTGACCCGGTGTGAAAGGGTGGGAACCAAGGGCTAGGGACAAGAGGAAAGGAAGCTGGAGGGCAAGAGGCGGTTTACGTGCAACCTGGGAGCTAAAGAAAACAGTTTTCCGAAGAGCCGGTGCGGCTGCAGGCTGGGACGCAAGTATCTGGGAAAATGCAGACTGGGTACTAGGGTCTCCGCGCTCCAGGCCCAACCTCTAGCGCTACGTTGGCGTAATTGCTGCCCAAAAATGTTGGGGAAAGGGACGCAGTGGCCCAGCAGCGCACTCCTTCCCAGGGCTTACTCCAGCGCTCGCAAATAGGGAGAAAGGGACTGGTTTCCTGGGCGGTTCGGGACACGGGCGAGGGTCTGTGTGGGGCCCAACACGGGTGGCAATTACTGACCTGCCCGTTCTTGCAGAGGTCCGCCCACATGCTGGTGCCGTCGCCGCCTCGCATGAGGATGTGGTAGGTGAAGAAGTAGATGCCGCGAACCTGGCAGCTGAACTTGCCTGTGGTGGGGTCGTAGTGATTGCCGAGATTGGTGACCACGTCGTCGAACTTGAGCACCTCGTAACCCTCATGGGGGCTCTTGAGTCCCACGTAGAAGGCGATCTTGGGACCGCTGAAGGCGGCGCTCAGCGCGCTGGTCACTTCTCCCTCCGAGTCGCCGCCGCCCCCGGCTCCGCCGCCCACCACTCCGACGCCGCCGGCCGCTCCGGTTGTCAGCTGCAGCCCGGGCAGCCCTGGTCGTCCGGAGTCGCCCTTCTCCCCCGGGGGACCCCTGGGTCCCGGTGGACCCGGCTCTCCAGGGGGACCCCGCGGCCCTGGCTTGCCGGGTCGCCCCGGGTCACCCTTGGGTCCCTGGATAAAGGGAGGTGGAGGGTTGGCGCTGAGGTCCTGCATGACTTCCAGGGCGGCGGTGCTGGGTCCCGGCGGCGGCGCCTTGGCGCCCGCGGGTCCCCCGCCGGGTGCGGCGGTGTATGGGTCGCAGATCATGCGGCAGGTGCCCATCATCTCGTAGTGCGCTGCTCCGGGGGGCGCCGCCTGCAGCAGCAGCGGCACGGCGATGAGCAGCCCCAGCGCCATGGCCAAGAGTACGCCGACGGCCGCCAGGCAGGCGCGCCGCCGCCGCTGCCACAGCCGGGAGGCAACCGCCACCAGCTCCTCCTTGCCTCCCGGGGAGGTAATGGTGGGGCGGCGCGGGTGGCCCCGCTCCCCGAGCTCGGGGGCCAACTCCGCGGGTCCGGGCCGCGCCCCCGACGTGGCGACCCCCTGCACCGGCCACCCAACTACTTCAGGAAGAGGTGCCCCGGCCTGGGCTCCCGTGCCCACCGTACTGGGGCTGCTCAGGAGACCCACGGAGCCCGGCGCGCATGGCGGGGGGCGCACATAAAGAGCCCGGCGCCCCACGGGTCCGGGCGGCAGAGGCCGGGGAGTGCTGGATCCGCGAGTGGCGTCCGGCGACGAATCCGCGGCGCTTCTTCTTGCGGGGTTAGGCTGGGCTGGGCTCCGCACGCGGTGAGGGCGCCCCGGCTCCGCGGCGCGCTCTGCTCTGCTCTCCCGCTGCTCGCTGGCTCCCGCGCGGAGGGGGGACCCAGCTACCCTGACGTAAGGAGTCCGGGGCTGAGCGGCGGAGGCGGCGAGGCAGCGCGCGCTGCCATCACTCGGGAGACGGCGCCCTCATGTCATCAGCCTCCAGTCCTCCTCCTATCCCGTGGCGTCCTCGGTAGAAGCGGCAAAGGCTGGGTTCCTCCTGGCGGCGCCCGGGAGCCACAAGTGGGCGCAACGGGCGCAGCCCCCAGCTGGGGCGCCACAGACACACCCACCTGCGGCCACACTCACGCGCCTCCCACCGACCAGGGAGCACAAACACCCACTCGCGCTGTCGCGGGGCGCACACAGGCACCCCCACAAGGCCGCGCAGTCACTCAGAATCCCAGAGCCTATAAAATCCTTTGGAGGTGGGGGTCACCTAATCCAGCGCCCTGCCAAAACAGGATCAGACCTCCATCGGAAAAGTCCTGGCCCCCGGACCCTGCAGGAAAGGGCCGTCTGAAAGCCCCTGGAGTTACTTTAGAACTGAATGAATCTTGTCCCTGGACAGTCTTTCCGACTGAAGACTCCCAACTTCAAGCAGGCCTCACCAATTCTCCAAAGGATACTTTGCAAAGCTCAAAGCCCCCAGTACAGAAATCTGTTAGCTTCATACCTTATCTTCCATCGAAAGTGTCTGGCATTTATCCTGTGTATAAAGTTCACTTGCAAATGCAAATATTTGACACCAGCACTTGGTGATGATATAGCATTCAAGTTTGGTGCCCTCAGTTCCTACTGGGAGCCTTGCCACCAGCCCTGCCTATCTCCTGGGTAGATAGATACCTGGACAAGTTCCCTCGAATATTCCTAGCTTCCTCCTCCTGTGGTGGTGGTATTGGGGTGGGGGGGGGTAATTATTTAAAAAAATACTCCCAAACTATTTTCAGCCAAACTTTTGAATAAACTGTGGCTCCAAATTAGAGCAGAATTATTCCTCTCCAATGCAGCTATGAGGATGATGGAAGAAATGGAGACCTTCCCTGGGTTGGAAAGACCTCCGGAGGGGAAATGAAAGGCCTGGGGCTGGGGCGCTCCTCAGTGGTAGAGTGCTTGCCTGGCATGCCCTAGGCCCTGGGTTCACCCCCCAGCACCAGAAAAGGAGGAAGGGAGGAAGGAAGGAAGGGAAGGAGAGGGAAGGAGAGGAGAGGGAGGAAAGGAAAAAAGAAAGGGAAAGCCCCGCTTCTGGTTCTGCTTGTGCCCTGAGGAGCTGTGTGACTTTGGCAGGTCATTCTCTTCTCTGAGACTCTATTTTCCTAAAAGCTGGGCTCTTACTACAGCACCCCCTGACAGGAGGGAAGCCCCAGGCCTAGGAGGGGCACCCAAGGGCTGTTGAGTCTCTGGAGCATGAACCTCTCCGGAACAACCATTCGGTGCACTCTCCTGGGGCTATTGCTTTAAAAAGAACTTTCATTAATTTGTCACTGTGCTCTTGTGGATTAGTTGATCCATTTCTGTCACTCCAGGTCATCCCCCCCCCACCTCCACTTCACATGGCTACAGTCTCTATCTTAATTCCCAGGAAACAGCGAAAGGTCCCACAGTGGGTAAGCCTTCCTTCAGTAAATGCTCATGGAAAGAATGACTGAGCCTCACCTGAAGCCGAGTTGACCTAGGAGGGAGGGAGGGAGAAGAAATCCATATTTTGGGGGCACCTGCTATGAGTCAGGCACTTTGCATGGGCTTTTTCATTTATTCCTCTCAGTAGTGCTGTGGATTAATGATCATTTTCACACCATACAGATGAGAAAACCAAGGCTCTGACAACGTATAAGGTGCTTTCCCTGTGTGCTCCACCCATATGGAAGACTTAGAATATTCTTCCACCAAAACTAAGGGCTCTCAGAACCTAGCACCAAGTGGCTCTTGGCCATATTTTTCACTGGATTCCTGAGTCTGGTTTGGTTTGGGGGGTTTTTTGTTTTGTTTTCTGTACCAGGGATTGAACCCAGGAGCACTTCACCACTGAGCCATCTCCCCACCCCTTTTTATATTTTATATTGAGACAGAGTCTCGCTGAGTTGCTTAGGGCCTTGCTAAATTGCTGAGGCTGGTTTTGAATTCACAGTCCTCCTGCCTCAGCCTCCTGAGCTGAGCCACTGGGCTGGCTTCCTGATTCTCAGAGTTCCCCAACCACCACGCCTAGGAAGGATAATTTCAGGAACCACACTGCCCAGTTCTAAGCCTGGCTCTGTAAATCGGGTCTAAGTGGCCTTGAGCAAATGGCTCCACCCCTCTGAGCCTGTCTTCATGCAAATAGAATGGGAGTAAGAAAAGTATCTACTTCAGAATCTCTGAGAGGATTAAATGAGCTAATTAACATAAAGGGCTTAGAACAATAGCTGGCTCAGAGGAAGGTTAGCTATTATTATTAACTCGTGTTGCTTTAGACCTTCACTGTCAGGCTAATGATCACTAAAATGAGACAGGTGGACAGTAAGCAGAGTGGCGTAAAGGGGTTCATGGTGAAAAGAAGAGAGAGGCGTGAAGATCATTCACATGTTCTAAAGCAGAGAAAGCTCTCCTGTCCCTCCCTCGTCCCCCCAGACTGCGTTGCTTCACTCTATCAGTACACCTCAGGGAATTGCCAATCACCAGTTCCACACAGGTAAACTTTTCCAGGCAGATGCTCACTCCATTTGAATTCCCAGGCCTGCAGAATTCAGGAATGGTCCAGGAAACCCAGTGGCCTTGTCCTCGAAAGATCTGGGATGGGAGGAAGCAAGGTGGAGCGAATGGTAGAGACCCAGGCTTTCACCTGTGCAAAGCTGTGTTCCTGGGGATCAGCATCCTGGGCTCACCTTTGACTGGCAGGGCAGAAGTCCCTGCTCCCAGGCCAGCCCTCCACCAGGGGGCAGCTCCAGCAGCAGCCAGGGCAGGGGAGGGCAGGCAGCTTCCTCCTCACAAGCTGTGAGTCCGGAAGTCCTTCCCCTGCCCTCCCTCCCTCAAATATGCCAGGCCCAGACAGAGTGGCTGGCTGGAGGGTCTGACACACCTCCTCGTCCACCTGGCTTCTGCCCCTCCTCAGTGGTTTTGTCATCAGTGACTATCTTCTCATCAATATTAATTATGACCCTTATTAGCATACTGCCTTTCATTTAGACCACAATTTCACATTTCAAGGCCCAGTTGTGACTCGTATCTGTCTTAAATTGCCTTTAGTAACCCAGTGAGCATCCTTCTATTAACATCTGTTCACAACCTACTGTGTGCCAACCAGTCACCTCCAGTCCTCCCCTCACAAAGCCCTATGCCTATGACATGTAGTTTGACATTCAATCATACTCCGTCAGCTCGGGAGCAACTAGGCCACCCTTGGTTCACCAGTGCTATAGGATCTTCAACCTGCCGTATCTGTCCCCTGCCTACTCCTAATTTTCCTTTAAATCCCAGCAATATGTCCCCTCCTTGTCTGAAGTCTCTCTTGACTCTTCTCTAAGCAGAGCTGACCATTCCTGCCCACTTACCTTCAGAGTACTTAGAATGTGACTCTGCCATCACATGTCCTATGACCAACCATTTGTTTCCTTGTTATCATCGCCCACCAGGCTGTGAGATCCGGAGGACAGGAATCTTGTCATTTATTGGTGCATTATGTCAGTCATTTGTTCAGTGGTATTGATGGACCCAACAGCTGTGGTCCCTTCCATTCCAGCTGTCCTACCACAGTCCCTCCACTCCCGCATGCCTTTCCTCCTGTATCACTTGGGTTTGCACCTAAACAGCTGCTATTGAGTATGGCTGTTGACATGCTTTCTCCCAATCAGATCTGTGCTCCCAACTAGACTGTAAGCTCTTTAGAGGTACCCTCTGGAATACACCCCCTAATCTCCTGCTTCTATCCCCCAGGGGGGATGGGGCATGAGTTGTGGTCAGGGAGCCAGACACAGCCAAGATCATGTTAGCCTTGGAGTCTGGTATGGCTTGAATGAATGCAGCCCCACAAGGCCCATGAGTTCTTAGAGGTTTGGTCCCTGGCCTTTAGCGCTACTGGAAAGTAGTGGAAACTTTAAGAGGTGGGGCCTAGTGGGAGGTTTTAGGTCATTGGAAGGGGGGTGTCCTTGAAGGGGAATATGAGATGCAGATCTTTTCCTTTTTCTTTTTTGCATACTAGCTACAAGGTGAACATTTTGTCACATGCTGCCACCATGATATGCTGCCTCAACACAGACCAACTTATCCATGGACCAAAACCTCCAAAACTGTGAGCCAAAATAAACCTTTTTTCTTTGTAAGTTTGTTTATCTCAGGTGTTTGATATAGTATTGGAGAGCTGACTGAGACAGAGTCTGTGATAAAAGGTATGGCTTTTATCCAGCATGTAACTGAGAATCCCTGAAGCAGCTTAAAAGTGTGTGGGGTGGGGAGAAGGTGACGTGATGCCATTTACATTTTGGAAAGATCACTTTGGCTATTGTGTGGTTAATAAATGTGAGGGAGGGAATGAAAATGAGGAATCCAGTTTGAAAGCTATCCCATAATCCAGACAAAAGGTAATTAATGCGGGCTTGGTTTGCTATAGTAGAAGAGGAGTAGGTGAATTCCAGCCGTGTTTTAAACACAGAATTCCTGAGTCTTGCTGATAGATTTAATATAGAAGCTTTAGGAGGAGAGGAAGATGGAAAAAAAATATCAAGGTTATCTTTTAAGATCTGGCCTGAGCACAACTGGGTGAATGAACATGGGAAGGGAGATATTTGGGGAAGAACAAATTGTAGGAGATGGATGGTGGAATTGTGAGCTCCATTGGGCAAATATTAACTTTGAGATGCCAGTGACATATCTGAATGAAGACATCACGGGCCAGGGGACATGAATCTGGTACTCAAAGGTAAGGTCACAAATGGAGATATGCACAGAGAGTTTTCAGGATAACAGATGATATTTGTAGCCTTGGGAGTGGAGGGTGGAAGGGAAGAGAGGAAGAGGGAGGGGAAGCACTGTTTCCAAGGGACATCATCCTTCAGAAGAGGGGCAGAGGAGGAGAAGAGACACCAGGAGAAGGAAGGGAAAGGGAAGGGAGGGAGGGAGGGGCGTGGCTTACAGAGGAGAGTATTTCAAGAAGGGAGATAGAACCGGTTGTTTGGAAAGCTGCCGAGAGGTACAGGAAAGCAAGGACAAGAAGAGGAAACCACTGGAGATGGCAAAAGAGATGTCATTAGGTGTGTAGCAGGGAGAACACCGTGTGCTCACCAGGTGGGCCACCCAACACACCGCCCTAGCAAGAGCCCATTCAGTTGAATAGTGGAGACAAACTGGAACACGCGTGGCAGATTAAAGAGCAAAATGAGGTGAGGAAATGGGCATCCACACAATCCTCAAGAAGCTTGGATAAGAAAGGGGAGAGAAATGGAGTGGAAGAAGCCTGTTGGGAGATGAAGGAAGTGAGTTAAAGCTAGAAGAACAGAGAGCATGTTCCTGCTGGTGGAGAGCACGCAGCAGAGCACGGCAGGTCAACGACCAAGAGACACCCGGGGCAGCCCGAAGTCCCTAGAATCTGACTCATAGCAACTCAATAAACGTCTCATGACTTTAACAATATTGTAAGAGGCGATGATCACAATGGAACACGCCTGTAGTCCCAGCAACTCCAGAGGCTGAGGCTCAACTCCAAGTCTGAGGCCAGCCTGGGCAACTTAGAGAGACCCTGTCTCAAAAAATTAAAAAGAGCTGAGGATGTAGCTCAGTGGCAAAGTGCCCCTGGGTTTAATTCAAGTACCTCACCACACACACACACACACAAAAACGTAATATCTATTGAGCACCAACTATGTGCCAGGTACTATTCCAAGAGTGTTTTAGATCTATTAATTCTTTTAATGTTCACAGTACTCCGCGATATGTGTCCCTGTCTTCCAGATGAGGAAGATTAATCTGAGTTTTTGCAAAGGTCATCGTTGTATGTTAGTTTTCTGCAAATTTGCTCCAGGCCATCCTGGCACCCCAAGACACACGAGACCCTGCAGACCTGGAGCTCCCAGCCACTAGGGGGCGCTGGTGCCTTCATGTGTGTGTCACTCTATCTCCCCACCAAACGCTTCGCCTCCCAATGGACAGGAACTATCATGAGTATGGAACTGTTCAGCAAATATTTTAAAATTCCTGATTATTTTATTTGACTTGAAAATTTTATGTATATGATCTGATGTCACAGTTTGTCTAAGAAGTAGAAATCTTATATATACTTATGAATATGTAACAATGATCTCTGCCATTACACGGAATAGTGCACCAGTTGGAAATATGGAAAAGAAAGAAATAGAAATCTTTCAAAGAGTACCAACTTCATTGGCTTAGCCGTAGCAAGAACAACCAGGAATTGTTTAATTATTTAATTTAAAAAAAAATAAGAATTTGGTTGAGCACCTAACATATGCAGAACATTGTGCTGGGATGGGGTGAGAAGCCTAAAGATTATGTCTTTGCTAAGGAGCTTGCAATCTAGTTGTTGGAGAAACTAGACACACAGAAAGCTTTGAAAGCACCTACGCTTTCTGGTTTTGATTTTGATTCGGATTAATTTTTAAACAGGGTCTCCAAATTTAAGTTTCCCAGGCCAACCTCCAACTTGTGATCCTCCTGACTCAGCCTCCCGCAAGTCATTGGGACTACAGTCATGTGCCACCACCCAGCTCAGACAGGGAAAGCCACAGCCATGAAGGAAGGCTTTCTTCGGGTAACGAGAGCAGAACCTTAAAGGACACATGAGATTTCAACCTGGCCAGATGGTGGAGGTGGGGCTGTACAGGTGGTGTCTGGGACACAGGGCAGAGAGTTTGTGCAAGGCTGGTGCCGATGGGATGTTGCATGGGCCACTCTTCCCATCAAGCCTTCTCCTGTGTCCCCAACCCCTGAAAATAGTGCTCCATCAAGCTGCTGCGTTTTTGAGCTGTTGGAACTGTGCCAAGCCTTGCCCTGCGCGTCTCTTTGTCGATCCAGCCTCCTGGCCCCTCAGACTTCCTACAGCTTATTGAATGATCACCCTGAAAGAAAGGAGAAGTCAGATTTTCTTCTCTGTGCTGAGCAATGAGCTAGGTGTTTTTCGAGTGTGGATACCACAGCCTCTCCAGTCCTTTCAGGCAGGAACTAGTGCC